>NC_069691.1:23782112-24090976 GCF_023699985.2 Odocoileus virginianus | reverse complement strand
ACTTTTCTAGAGCACACTTCCAATCACATCTCCCCAGCTTATCTGAAAAATTCCTATTCCTGCTTTACAGCTCTCCTCAGTAACACATTCTATGGGCTTCCTCCCTGCCTCCCTCTGGCTAAGTTCATCACTCTTTCCTTTGATCCCACTGAGCAGAGTTCTTCTGTCTTTATTACTGCCTTTGTTACATTTGCTGAGATTGTGGGTATATCTTAATCTGTGAGCTCCAGGAGAGAAAGACTGGAATTTTCCTTGTCCTATGTATAGTGTACATACTTCATAGATTTGCTGAAAGAATGAACACATGAAGCAAACAAGCAGAAAACAAAATATTAGTTGAAATTCAGAAATCTTTACCCACAAGTAAGAATTACTTAGCTAGGGATCTAACTGTAACATAGTAAGTATAACTGATCACATTTTATTGTATAATTGAAATTTATAAAGAGAGTAGAACTAAAATGTTATCACCAAAAAAAAAGTAAACATGTGACGTGATGGATGTGTTTATTAACTTGACGGAGAGAGACTCCTTTCTCAGTATATACATACATCAAATCTCGACAATATATGAAGACTTTAAATACCTTATAATGTTGTGTCAATTATACATCAATAAAACTGGGAACATTCATTCACTCATTCATTAAAAAAAAAAAATCACTCAGCTAGAACTAAAACCATCACTGCAGTCACCAGCTATCTAGAGAATTTTCAGCACCAGGTGGCAGGCTGATAGGCTAGATCTGGAGGTAATTACAAACCCTGGCCTACACATTACTTGTTTCACATCCATTTTGTCCCAAGCACAGTCAATCAAAGTTGTCATGTCTCTGAGAAGCTGCTCTGCACAACACAAAAGCCTCAAAGACTGGAACAAGCTGCAGGAACCCAGGGAGCCCTACCTACCTTTCATGTATATGTGCTCTGGATCACTGTCTCTAACTAGACTGTAGGCTTCTCCAAGAAAAAGGATTATGTCTTGAACATCTCTATTTCCCCTTCCTATAACCTCTTGTCTCACACAGGACTAAACCCTCAGCTAATGAATAACAGAACTCTTTTAAGGGAGAAAATATTTCTGGAAAAAAGAAAAAGGGGAAGAGATCATGTCAGTTAAGGAATATCAGCTGCTAAAACAAGCACATTCCAAAATATCAGCGTCTTATCACAGTAGAGTTCTATTTCTCACAGTAGTGTTCAATCCAGTTTGCTGCTTAGCACACAGCTTTCCTCTCGGTGATGGTCCAGAGACCCTGGCTTCTCTTTTGTACTACAGGGGCGATCTCACCTTCTTATCCATGCAGTGGAAAGACAAAGAAAACCTGAAGGAGGCACACCCACTGATTAAAAGTTATGGCCTAGAATGGTACACATCATTTCTGCCTGCATTTCATTGATAAAACTAAGTCACATGGCCACATACAGAGGCAAGGGGCTGGGAGATACAGCCTTGGCTGGGAAGTCTCTTCCTTGTAACAACACTGGACACGAGAAAAGGGAGCCCCAATCTGGTGTTCAATTAAAGCTTTCCTGTCACAGGATTTTTTTTACTGAGGAAATGGGAATAAAGAAATACACTTCTATGAAATTAACTCTGTATCTCCAAAAATGAAACTTATTGTGATCATTAAATACAAACTCCTGACTCATCCATCATTTCTTCATAAGCCACTTCTCCTGTCAAAGTTGCTGCTTAACTTTGAAGAATCTCCATGAAGAGTCAGAGGTATGATTTGCAAGTTCAGGGCTCATGCTCTGTTCCTAAAGATTATTCTGGATAAGGCGGTGCATTTCCCAAACGGTGTCCTACAAAACATTGGCAAATTCATGTGTAGATTTTTCCTAGTAATTGAGTTTGGGAAACCTAGCATGTTGTACTTCCTACCCTCTTGACATTTCCTAACACATACAAGCACAAATACTCTGAGAAATCCTATAGCAAAGAGGTCTGTTCCACTTTGTTCAAACATTCCTCAAACTTAATTAATTTTATATTTTAAAAATATAAACATTATATTATAGAAACTAATATCTTGAAAAGCATCTATTTACCCCAAATGCTATGTAAGAGGGCAAACTAATAAAAATAAAGCTTAGCATTTATTTAAACCTCTCATGTGTCAGATACTACTCTATCTGGCTAAATATGAACAAGTCCCTCAAATGTTAAGAAAATATTTTCCATTTAAAGGTGAAGAATATTAGGCTTAAAGAGGTTAACTGTCAATGTTCTATCACTAAAATGGAATCTGTTTGGGTCACTGAGAAAAACGTCCAAGAGATCATGTGTTTCAGTCCTTTTAGAGATGCCATCAATGAAAATAACACAGTTTATGTATAAGTCCCCAGCTTAAAATCAAATGCATGGTGGGGATGTACCCAAAGATCTGCAGGGTCAAAACTCTATAAGAACTTACTGATAACTTTTCTAACCAGGTGTTACTGTTAGTTTTCTAACTCCACTTTACTGACATGTGGATTTAGTAGTGAGACTGAAAGAAAAACAGAGGGAAGTTTAGGATCCTGAATATAACATTTTCCATAGAAAGAAGTTTCTCCATCTGGGACCAATAAGTTCTAGGTCCCAAGAAGTGCTACGACTATATAGGAACCAAATTTTTACCAACAGCCTTGCTAGGTAATGGTAACACCTCATTAAGTTATATAAGCCCACTCTTAAAATGCTTAGCTATTCACCAAAGCCTAGATATTTTGTTCCCATTTCCCACTCCTGTCTCCTAGAAATACCTGGCTTTGGGGGATGAGATGGTATAGAGGATTGGAAAAGGTCCTTTGATCAGAAACCAAGAGCTCTTGATCCTAGCCAGCACATATGCATTACTTTGAACAAGACATGTCCACTGTAACAGCTACTATTAACTTCTACTTCTGCTGTTACTTTTATCTGCCAGAAGTTAGGGTAAGGGCTCTTCACTTAGGATCTCATTCAGTTGCTACTTTTCTTTAATGGAAGCATTTATCATCACCATTTTATAGCTGAGAAAACTTGGTGAGATCTGGCTCTACAAGTCAACAATCCAGATGGATAGACTCCAAGACCACGGTCTTAAAGAGTTCCCCTACACCTCTTCCTCGTGAGGCTTCTCTCTTTTATTTCAAAGTTGAGGGGTCTTTACTAGCCATTTTCTACACATTTCTTTCCACTTAAACCTTTTGCAATCTAAACAAAACAATGCAAAACAAAACACTCAAAGCTTTTACTTCCTTCTAGGAACAAGGGATAATTTCTGGTAGTTGCTACTAACTAGATATTAGTAGTTTTCTGAATTATGGCATGAAATAATAGACGTTAACTATTACTACATGGAATATCAGTTATTAACCATCTACATGGGTAAAAGTTTGTGGTTAAACCAAGTAAATAATGTCAATACTCTCATTCCTCTAAAATTTTAACTCAATGAAATGGTACACAGAAGACAGGCAAAGAGAATTTACTGTGAAACTAATAAAGCTTAAGTTTCCAAGGTCTGGTGAGAAGACTGACAAATTGTGTAATAATCTTTGGATTTTTACTTAGACAGGGTCTTTTATTGTACCTTGACTGTGTTCCTTAACTTATCTGTACCTCAATTTTCTCTTTCAAAACATGGTGGTTATAAAAGAGGACAGATTATAGGATTATGCTGTAAAGAGCAATATTGCATAGGAACCTGGAATATTGGGTCCATGAATCAAGGCAAATTGGAAGTGGTCAAACAGGAGATGGCAAGAGTGAACATTGACATTTCAGGAATCAGTGAACTAAAATGGACTGGAATGGGTGAATTTAACTCAGATGACCATAATATATATACTGCTGTGGGCAAGAATCCCTTAGAAGGAATGGAGTAGCCCTCATAGCCAACAGAAGAGTCCAAAATGCAGTACTTGGATGCAATCTCAAAAACGACAGAATGATCTCTGTTCGTTTCCAAGGCAAACCAATCAATATCACGGTAATCCAAGTCTATGCCCTCACCAGTAATGCTGAAGAAGCTGAAGTTGAACGGTTCTATGAATACCTACAACACCTTATAGAACTAACACCGAAAAAAAATGTCCTTTTCCTTAAAGGGGACTGTAATGCAAAAGTAGGAAGTCAAGAAACACCTGGAGTAACAGGAAAATTTGGCTTTGGAGTACAGAATGAAGCAGGACAAAGGCTAGTAGAGTTTTGCCAAGAGAACGCACTGGTCATAGCAAACACCCTCTTCCAACAACACAAGAGAAGACTCTACACATGGACATCACCAGATGGTCAACACTAAAATCAGATTGATTATATTCTTTGCAGCCAAAGATGGGGAAGCTCTATACAGTCAGCAAAACAAGACCGGGAGCTGATTCTGGCTCAGATCATGAACTCCTTATTGCCAAACTCAGACTTAAATTGAAGAAAGTAGGGAAAACCACTAGACCATTGAGGTATGACCTAAATCAAATCCCTTATGATTATACAGTAGAAGTGAGAAATAGATTTAAGGGATTAGATCTAATAGAGTGCCTTGATGAACTATGGACAGAGATTTGTGACATTGTCCAGGAGACAGGGAGCAAGACCATTCCCAAGAAAAAGAAATGCAAAAAAGCAAAATGGCTGTCTGAGGAGGCCTCACAAATAGCTGTGAAAAGAAGAGAAGCAAAAAGCAAAGGGGAAAAGGAAAGATATACCCATTTGAATGCAGAGTTCCAAAGAATAGCAAGGAGAGATGAGATAAAGCCTTCCTCAATGATCAGTGCAAAGAAATAAAGGAAAACAATAGACTAGAGAAGACTAGAGATATCTTCAAGAAAATTAGAGACACCAAGGGAACATTTCATACAGATGGGCTCAATAAAGAACAGAAATGGTATGGACCTAAAAGAAGCAGAAGATATTAAGAATATCTTAATATACTTAATGGCAAGAATACACAAGTAAACTGTATAAAAGGGATCTTCACAATGCATATGATCACGATGGTGTGATCACTCACCTAGAGCCAGACATCCTGGAATGTGAAGTCAAGTGGGCCCTAGGAAGCATCACCATGAACAAAGCTAGTGGAGGTGATGGAATTCCAGTTGATCTATTTCAAATCCTAAAAGCTGATGCTGTGAAAGTGCTGCACTCAATATGCCAGCAAATTTGGAAAACTCAGCAGTGGCCACAGGACTGGAAAAGCTCAGTTTTCATTCCAATCCCTAAGAAAGGCAATACCAAAGAATACTCAAACTATGGCACAATTGCACTCATCTCACACACTAGTAAGGTAATGCTCAAAATTCTCCAAGCTAGGCTTCAACAATACATGAACCATGAAATTCCAGATGTTCAAGCTAGTTTTAGAAAAGGCAGAGGAACCAGAGATCCAATTGCCAATATCTACTGGATCATTAAAAACACAAGAGAGTTCCAGAAAAACATCTATTTCTGCTTCATTGACTCTGCCAAAGCCTCTGACTGTGTGGATCACAATAAGTTGTGGAAAATTCTGAAAGAGATGGGCATACCAGACCACCTGATCTGCCTCTTGAGAAATCTGTATGCAGGTCAGGAAACAACAGTTAGAACTGGACATGAAACAACAGACTGGTTCCAAACAGAAAAAGGAGTATGTCAAGGCTGTACACTGTCACCCAGCTTATTTAACTTACATGCAGAGTACATCATGAGAAACCCTGGGCTGGATGAAACACAAGCTGGAATCAAGACTGCCAGGAGAAATATCAATAACCTCAGATATACAGATGACACCACCCTTATGGCAGAAAGTGAAGAAGAACTAAAGAGCCTCTTGATCAAAGTGAAAGAGGAGAGTGAAAAAGTTGGCTTGAAGCTCAACATTCAGAAAACGAAGATCATGTCATCTGGTCCCATCACTCCATGGCAAATAGATCTGGAAACAATGGAAACAGTGGCAGACTTTATTTTGGGAGGCTCCAAAATCACTGCAGATGGTGATTGCAGCCATGAAATTAAAAGACGCTTGCTCCTTGGAAGGAAAGTTATGACCAACCAAGACAGCATATTAAAAAGCAGAGACATTACTTTGCCAACAAAGGTCTGTCTAGTCAAGGCTATGATTTTTCCAATGGTCATGTATGGATGTGAGAATTGGACTATAAAGAAAGCTGAGCACCAAAGAATTGATGCTTTTGAACTGCAGTGTTGGAGAAGACTCTTGAGACTCCCTTGAACCGCAAGGAGATCCAACCAGTCCATCCTAAAGGAGATCAGTCTTTGGTGTTCATTGGAAGGACTGATGCTGAAGCTGAAACTCCAATACTTTGGCCAGCTGATGCAAAGAGATGACTCATTTGTAAGGCCCTGATGCTGGGAAAGATTGAAGGTGGATAAGAAGGGGACAACAGAGGATGAGGTAGTTGGATGACATCACTGACTCGATGGACATGAGTTTGAGTAAACTCCGGGAGTTGATGATGGACAGGGAGGCCTGGCATCCTGCAGTTGATTGGTTCACAAAGAGTTGCACATGACTCAGTGACTGAACTGAGCTCAACTATAGGATTATCGTGTGGATTAAATAATTTATTGCAGCAAAGCACCTGAAACAGAGCACATGAAGTGATCAATAAATGTAAGGTATTATGTACTTATTACTTTTAATAGCATATATGGATATTGACAGTGGACATACTATTTGAATAAAATTTGATGAGCTGCAATATTTGTTCACAATTGCTACTTTGCTTAGCTCGATGCCACCATTACCAATCATCATTTAAAGACCTATTTTCACTCACACACTGAGTCAAACTTCCTAGAATGTACTCAGCATTCATAGACTGAAACTGTATCAAATAACTTGAATTTAGTTGCTGATCTTAGACAAGGGCTAATTTTGGGATCTTCATTTTCCTAATAAGTTACTGAATAAATTTTTCTCAATGCTGAGTTCTTGATTATTTGAATTAAAAATCTACCTATCTTTATGGTCCTTGTCCAAAAGTACATTAGACATGTTTTGTTTGGTTTCTTTTCCTGTTTAACTGGCAGCATACTAAGTTATCACTTGCTCAAAACCTTCTAATTGGAAATAATAATGATTATTTTATAAAAATTTCATCTAATGTTTATCACATTTCTAGGATGCAGTCCAGGCGAACTTCACTATTTCATTTTACACACACAGAGCTGAAGTTCAGGGTAGTGAAATGGTTTCTCCAATAAAATTGACTAAATGAGTCAGAAACAGGAGCAGAAACCAGAATTTCCAACTCCAATTCCAAGACTTGAAGTTTACACTGACTAAACTTTTCAAAGCCCTAGTCCTTTAGTAGAATAACATTTTTATTTTATTTTTCAAGCCTGGGCTCTCACTAGAGACTTGCATATTAAAGGGGGTAAGATACTTTTTTTCTTTACAAAATATATCCAACACTTGATTAGTCTCAAGTGTTGAGGCAGAAAATATGTCAATAAATGTTGTGTAATACTCTTATTATAATTGTTACTAATAACTTCAGGCAGTGTAACCTCTGGGAAATCTTACATTTAACAAGCACCACTGCCAAAACCAGCCTTATGTACATGTAGATATAATGGATATTGTCTTGCGAACATTATTTGTGGAACTGGGGAAAACGCACCCAGAGAACTTCTCTCCACAATTTTGCCATGCTGGAGAGTCTGTTATTACTACTTTTGGATTGAGAAATTGCTGACCCAAGGAAACTTAGTTTTCAGATGCAAAAATCCCTGGAACTGTTTAAACCCTACCAAAGACAATTACAGCTTAATGTCACAGAAGTAGGTAAACTGTAACTACAAAAGGGAGACATGTCAACAAAGAAAGGTTACGGGATTTGAGTTAGAGAATCTCAGTTTTAGTCCTACTTAGTTTATTTTTCCATTCTAGAAAGATGCTTCCTGGCTTAATGCACTGACAAGGCACTACTTAGTGCTATCTCATTTAGACTATATTTCTGGGTCTTTTAACCTTCAGAGTTCTTTCCCCCAACACCAACTTTTATTCTACTTCAGTTCAGTCACTCAGTTGTGTCCGACTCTTTGCAACCCCATGAACCACAGCACACCAGGCCTCCCTGTCCATCACCAACTCCCAGAGTCCACTCAAACCCATGTTCATCGAGTCGGTGATGCCATCCAACCATCTTATCCTCTGCTGTCCCCTTCTCCTCCTGCCCTCAATCTTTCCCAGCATCAGGGTCTTTTCCAATGAGTCAGCTCTTCACATCAGCTGGCCAAAGTACTGGAGTTTCAGCTTCAATATCAGTCCTTCCAATGAACACCCAGGACTGATCTCCTTTAGGATGGACTGGTTGGATCTCCTTGCAGTCCAAGGGACTCTCAAGAGTCTTCTCCAACACCACAGCTCAAAAACATCAATTCTTCAGTGCTCAGCTTTCTTTATAGTCCAATTCTCACATCCATACATGACCACTGGAAAAACCATAGCCTTGACTAGACGGACCTTTGTTGGCAAAGTAATGTCTCTGCTTTTTAATATGCTTATTCCACTAGTGATCTTAAAGAAGTAAATAGCACACTGATGAAATTTTCAGCTGATATTTTTAGAAGGTGGTAGAAACACCACTAAGGACAAATACATAATGCAGATTCTCTGGCAAAGATGTATTAAGGTCTAATTTAGGAGGGAAATGCACAATATTTTTCTAAGCAATAATCAAAAATACCAGTGATTAAATAAAGTGAAATAAACTTGATCACAAAAATCAAGACACACAGGTTATAAAAATAAAAACGTATTTGCCATCACCAATAACTAAAAAAGCCACAAACTTTTCTTTTTACATAAAAAATAAATCTTAGAAAAAACCAAAAAAAAAAAAAAAAGCCACAAACTTTTCTGGAAGTTAGTATCATATAATGTTATCCCAGGAACTGGTGGTCTGAGCAAAGCCACTGTTAACAGGAAGAGTGACTTTTAGCCTAAGACACAAGAGTATGTTTGAGTTTGAGGAAGTAGAAGTAGTAGTAATACTGTCGCTAACGACCAACAATAATAACAAAACCTTTATTTCATTAACACTTTATAATTTTAAAAGCACTTTCACATATATCACTTCATTTGATTCTCAAAATGACTTAGGGAGGTAAGCAATAGAAGATTTAGAATTGCCATTTCAGAAGAGAAAATTAAAAGAGGGGAAGTATTTTCTACAAGGTTATTTAATTCATGAATCAAGGACCATTATAGAAACTTAGAACTTGATTCCTTCTTAAAAACTTCTAGTTCAATCCCTTATTTTATACATTAGAAAGCTTGGAGGCTTGGAGAGGAAAAGTGACTTTCTTTTCACACTTTCTTTCAAGGAGAATAGAGTTAATTATCTGCAAAGTAAGCACTTGAACCCAAAGCTTAGTGCATAGATCTTTTCACCAAATTCCTGCCTCCTAGATGGTCTTGCGGGGAAGGCAATGGCACCCCACTCCAGTACTCTTGCCTGGAAAATCCCATGGACTGAGGAGACTGGTGGGCTGCAGTCCATGGGGTCGCTAGGAGTCAGACATGACTGAGCGACTTCACTTTCACTTTTCACTTTCAAGCATTGGAGAAGGAAATTGCAACCCACTCCAGTGTTCTTGCCTGGAGAATCCCAGGGATGGCGGAGCCTGGTGGGCTGCCATCTATGGGGTCGCAAAGAGTCAGAGACAACTGAAGCAACTTAACAGCAGCAGCAGCAGATGGTCTTGAAAGGATAGAATGATTAAGTAAGTCCAGGTCAGTTATGAAATTTTTCAGGAAGAGTCCAGGGCTGGCTTTGATGTTAGATGAGAAAGAAAGATTTTCACTAACATGTTTACAGTAATAATGACACTTGCAATGGAATAAATGAGTGCAGATTTGAACACTTATGAATCAAAGACACAGATCAAATAGGTGGAGGAGCTAAAATGACGCCAGCAATGTGGGCACTGATTTATGAAAAGAGTCTAGAAGATTAAAAGTGCTAAATATGCATGACTTGGCTAATGACTGAGGAAAGACAAGGAAGTCTATAAATATTTGAAGGGTACAAATGTTATAGAGGAAGCAAAGATATTTTAAAGGCAAGGAGATAAAAGTCAACACTTTGGATTAATGGAATCCAATGAAGAAAAAAAAACAAAGGTTGAACATGTGGAAATACTTTAAAATTAAATTTATTATTTTCTAGATATGTATTCCAAGATTAGAGGTGGAGTCTGCCCTTTGGAATATTTAAAATCTGACTGGACCCAAAGTACCTAAGCCAAGACACCAGAAGCTATGTTCTGTGGATCCATAAGGGCTAGCATACACACTCTCAGAGGTCATTTCCATCGCTCACATTGTAATTCTGGAATCACACGACATTGCCTTGACCTTCATTCATTTTGAAGGCTGAGGCTTTGGAGATGTATGTAGTAAGAAAAGTGGGCTCTCTGACTGACTATAACTCCTATCTTCAGTGCAGGACCCTACTAGAGATGAGTTTGTCAACCAATTAAGAGAAGATTCAAATTAATTTTATAAAACTGCTTCAAGTTAGAAGGAGAAAAACAAATATCATATATTAATACACATATGTGGAACCTAGGAAAATGGATTGTCTTATTTGCAAAGCAGACATAGAGAATAAACAAATGGATACCAAGGGAGAACTGGTGGGTGCGAAGAATTGGGAGGTTGGGATTGACATATATACACGATTGACAGCAAGTATAAAATAGATTACTAATGAGAACATACTGTATAGCACAGGGAACTCAATTCTCTGCGGTGACCTAAATGGGACGGAGAGCCAAAAGAGAGGGTATAAATGTACATGTATGGCTGATTCACTGTGCTGTACAGTAGAAACTAACAACACTGTAAAGCCACCATACTCTAATAAAAGTTAATTTAAAAAATAAAAACGACAGACCGCTTCCTAAATAATTGGGATAATTAAACCTAGCAGCTTCAGGAGGGAAGTTCACTAAACTCCACCTACCTGTCTCCTACATGAAGAATCCAGGAAGACTAGCTCTTGCATCCCAAAGAGCATCTAAGAAGCACCCTGGCTGAGGCTAAGGTTGGATCATTATCATCATCTCCTCACAGCTGATATTTTACATATATTGCCTAGATTGTTAGCCTGGATGCCAAGTTCATAGCTTTGCCATGCCCACCAGTATCTGAGATGCCTGCCTGGTCGGGTCCTAACTTATCTTATTTCTCATCACCTGCACCATTTGGATCCTGATTCTGTGGTCAGCTATTGCCCTACCCTGCCTCCTAATATCTGCGTGCTTTGCTACTGAAATGAAGCTGGTAATAAAAAAAAAAAAGTAGAATTGATCATTGACAATACACTTGCTAAGGGGAAAGAAAAAAGTAGTCAAGTCTACTGAAGTCTCTGCATATGCTAAACTAAAAAGGCTTCCATCTGCCTGATGCAGAGCTTAGACTCTGGCTGCCTATTTGGTCTTTCATTCCCTGGGACAATGTCTATAATGCTCACCATCTGTAACTATGAAGCACTGTATCTGGCACAGAGTAATGGTTCAATAATACTTGTTAAGTGAATAAATGAATGAATGAATGAACCCCAGACTGCTTGGTTGGCTGAGGATCAACCACGCTAGTCTTTGTATTTCCAGATCTTAGGGATCTGTTTCCTGGCCCAAAATCCCTACACAATGGAGGGACCCTGACTGGACCACATGGAATATTGATGCACAACTATTTTTAAATAGTGCTATTTCCCAAAAGTCCTAGTGGTTAGGCTCTACTTACTATGTCGGAATTATGTCAATTCTGGCACGAACTTTCATTAAACCCTAGAGAATCTCATTGCTTTAGACAGTATGACTTGGGTACCTGGTCACCTTCAAGGTTCTCTGTGAGTTAAAGCTCCAGGGCTTTCTCCAGGTTTTTCCTCCCCAAATACTACTGCTATGCTACCCTATCTCCCTGCAGAACCCATGTCTCTTATGAAAACAAAACACTTTTTCTTTTTAAACACTTTTTCTCCTTTTTTTCTTCTGGAAACCCATACATCCCTCCCCAAACAGAAGGATTACTGAGACCTTTCCGTCAGAACTCTGGTTGCCATCACATCTTAGACTATTCATTAACTATGTGCTGTATGGAAAAGCACTGAAGATCATTACAGCTGTAGTCGGAAGCCAGTGTGCTGGGATAATGAAAAACAACTCTGCAGTTCCCCATGCTCTGTTAGTTGTGTTTGTCATAAATGAGTTGTGGAGATTCAGAGTGAATGATCCATATCATATTGAACTGTCCCTTTTTTTATCGCTGACAATTGAAGGTGACTGAGAAGCAGGGCCAGTGTCAGACTGAATCTAATTGGAAACCTTCTCTCATTAATGTCCGATGTTGACTTGCATTACTTGATGAAATTAGGACCACAGTGAAATGGATTTTATCACACAGAATGAGCTGGTGGGGCTCTCTTCCATTTCAGTGTTTTTTGTTTTGTTTTGTTTTTTAACCTCATCCCACCCACCCCTAGCTCTGTGGCAGAAGAGGCATAGGAGAACAGGAATTTTGAGTAAGGCAGGTCTGAGCACAAACAGAGCAAAAACAGACATGTAGTAAAGGAAGTTGAAACCACATGGACTTTTATGTCACATATGTCTGAGCAGTTCTTGGGTACTGCTGTGGAACCAGAGGACCAGGGGACCTTCCAAAAGTCACCTTGGCCCTAGGACTCCAGGCACAACTGCCCCTAACTTGGCCCAGAGAGATGAGCATTTATCTTACACATAAGGGGTATGGTATGGAGAAGAACACGCACAACCTCCCTCTACCCTTTCCAGTTATTGGCTGCCTTGATGAAATGCACTTTTGAAAGCTTCGTTGAAGGTTTGGATCTTCAGTTGAGGTATTATTTCCAAGAGAAAAAAAAAAGTGTTTGAATTAAAGAATGGGAATTTTCCTCTAGCTACGTCCCCTCTTCCCTGACCCTTACCATTTCTGGAGGCAATAAGAGGAATCAGGGATGGATGAGGAGAGATGAAAAATCTGAGCAGAATATTAAGGAAAATGCTCCAGACCCATGGAAGAAAAAACTTCAGACCTTCCAACAAAAAAATAAGCAAGCAAATTTGCTTTGAATAACAAAAACATGGCCAATGCTTACAGTATGCTTTTTATTAATCATATGTTAGACAACAGAGGCTAAAGTCTTGCAGTCTGACTTTTGTATACCCAAAGGTAGTCTGGTTTAGTTTAGTTTTGCTTTTTCCATAGCTCTATTAGATATGAGTAAAATTAATGGGAACTCACACTCTGAATGATTAGTTGAGCATTTTACAAATGTTAAAACGCTTTCAAAACACTTAACAACAACAAAGGAGCTTGGAAATTTCATCTGAAAACATCACAAACTAGACTACAAATTACTTATTTTCTCTAAACCCTCCTAGTTAGAAACATGGCTTTTTAGAATAAGCATTCTATTTACTCAGAAATACACAGAGTTCTCTTCAATTTCAAAAGATGAAGCAATGGCTAGGTTAAGCTATTCTGATGCCTAACTAGTGCCCAGATAGTTAGTGGTCTTTGATCCCTCTGACCCTGAGATGCTATGATCCATCCAGTAGGACTTAAGAGAGGAGTGGGCGATTCTTAACAAAAGTGTGATACTGGCCAAGTTAGTCCTCTGTACCTCCCCATCCTCTTCCCACGTTTTCTTCCTGTCCTTTTCAACCCTCCTCACCCAGTGTCAGTAACCAGCCCCCTCCCTTGCCCCATGACAGTGCATAAGAACTTCTTTTCCCATCTGAAACCTTTTGAAGGTTTCCTATGTCCACTCTCAAACCACACTGGTCTTGTGCTTTTCTGTAAGAATGAAGTTTTTTCAAACAAAGTCACTCCAGGATATTAATGACACAATCATATTTACTACATTGGCCAACCTAGAAACATTTGGAAGTAAACTGAACCACTGACTCATTGTGCAATGTCTTTTTCTTACCTGTATGGGATTTTATTTTCTTCAAGCAGCTCTCCCAACTCAGTGTCATGACACTGATTTTATCTCATCCATCACCTCCTGGGTTTCAGCAAATAACAAATTACTACAGCCCTACAAACCTCAGTTGTATTTCACCATTTTTTCTGGTCAGGAAATGGATACCTACAAGGTTGAACTGATGCCCAGGTCACTTAGAGACCCAATGAATGAACTGGCTCTACTGCTAAAATCCTGACTCCTAATCCAGTGCTCTTTCCACTCCAGCACACTGCCAACTCTGCTATACAGTTTTGGATCCCAAATGTTTCACTCAAACCTACCAACACAACTTCTCTCAGGCACAGGAGAGTTGCCTGGCTAAACAGAGGATAGTAGGAAGGACATCATCATGCTTACAAAAGACCTACTCTAGTATATCTAGAATCCAGAATGTCCAGTTGATAAGTGATAGCTTCTCCCTTTAAGGAAAATTAAACATAGGGATAATTTGTGAGATATTCTATGCCACAAAAATATACCTAAATTCTGTGCTCATGCTGACACACTTTGGTATTGCTATAACCACTGCTAACATCTCTGCCAAAGATGTCTTATAGACAAGGGAATCAAACAAAGCTGGAAAGTTGTTGATGGGTGGTTGGTAAAAATGCAAAGAAATTATGCACTAAGCAAAGAAAACAAGCTTCCATCTTGGAGTCAAAAGTTATATTAGTCTAAGAGAAGGCTTTCCTATAAACTAGAAGTGATGCAGGGCCTCAGGAGAATGACCTTCTAAAGGGCCTACTCACACACTGTGCTTAGTTGATACCAAACATCTGGCCTGAGAGAAAACCATTCGGTCAATCGAGCAGATGTTTAGTCTACCCTCTGCCAAACATCTGGGTGACTGATGGGATCATTTCCTTTTCATTACGGAGCTTGGCTGCAGCAACCCAGAGGTGCAATCACAGCATGAGAACACAGCACGAGGATGACAGATATCTTGACCCACCAGGATCCCCAGCATGGGACATTTTCAGGTCTGTGCAGGTCAATTCAACGTCACTTTAGTTTAAGATTTGTTGGTCGTTTGTTGAGCTGAGGCACTTTGATGCCAGCACATTTTTTTAAATCCCTACTTCATAAAGAGCAAAGGCCCTGAGTTGACAAAAAACACCTTATTGACATTCAAGGACAGGAGGCCACTGGCTGAAAGCTACACTGGTTTCCTCCCAAACTGTCACTGAGCGACCTTCCTCTGCTGTTCAGATGCTGTGGGGGAAAAGGTGCAGACGTTTTGCTGGCATTGGCCTGGGGATTCATGAGTATAGAACTTGGCTCCAATGCAAAGCATAATCCATCTGACAAAGGGAAATCATTTAATGGGCACTCTCTTAATTATAACAGTTTGGAAGAGGAACAAGTTAAGGACAACAGCAGAAAGCATAACAAAGTCACATCGAGAATTTTGTCTTTGGCTTCCCTTCTGGTACACTGGCATTCAAAAGGGTTGGAGAGGAAAGCCAACATTTACCAATATTTTCCTCATCAATTCTTATAAAAGGTAAGAGGAGAAAAAAAGGAATGAGGGGAGAGGGACAAATTAAAAAAAAAAAAGAGGGAAATAAAGGACTCCATCATCTTGTATACTAAGGAGTAACAGGATAGTGATGACAATTGTCATTTATTATTCAATAGAATTTTCCTCTGGGGTAGGGGGGTGTCTGGAGGAAGAGTACAAGCCGTCAGCCACAGGTCACATCTCACTCAGGAACACTGCTGGATCTGATCCAGGAATCCTCAGAAAGCTAGATGTACAGCTCTGCTGATAGCCTCATGGGGAGACTGCCCCTGGAAAGAGCAGAGTACTACCTTAGTTTGTCTTCTTTGCTTACAATACTACACTGGTAATGCCTTACAGGTGTCCAGAATACTGTACTTTCCAAAGTGATTTCATACAGATGACTTCTTTTGATCCCTGCAGTTTAAAGTGCAAGGTGCAGTTTAAAGGAAACAGAAGGAAGAATATAATGAAGTATACACTCTCTGCCCAATACTTTTCCAGACTCTTTGCTAAGCACTTTCACACGGCATCATATTCAGCCTATCCAAATCAGGGCATATGTATTTTTACTTCCTATTTCATTGAAGAGAAGATTTGGGTTCAGAGAGGCTAAGCAATTTGCCCAAAGTCACCCAGTCAGTGTATCCATTTTAGGTATAGCATTTTATCAGTTTAAATGTACTCATATACAAAAATGTAAACAGTTTTGATTTCTTAATTTTTAAATTGAAATCTTAAGTGAGGATTTCAATTGCCACATCAAGATAGTAGCTTTCTGAGCACCAATTAGCATGTCCAATGACAGAGAAAAAAAAAAATCACTGAAGCAAAATCCCCCCTTGAAGTTTTCACTTCCACTCTATTCTTTTCTGAACTACTGGGCAACCCATTACAGTTGTCTCTCAGGAACCATCCACCTTCCCTCAAATGTTCTCTGATCTCAGCCTTGCTCTGAAGCCCTTAATGAATGCCTTGTGACTCTAAATTACATTAATATCATGAAACTTACACTTCCTTCCATTACATAATCCAGACCAAAACCATTCACCTCCCACTCAGCAGAGCTCTCCCCATGCATTTAACACAATCACTAGCTACTTTCAAAATCCTTTCTTCATCTGTCCCTGGGCACAACGCTGTTTTCAGATCCTTTGGTTGGTTTCTCCTCATCTTCCTGACCTTTACAGCTTGAAATACTCCAGAGCTTCTCTTTTTATCTATAATCATGTCTAAGCTTATCCCATTCAGTTCTGTGGCTCTAAATACCATCTACACAGGGATGACTCCCAAATCTGTATGTCCAGAACTAATCTCTACCTTGAACTTCAAATATATACAACTATGTTGCTCAACATTTTCACCTGGATAAAAGTTATCACAAACTTAACATGTCTGAAATCACACCCCATATGTTCCTTCCCTTTCACAGTCTCAATAGATAGCAGTTCCATTTCATCAGTGTTCTGACCAAAATCCCTAGAATCATTCGTGACTCCACTTTTCTACATGCTACATCCAATCCATCAACAAATCCTATTAGATTCACTTTGAAAATAGGTGCAAGCCCCCTCCTGCTTTAAGATTTCAGCATTCACTGTCCCCTTTGCCTGAAATGATCTTTCCCCAAATGTATGCATGGTTCCCTCACTTCTTTGAGGTCCTTACTCCAATATCACCTCCTCAGAGAGGTGACCACCTTTCATTCAGAAGTTTTATCTCCTAAGTACTACTCTATATTAGCATTTATTCTCACCTGATGCAACAGAGCTGATGTTGCACTGTCTACACCCTTGATCATATCTTTGGCCTTCCCCAGAGGTAACCACATACACTTCTCTTACAGTCTATGGTTTCCTTTGTCTCTCTGACTAATGGCCTCATTGCTTTCCTCTAGCAATGAAAACACGTTCAGCCTACATGCAAGGCAGGCCAGAAATGTTAAAAAGTTAACAACCTAGGAACCAAGGAGGGACAGAAGTTTGTGGATAAATATTCCAACATTGTGTCCTTCAGGAGGACCACTCTGAGCAGTTTTCTGCACTGACTTTCAGAAAATTCTCGGTGGGATTCAGCCCCAGTTGCCCACAGTGGTAACCCAATCATTAGTGCACTCTTTATTCACTTTCGTCCCTTCTCTGCCTCACTTCTCTACTCCCTTCATGAGGTTAAACCCTTGTTTCAGGGTCTTCTTTAGGGGCAACCAACACAGAAATATATTTTATACACTTATTTGTTTAGCATCTCTTTCCCCCACTCAATGCAAGCTTCATGAGAACAGCAAAATAATTTTGTCCATAGTTGTATTCCAGCATCTACGAGCCTGGCACATAAGAAGCATTCAATCATTTTTTGTTGAATGAATTCTATCCCTATTTGAATCTGATTTCTTCCCCCTGTGTTTTCTTGCCAATGGGATGTAGTATCATGGGTTCAAAGATCTGTGCTGTCATCATAACCGAGAAGACAGAATAGAAGGCAAATGAGATGGCAGGGTCAGGGGATGAAAAGAAGAGAAAGAAGAGAAATCCACATTCTTTATCATACATCTTCCAGGGGTCCCAAGGGCAAGCCTCAGATAAACAATATCCAAATCTGAAATGGACCTTGGTGACAGGATGGCCAATAAATTTGAACTCATCAAAGCACTTCCAGCCCAGGGTAGCAGTGGGTTCTGTTACTGGGGCAAAGCAGCAGGACCAGCTAGGGAAGGAGAGTTTGACAAATGCCTTTTCCTCTTCAAATATTTTCCCTCTTGGGTCACTGGTTTTTTATCAACATCTGAAGCACAAGAGCTGCTTCTGAATGATAGGCATGATCTTCTGGTCACTAGGCTGATAAGAAGATGAAAAGCTAGTGGATATATTTGCTTTTTACATCAGCAGACGTCCCTTTATTTGGGATGAATCATCACTCCAAAAACATAAGGAAGGCCCCACTCAAGTAACATAAAGGTAAAAGTTCATTGGTATGTTCAAGACGTGCAAGTCTTTATTGAGAAAACAACATGTGATCACATTAGTACAGCCTCTATGGGGTCTATAGGTCCCATTAGTGTACCTTTAGCATCAAGCACATGGTAGGCAGTACTATTCAACAGAGTATTGAAAGTCCCAGCCAGGGAAATTATGAAAATAAATAAATAAATAAATAAATAAATAAATAAATAAATAAAAGATACAGAAATCAGAAAGAAAGAAAGTAAACTGTCTCTATTTGCAGATGACATAATATTAAACATAGAAAAACCTAAATTCAACCCCCAAACTGTTAGAACTAATAAAAGAATTCAGTGAAGTTGCAGAACACAAAATCAACATTTAAAAAGTTTATTTTACACACTAACAATGAACTATCTAAAAGAGAAATAAAGAAAACAATCCCATTATGAATGCATCAAAGGTAATAAAATACTTAGGAATAAGTTTAACCAGAAAGGTGAAAAATCACTACCCTGAAAACTATAAGACACTGAGGAGAGAAACAGACAGGAGATCAAGATGCTGGAGTAAGAGGATGCTGAGCTCATCTTCCCCTAAGAAAACATCAAGAATACACCTGCACGTGGGGAAATTCTCACTGGGAAACAAACTGGAAACTGGCAGAAGGATTCTTCAACCAAGACTATAAAGAACGATCACACATAGTCAGATGGGAACGGAACAGAAGTCATCAGGTTGGGACCCATGCTGCTAGGAGAAGACACAAGTGAGAGGGGGGCTATCACGGGCTCAGAGATCCTGGCTGTGGAATAAGCAGTTTGAGCCACATACTGGGCACCTCAGCCCTGAGGTGTGACAGTGGAGAGATGAGTCCCCTTTGCTGGTTTAAAAACTAGTGGGACTTACAGGAGGGCTGTAAGAAACCAAGACTCCACTTACGACCTGTGTGCACGCTTGTTTACTTCTAGGAACAAGGTGGAGGAAGCAGACCGAAACTGCCCAGGGCTCTGGCTGGTTTCCTCTGACCATCCCAGACCCTCGAGCTCTGGTGCAGCTCTCAACTAGGGTGAAGGCCATTTAGCGAAATAGTCAGAGAAAGATAAACGCTATATGTTATCACTTATCTGTGGAGTCTACAGAATAAAACAAATACAACAAAACAGAAACAGTCATAGATATAGATAACAAACTAGTCATTACTAATGGGGAAAGGAAAGGGGGAGAGGCAAGATAGGGATGGGGATAAGAGATAAAAACTACCATGTATAAAATAAATAAACTATTAAAATCATGTTGAACACCATAGGAAATATAGCAAATATTTTATAATAACTTTAAATGGATTCTAATATGTAAAACAGTGGATCATTATGGTGTACACTGAAACTAATACTGTAAATCAATGGTAGTTGACAACTCATACAACTCAACAGGAAAAACAAACACGCAATCCAATTTTTAAATGAACAAAACGCATAGACATGCATTTTTCTGAAGACACAGACACACAAATGTCAACAGATACACGAAAAGGTACTCAACCCCAGTAATCATAAAGGAACTGAAAATTAAAACCACAATAAAATGTCATCTCACACATGTTAGAATGGCTATTATAAAAAAAAAAAAAACCACGAGATATTAAGTGTTGGTGAGGATGTAGAGAAAAAGAAATCTTATACACTGTTGGTGGTTAACATAAATTAGTATAATCCCTATGGAAAACAGTATGGAGGTTTCTCAAAACATGAAAGCAGAACTACCAAATGATTCGGCAGGTCTATTTCTGCATATATATCCAAAAAAATGAAACAACTATCTCTAAGAGCTATCTGCAACCCATGTTGTATTGTAACATTATTCACAAAGTCAGGGTATGTAAACAGAGACAACACACACACACACACAGGAATATTATTCAACCATGAGAAAGAACCGGGGCAGGAATCCTTTTGCAACAACATTAATATGCTAATATGAAATAAGTCAACAGAGAACCGAATAAACTATATGATCTCACTTATAGGTAGAATCTTAAAAAATCAAATCAGAAAGTATATTTGTGATTGCTAGCAGCTGGGGTGGGGTGAGGGCTAGGGAGATGTTATTCAAAGGACATGAGCTTCCAGTAATTTTGTACCTAGTATGTATCAAGCTGACTAGTACCTGCTCTACTTGTATCGCTCATTTAGTTCTTTTAACAGCTCTTTAAAGTTAGTGGTCAGCATTATTCACATATTATTTGGGACTTATAAGAATTAAGAAACTTGCCCAGAGTCACACATTAAATGAACCATTATTACCTCACCCTTGCTGGTCAAAAAATTAAGGTTTCCAAACATCCTTTATTGATGTAATGCATGTGTCACCCAGAGCAAGTCATTTTGCCTTTTGGTGCAGGAGTTTTGGCTGAACCCTTTTTGCATGCCACTGCTTGATAATCAAGTGCATTAAAGTGGCACCATGAAGGGTGAAGTGAAATCACTCAGTCGTGTCCGACTCTCTGCGACCCCATGGACTGTAGCCTACCATGCTCCTCCGTCCATGGGATTTTCCAGGCAAGAGTACTGGAGTGGGTTGCCATTTCCCTCTCCAGAGAATCTTCCTGACCCAGGGATCGAACCCGGGTCTCCCACATTGTAGGCACAGACGCTTTACCGTCTGAGCCACCAGGGAAGTCACCAGGGAGCACCATGAAGGGTGTGCATGTGCAAATGCAGGAGACTTGTCTCAGCTCACCCTGAAGACATGCTCACTGCAAACAAGAGACGAGGAGCCCATTCCTGGGCAAGAGGCAGATTGACAATGTGAAAAAGACAATTACAAAGATATCATCAAAATATTTAGAATTGCATTCCTGAAAAAGTTCACAGGGATGAATGGTGGGGAGCCAACCTCATTAACTGGGTGACGACACCATGCCTACACTCCCCGGAGTTCATAGATCCTAGAGGAGATTCCCTGGCCTGTGTAAAATGTCACCAGGATAGACTAAAAGAAAAGGCCAGATACTGTGGAGGAGGCAGAATTCAGTCTGAAGGAGAGTGACAATGTTTAAAGCTCTCCTCCTCCCGCACTCAATTCCCCAGCTCGACTCCAGGTTCCCACTTCTCATGCCCTTTACTCTAGGTGCATCCTCCACGGCACCTGGCTGGCCACTACCACGGATTTCACTGGCTACGCACTATCCTATGTAGTGGCAAGGATACAGAGCTTGTTGCAGCAAACAGTCAGCTCAGATTAAGATACAGATTAAGATACTTCCTCACAAGGAAGGAAGCTAAAACAGGTCACTTAGCCTTGAATTTCAGTTTCCTCACCTGAGAACTGAGGAGGTTTCTGGGAGAATTAAGTGAGATAACATCAGAAAGCCAGCCAGCACACGCACTCAATGAATGGTATCAACTGTTGCACATAGTTGTTTTCCTTCTGATTCTGAAGTTTCATAAAAGTCCAACTGCTGAGATGTCTGAAGGAGATGAAGAGGGGTAATAAGATGACAAATCCTCGTCACCTTTCCCTCCTTTCATAATTTATGAGTCCAAAGAATCCAAGGGTCTATGCACTATGTTAGCACTACAGAAGCAGGCCCAGAATTGGGTTTTCAGGAAATGTAGGAAACCCAGGTTCGATCCCTGGGTTGGGAAGATTCCCTGGAGAAGGAAAAATGGCAACCCATTCCAGTATTCTTGCCGGGAAAATCCTATGGACAGAAAAGCATGATGGGCTACAGTCAACGAGGTCACAAACAGTTAAGACACAACTTAGCAACTAAATGACCACCAGTATAACCAAGGCTATGGGCCAAGGATCCCTTAGCACAGAGTCTAGATAAAAGGAACAGAGACACAAATGGAAGTGGACATGGGATCACGTACAACTTACAACAGCCTGCAGGCCAATGTGGGAGGCTCAGGCTTGGGCAAGCTCCACCATGCAGCTCCACACGCTGCCACTCTCAGGCTAAGGCCATGACATATACATAAAGGGATGCTGTCTAACCCTTGATGTGGATTCTATCCAAATATCTAGGCTTGTGTAGAGCACTAATCCAGAAAGAAGCCCTGAGAAGCCTGAGGGCTTTTTTTAAGACTGTAACTCAGCCTGCCATGTGGATGGGGTGAAGATGGTAGCAGATGAAAGTTGAAGGCAGTAAAGATGCTTGTTGTCCCTCAGATAGATTAAAGTAGGATAAAGTGCTGGATCAAAACTCACAAAATGGGTTAAATTACCTGCCCTCCTTCTTACAGGCCAGCTTAAGTCTTGTGCGTCTCAATCTTTCAATCTATAAAATGGGATGACTAAGTTGTACCTCTATAGTTCCTTGTACATCTATAATTCTATGAGTCTTAGGAAAAAGTATGATGCAATTTTTAAAATGAAAGAATAAACCAGTTTACAAATAGTCATGTGGGCCCCATGGGATTCCCCATAATATGTCAGAGTATACACAAAGAAATAGCCTTCATCTTCAGTTTATAATTCTGACCTTATATTAAGGGCTGATTGAACTGTCTATACTATACAATGATAGAATGATGCCTGGACTAGGAATCAGAGGATCTGACTCAGAAACCTGGCTCCCATTCCTCTGACTGCATCTTCTCACAAGTCACCCAACTTCTCTACATATCATCATCACTTTCTGACTATTCCTCAGAGCATTCAAAAATATGATATTTAATCATGAAAGTGAACATTTTTCATAATCTGTACAGCCCTATACAAGTAAAATACTTCACTATTATATTTTTCTGTTGCTGTAGCTAACTCACCAAAGCACCTAATACTGTTTCTACCCAACCTGGATTATAAAGTGTACTTGATACCATCCATTTTAATTGAGTATAACATAGTGGTCAAAGGTTAGTTTATCTCAGCCTTGGATGACTTCCTGGGTTCTGAAGCTGACAGTCTAAATATGGCAGATAGACAAGGGCATAATTTGTGGAGAGAGAGTGGCAGCTACTACCCAGGGACTAGAAAGCTATTGAGACAGCAGAGGTATCAGCATAACTTCTAGCTGATTTGGGCCATGTTTAGAGGTATTCAGTGGGCCTAGTCTCCCAGAAGGAACTGGTCTCAGTAAGATTCAGACAAAGGAATCACAGTGGTTCAGTCAATGAAGAATAGGTTATTCCTCTGAAGAGTCATGAAGCAGCACAATAAAAAAAAAAAACAAAAAAACCCAAAAAAAAGCCAGCCATATCTCTTTCTTTCCCCAGTCAAGAAGCTAAGATGTAGCTCAGGAACTTAAGAAGTCTTCTTTTGGGAGTGTTGACCATCAGTAGCCTTAGAGTACTTACCTGAGTAAACTATGTAAGTTATTCTGATACTGCCTAGGGTCCTTTATAGTACCAAGGCAGACCTGCTCTCCCTGACAATGAGGTCCCATTAAGCTAACCTTGGCCCTCACAATGGGGCTGGGTGTGGGCCTGTCTAGTCAAGCCATCAGGTAGCTCACTAACTGTGGTTATAGTGCAGACTATTTCACCCAGGTCAAATGTATGATCCCAAACCCAAACCAACTCCATACATACATGAAGACCACAAGCCAGGCAGTCTGTAGAAACCAGCTTCCTAAAGCTGAAAGGGAAATTCAACAATTAGCCAAGTAAAACACACATGCCCAATTCAAGAACCGAGAAGATAAATTCAAGAGCTGAGTTGCCAAGCCAATGATGTGTTTAAAGCCAGCTGAGGCCAACAGCTGGCTGGAAAGTTTAGATCATCATGGGTGGTAAAGCTTTACCAGAAAGATCAGCTAAGAGAACTGAAAGACTCATTTTGAAGCTACCACATGCTTCAGTGCCCCAAGCTTTCCTCCATTCCGTTCCTACATACATGAATGAAGACAATGCTAGAGAAACCAGCAAGGAAAGTTGCTACATGGCCAGCTCCATTTTATTCTCTTCTTCTATCACCAAAACCTACTGTTTCTAGACTGGAAGGAAATGCACGGACCTGTTGCCAGAGAGGGCAGATATGATTTTGTTTGTCTCTTCTATCTACTTCTCTAAAATGTTCTTTCATGGATATATATATTATTTTTCATAATGGAATATATATAGACATGTATATGTACATATACACATGTGTGTATATATATATATATGTAGAGAGAGAGACCGCTTTGAAAACACAGAAAGGAATACTGACCATTATTGTCTCTTTCCACTGTTTAGCAGACCGCAGTAGATACTTCTATAAGACGCTTTGGGAAGAAATGATGTGCTCAGTTCCAGTGTCTCATGCTTCTTTTAGCAAAAAGACACGACAACCTGTTTCCCAATTCAAGCAACTATAGATGGAGAAAGGAATGGCAATCCACTCCAATACTCTTGCCTGGAGAATTCCATGGACAGAGAAACCTGGGGGGGCTATAGTCTGTGGGGTCACAAAGAGTCAGACACAACTGAGTAACTAACACACACAGAAGCTAGTGTAGGAGGCGTTAGGACCACTGTTCTTAAGTGAAACTTTTGATTCCCTTCAACTTATGCCCCAAGAGTAGGATCATCGTCATTTATATATACTCCTTCACTCTTGGGTCCCTGGAGTATCTCTGATGCCTGCAACTGAGGATGAAAGGGAAAGAAAAGAATCAAGGACATACCATCAGTGCACGCCTGACTCAGCTAAACATCCAAGGGATGAGTATCTCCACTGAGGGGATGTGGCTTTTCCTAACCAACCCCTAAGTGTAGCTTGAGAATAAGTAGAAAAGAGCGAGAAAAATCATTCTTTTATCCAGCAACTTCAGTTGACTCCAGTGTATGGTCAGTCCTGCTCTAGGGCTTGTTGGAACACCTGAATTTGTTCCAGAGTGACTGACTTAACTGGGAACAATTTGAGCATAATAAGAATTTCACATTTGCTTAAGTATGAGTTTCTATGTGAGTAACATGAGGTGAAGCAGAAACAGTACCTTGCTGAACCAAGCACGGGGATATACAAGACACCTGCCTCAAACATCCGCTCACTCCTCGGCTCCCCGCGTGTGCTATGAGCTCCACTCATACACACTTGATGCTACACCTTTCCATCCATTGGTTCAGATGGAACCAGCTGAACTGTGGTTCAGATCATACTCCTTCCACCACTTTGCTGTAACTCACAAGCTCCAACTCCTCTAAAGCCTAATTCCAGAAGCAAATCTCAATATTCTTCAAGGTAAAGTGTGAAAGCTGTTGTTACATTCACACATATCTTTATTATTTAACTGTATATAAAACCATGCTACCATTTTTATGTGGTTCTTATCTTTGTGTTTATGTGTTACTGATGAAGTTTTTGCATTATATCCCTGATCCATTTTCTATACAATCCCTATGTTTTTTCTTGCCTGATTGTGTGTGATTTTTAGGAATTCATGTTGCCATGTTATAGAACTGACTGTACAAGGCTTTGCCAGGCATGATGAGGAAAGCAGATATAACTGAGGCAATGAGTCCCTGCAGAACTCCTTCCTCAGAATTACTTAGGAAATGTATGATTTCCTGAACCTCAAATCCCAAGAAAAATCAATTGAGTAACTGGGGAAATGGGAGCAAGTATTCCAATTCTCCTATGAGTATTAAAACTTATCAATTAATTTGAAGACATTACTGGCTCCAAGGAATCAACTGACACATGGAATAAAAAGACAAGATTGGCATATCCAAAAACTGGAAGAGAATTACACAGGAGAAAAATGATCAGGATCAAACCTGCTGGTCTCACTTATAGCTACTGACCATGTTGTCAGCATATGCATGCGTCCCTGTCTAGCTTTTGGCATGAAACTAAATTGTAATATGCTTAATATTTATTAAACATGAATTATATTTGCTTGAAAGCAAATATTCATAAGTTCATATGGGCAGTATACTTAATACAAGTCCTATACCTGGTGTTCAAAGACATAACAAGTATTGAAAGAAGAATATGTTCTTAGTTGACAATTCTCTCTTCACCTTGCTAGAAGACACAAATACTGCTATTTGAACACTACATATGGTGAACACTACATGTTAGTTATGTCACTGGTATTTTTCAGAGTTTGAATATGCATTATAAGTTATATTTTCTGTTAAGTGCTATTATTTCTTACTTTCAACTATCTGTTATTCTTAACAACATGTAAATCATATTAGGGATATTCAGTTCACTCAGTCATATCCAACTCCAGCATGCCAGGCTTCCCTGTCCATCAGCAGCTCCCTGAACTTGCTCAAACCCACGTCCATTGAGTCGGTGATGCCATCCAACCATCTCATCCTCTGTCGTCCCCTTCTTCTGCATTCAACCTTTCCCAGCATCAGGGTCTTTTCCAATGAGTCAGCTATTCACATCAGTTGGCCAAAGTACTGGAGCTTCAGCATCAGTGTTTCCAATGAATATTCAGGACTGATTTCCTTTAGGATGGACTGGTTTGATTTCCTTGCAGTCCGAGGGACTCTCAAGAGTCCTCTCCAACACCACAGTTCAAAAGCATCAATTCTTCCGTGCTCAGCTTTCTTTATGGTCCAACTCTCACATCCATACATGACTACTGGAAAAACCATAGCTTTGACTAGATAGATCTTTATCAGCAAAGTAATGTCTCTGCTTCTTAATATGCCGTCTAGGTTGGTCATAGCTTTTCTTCCAAGGAGCAAGTGTCTTTTAATTTCATGGCTGCAGTCACCATCTGCAGGGATTTTGGAGCCCAAGAAAATAAAGTTTGTCACTATTTCCATTGTTTCCCCATCTATTTGCCATGAACTTATGGGACTGGATGCCATCAAGAGGTTCTTTAGTTCCTCTACTAGGAATATATAATTTAGTTCCAATATTAGGAATATTAGGTGTATTTTAAGATTAACACGACTTCAGGCATACGTGAAAATGCTTAGGAATTCTGATTTCTCATTCCAAAATCCTAAAGATTGATATTTCTCTGGAATTTAGAAATGTTAAGTCCAGGCACGATCTTTGGCCAAAATAAAACTTGAGATCTATGAAGCCTGAATGACATGTTCCTTGGGGATACACTGCCTTGAAATCTCAGGTCCAATATTCTCAGAATCATATGCCATATCTTGCAACTATTCTTATATTTTTCTTGGCCAACTCAGAGATAACTAGAGTTAGAATTCAGGATCAGTTAAAACCTGTTGTGTTTTAAAACGTAATATTAAAGCATATTATGTACATGCATGCATGGATAGGGAAACTCTGTGCCTTCTCAATTCTGCTGTGAATCTAAAACTACTTTAAAAAGTAAAATCTCTTTTTTAAAAAAGCTGGTGTGAGCTTTTTTAAAAAAAGCCCGCACAATCTCAGAGTTTGGATTTAAATTCTCCACACGATGTGCTTACACACACACACACACACACACACACACACACACACACACGAGATCCAAATTATATAAACTTCCTTGGTCTTTTAAAAGAGCAGCTTCCCTTGGCCCATAAGCACTAGTCCCAGTCCAAATGATGGATGGAGGTTTCTATTCCTCACTCACAAACACACATCGAACTCTTTGTCTGCACCCCTTAATTTCAGAGGAAGCAGGCATTCCTCAGCAAGGCCCTTTGGAGGTTCACAAAGGCTCAGCTGTCATAAATCAAAAATCTGTGGCATTAGTGGAGTCAAGGAATAGTGCAGAGGTAACATTTCCCCAATCTTGCTGAGAGAGAGTCAAGTCTAGAGTTTAATGAAATGAAATCTCTTCATGGTGAACGCGACTAAGGCAGCTGGAGCACTTCTCTCTTGAAGTGACTTTTAACTGGACTGTGAGAAGATTTAAGACCTGTCCCCAAATGCAGAGGCAGAAGCAGTCTTCATCCTCCACCTAGAGGGACAGCCACGGGAAATCCGTTTTCTAAGCCCAGAGCTCTGTGCAAAGCTGACTAAAGCTGGGGACATCTTGAAGGCATTGAAAGAAAATGAAGCAACAAATGAATAGAGAATCCAAGAAGGACCAAACTCACTGTCTTGTGGGCAGTATTTCCTATTTCCTAGGCAGTACATTCCCTCCACAGGGAAAGTGAAAACCCAATGCTGCCAATGGACTAAGAATGGGGTAGCATGTCTGTCTTCAGTACTCTGTGTTCAAAATTGACTTCTCTGAAACCTGTGGATGAATTGAATTGCAAGTGGATGGAAAGATGAAGTAGCAATTTGTACCGTGCAATTACCTTGAGAGATCTTTCAAAATACTCCAATAGGTTCAACAAACCAGTTGAATTGAATCTGAACTTCAAAATCCTTATCAAGGATATTCTCCAAAGAAGACATACAGATGGCTAACAAACACATGAAATGATACTCAACATCACTCATTATCAGAGAAATGCAAATCAAAACCACAATGAGGTACCATTACATGCCAGTGAGAATGGCTGCTATCCAAAAGTCTACAAGCAATAAATGCTGGAGAGGGTGTGGAGAAAAGGGAACCCTCTTACACTGTTGGTGGCAATGAAAAATAGTTCAGCCACTATGGAGAACAGTGTGGAAATTCCTTAAAAAACTAGAAATAGAACTTCCATATGACCCAGCAATCCCACTCCTGGGCATACACACCAAGAAAACCAGATCTGAAAGAGACACGTGTACCCCAATGTTCATCGCAGCACTGTTTATAATTGCCAGGACATGGAAGCAACCTAGATGCCTATCAGCAGACGAATGGATAAGGAAGCTATGGTACATATACACAATGGAATATTACTCAGCCATTAGAAAGAATTCATTTGAATCATTTCTAATAAGATGGATGAAACTGGAGCCCATTATATAGAGTGAAGTAAGCCAGAAAGATAAAGACCAATACAGTATACTAATGCATATATATGGAATTTAAAAAGATGGTAACGATAACCCTATATGCAAAACAGAAAAAGAGACATGGA
Source organism: Odocoileus virginianus (assembly GCF_023699985.2). Classification (NCBI taxonomy): domain Eukaryota; kingdom Metazoa; phylum Chordata; class Mammalia; order Artiodactyla; family Cervidae; genus Odocoileus; species Odocoileus virginianus. The sequence continues at coordinate 24,061,670 of NC_069691.1, read as the reverse complement.
TATACAGAACAGACTTTTAGACTCTGTGGGAGAAGGCGAGGGTGGGATGTTCTGAGAGAACAGCATTGAAACAAGTATACTATCAAGGGTGAAAAAGACCACCAGCCCAGGTTGGATGCATGAGACAAGTGCTCAGGGCTGGTGCACCAGGAAGACCCAGAGGGATGGGATGGGGAGGGAGGCGGGAAGGGGGATCGGGATGGGGAACACATGTAAATCCATGGCTGATTCATGTCAATGTATGGCAAAAACCACTACAATATTGTAAAGTAATTAGCCTCCAACTAATAAAAATAATAATTTTTAAAAAGGATATTTGTGTTTTTTTTTGTTTGTTTTTAACCAGCTAACAACTTTGGTCCCGGGTCATTGAGGATTAAAGAGGTAGAAAGGCAGAGCTGGCTTCTATAAAAGGAATTTTATTTTTTCAACCTTTCCTCTGGCTGTCTGGAAAACAGTAAAAGAACTGGGAGGAGAACCTATCTGAAGTCTCTGATGCTATCATTGGTGAAGAGAGGAGTCCCCATACTCTCAATGCCCCATCCCTCTCCTGTTTATTGGCCAGGTCCTACTGCTTTTTTGTGCTTATACAATAAAGATTTGTAAAGTTAAAACAGTCCACCTTGGTAAGACTTGCTCCAAGTTTTTGCCGCCTCTTTTTGTTTCGTTCCTGCTCTACGAACTCTATACAAATGGCCCCAGATGTTGAATTCTGTGTAAGGGGATGGAGTCCTAGGTGCCTTGAACTTTTGATGAACAGTCTCTGCTGTGACTAATGCTTCTTTGTGACTTTATACATAAATTTTCTCCAGACACTCTCTTGACTGCTAACCATACTTAGCTTCTTTGTCATCATATATGTCTATAGAAGAAGTCTTCTATCAATCCTGAAGATGTCATCAGCCCTTCTTGGAATTCCTCCTAAAAATTTGTATACAAAAATGTGATGCATGGTATTGATTTTATTAAGGATTTTCTGAGAGAGAGAAGGAATGTCACATCACTAATTCTATACTCAGACCCACACAAAAACAAAATCCCAAATGGACAAGTTCTCTCCTCTTTATTAGGTCTCCCTCTTCCTCTGCTAACTCTGCCTGACTCCCCTCACCCCCTGCCCTCCTACCAGTATTTTATAAAGTCCTTCCTTCTTCTGGGTGCTGGGGACCTGTGTGCCACTAGAACTTGACTCTACCACAGAGCCCACTGCCCAACACTTCTTTTTGACATAACTCATCTTTCCTCAAAAAGGAATTATCATATTACTACTAAAAAGATAAAAATTTATTCATATTACTATTGATTTATTTTCCCTCCTGAGTGGTGATATTTGCTGTAGAAAAAGAAAAAAAGATGAAAACCCCAGTCAGCAATTTGAGGCACAGAGCTGTGTCTAAAAAATTGCAATTCTCTACTCATGGACCTTACCACAATTTCCCAAATCATAAGATTGTAAACTACTGCAAGAGAAAATACACCTAGACCACAAGAAAGGATGACGCATCTGATGTCTACTGTAATAAAAAGCATTACTTAACAATAAAAAACCCAACCATGTGATTTATGAAATGATTTATAAAATTTAGGATTTTTTAACTAACTGTAAAGCCTAGGATTTGACTATACTTTTCACTTTCAGGTTTGGATTTAACACACAACAAATGCATATGGCCACTAAACCTTTTGAAAAGTTTTGGTTTGTATCCTGTTTATCTGGATTAAAGCCCGCGGGACTGGATACATAGAGTGAAAATTGATTGTTTGATTGGCCAGCACCCATATTTAGAAATATTACTTGAATTTCCCTTTGCGGAACTCAGCTCTTCTCCCACTTTCTGCCAGTGTTGTACTGAAAGAGACAAAGGTAGCCCCTGACTGATGAGACAATTTGCACAGCACAACTCCTTGACCACAGGGATTAGTTCAGAGATTAGCACACAATCCATCAGATTCAATGAGACCTTTGCTGGGACTTCTGGGAAAAGAAACACTCCCTTTCTTTCTCTGGCCTTAATAGAAAGAGAGTCTCTGCTCCAGTCACCTCAACACTGCAAGGGGACCCGGGCTGTGGATAAAGGAAACAGCTAGAGGAAGCAGAGTTGACAAATGCCTGCTGGCCACATTGTTTGAACCCTGAATCAAGCCATTCTTAAGGCCAGTATTCCCTAGATTTTTCAGCAACATGAAACAATAAATTTATTTTTTACTTTAATTACTGTGAGCTTATCTTGCTTACAAAATTAAAAAAAAAAAACCAACAAATAAAATAGGTTCATAGCACCTAAGAAAACACTTCATTCGGTATTCATTTGCTCGTTCATTTTTAAAGCACTTACAGAGTGCCTATTAAGTACCAGGCATCAGGAATAGAAAAATTAGTATTGTCCTGATCCTGGCCCACAAGAAGTGCAAGGCAGAGGTGTGAGCACAGCTAATACCATACAGTATGATTGACAGTGGAAGGTGCTATGGGAACCCAGAGAATGAAGAGACTCATTCAGCCAAAGAGAGCTGGTAAGGAAGTTTAGCAGTCAAGGAAGGGACATTCTAGGAGAAGCACATGGCATGTGCAAAGGCCCATTGTCATGAAGCTGCACAGCCTTTATGAGGAATCACCAAGAGTCCATTACAGCTTGCAAGTGGGTTAGCAAGTGAAGCACAGAGAGATGTGGCCGGAAAGGAGGGTCAGAATCCAATCAGGAAGCACTATGTACATGTGATTATAAGGGGATGTCATGGTCGGTCCTGAATTTTAGAAAAACACAGACAACAGCCCTGAGTGGCAGCACGAATGGGCCTCCTTTGTCTAACCCCACAAACCTGCCTGACTCCTGGAGCACCTCACTTGAGCCAAAGCTCCCCTCATAGATAGGCCTCTCCCCTCTCCCCATCTGCTGCCAAGAGGGATTGTAAGGCTGATGCTGACAGTCTCCTGTGCTATTGTGTGCTTCAGATATTCATCTGTGCTCTGGAAAATGGCTTGAAATTCTCCATGGAGCGTGCAGACAGAAAGGTCAACAATTATGGAAAATGAATAATGGGCCTGGAACAATCAGGCCACACAGCTGCTGCAATGCATTCTCTGAAACCCGCCTGCCAGGTGTCCGAGTCCCTGCCCAGTGGCCCCGGCCAGGGGTTGGCAGCCAAGCCCTTAGCTAACTAGTATTCCTGGATGGCTAGGGAAGATCCCCAATGGGAGCAGAGAAACCAAAAAGACCACAGCTCTGAGCGTGGAGGAAAGTCTTCCTGATGCTTTCTTTGAAGCTCAGTGAATAACCTGCTCTCAGAAGCAAGGGACCAAGAGTCAAGACCTCCAGACAGGGGACAGCCAAGCTGCAGTGTATAGCCACGTGGCAGCCTTTTGTTCTCAGAGACACCACTTTCCACGGCTTTCTGCCAGCCAAGCAGGAAAACATTGTTGAGAACCTGTGAAAGGCGCTGGAGGAATGCAGAGATGCTCACATTGAGTGCCTAGGAAATAGGCATTCAGCCACTGTGTGCCATGTGGAGGCTGACAAAGCTGAATGCTTTGATGACAGAGGGAGGAGATGGCACATGTGCAAACACGGCATCCATTTTAATCAGTGGTGATTCTGCAAGGTGAGTGGCATCCTGTCTGATGAGGAAACTGAGGACCAGAAATACACCATCCAAGGGAGCAAGTGAAGAGACTGAACCTGGAGCAGCCCATCGCTTCCCACACTGCCAGAGAAAGAGGGGAGGCCCAGACACTGTCTAGAAGTAAACCTCAGCTCTATGATCAGGGTTTCGGGAGTTCTGCCAAAGCCTTGGTACAAGAAAGGGTATATCTTTCTATGTTATTTTTACTGAAGACTGGAGAACGGTTTTCTTTTTTTCTTCCCATTAAAAAACACTCAATTTTCTATTGTTAGTGATGTAAATTTCAAATGCATTTTTGTGAGAAAAAGTGGTCTTTTGGTTAAGCCATAATGATTCTAAGAGCCTTCCCTTAGGGCTGCTGAGATGGTAGTTTTTGAGAAGTGTCCATATAGGGGACAAGAGGGAGAAACATGTGGTCAGGTAGGCAGCCCTTTCTATACAGCTAGTGTTTGGGGTGTCTGGTGATATTTTTTTTCTTCTTTCACTGGGCCCATAAACTATGGAGCTGCTCCTGGCCCCTTTATCAAAATCTTTTCAAGTATGCCATCTGTATCCTGCCAGGAACATGATCCATATATTTCCCTATGCAGAGAGAAGGATGCCATCAGCATAACTGATGTCCTCAGGAGGCAGCAAGGTTTTTCCCTAAAAGCCCTCAAGGGAAACACACAGGTATTCTTACAGGGTCAATTTGCTCCTGTCACAGGAGCTGACAGCAAGATGAGGCCTGAGCCCAGGACTCAGGAGATGGAAGTTTGAGTCCTGGAACTACAGCACATACATTCTGTGACCCTGAGAAGTCACACACCCTCTCTGAGCCTTGGCTTCTTCATCTGGATAACATACTGCTTAACTCAAAGTCTAAAGGACTGACATGTGTAAATCTTTGGCACTTGTCAGAGGAGTAATACATATTTGTTAAATAAAGATAAGGGGGGTGGGGTTGGTGTGGGAAAGCATCCTGCATTTAGTCTCAAACTGGACCATGGATTTAGGGAGATATGGAATAAAGGTAATACTTCACCCATCAGTCTTTCTGTCCCAGTGATTCTGGAACTCAAGGGCACTCCCTGCTGCAAGTGAGAATCAGGTAGAAGAAAAGGCTGAGGGGCTTGTGGCAGGGGCTCCACATTCCAAAGTCCACATCTCTCAGAGAGCCCTAGGCCACAGAGATTATAGGAGGAAGACATAGCAGGGTGATGGCCTCAAGAGTAAGATCCTCCTTCCCTTTTCCCCCTTTTGGTAAGAAATGACTATCACCACGACCAAATTACTTAGTTGTCCCTGGATCCTAACTAAGGAAAAATTAGTTGATTGCAGTTTAGTTCTGCACTGATCTAGCCCACCCTTCACCAAGGCAGAGGAGCACTCTGGGCCTCTGAATCACCAAGTTTTGTCTCCCAAGTACTTAATAATAATAGCCCCTTATTGCGCACTTATTAATAGTTTGTGCTGGCATGGTACTTTCACTGTATTGCCTAGACCAGGGATCTGCACGTGATTTTTTTTTAAGGACTGATAGTGAATAGTTTAGAATTTGCAGGCCAGATGGTATGTGCCCCAACTTCTCAACTCTGACAAAGTAGCAAAAAAAGCCAGCACAGACCATGTATAAATGAATGAGACTATGTTCCAATAAAACCTTATTGACAAAGACAGGTGGCTACTGTAGCTTGTCAAAGGCTGGTCTAGAGCAGTGGTTCTCAGACTTGAGTCCATTTACGAATCCTCTGGAGGGTTTCTGAGGCAGAGCTGGGCTCCGTGCTCAGAGATTCTGATCCAGGAGGCCTGGGGTTGGATAGAGAATTTGCATTTCCATCAAGTTCCCAGGCAATGCTGATGCTGCTGGTCCAGGGACCACACTTTGAGAATCACTGGCCTCGATGGTGATATTTAAGATCACAGCTCCAAAGCCAAAAAACCTGTTACAATCTCTTCTACCTACAACTGCAATAAACTTAGATTTCTTTATATTTCTAAATTCATCTGTAAAATTAGGGTACTAACAGCATAGACTTCATACAGTTGTCCTGAGCTAAATGAGTTAACACACATCAACAGCTTAGACTAGTGCCTAACACGTGGTCAGCCCTCAAAAAATGTTAGCTAATATTACCTCATTTAGTTCTCCCAACAATTCTATTAGGTAGATCGCTGGCCATTTGATAGGTGAGGTAGCTGGGGCATGAAGGGTTAAATGCATCACTCACAGCACAGAGCTCAGAAATGGCAGACAGTGAGGCAAGCCCAGAGCCCCAGAATTGAGAGGTGACGCCTTTACCTTCTGCACTGCTCTTTTCCCACAGCCCTTGGAGCAAAGGCATTGCCACATGAGATTCACAGAAATATAAGCCCTTGGGAGGTGGGACCATATTAGCCTGGATCCCTACTGTACCCCAAGTCTTCACCTGGAACTCAAGCAGGAAATGTTCAAGAGGAAATCGGGTGACACTCCCTCCGTGCTTCCTCAGGCCACACTGGTATCAAAGAGCAAAGGAGACCTCTGCCTCCATTCAGCCCTGGTCATTTTCTGTTAGAAGCCCCTGACCCGCATGTGGTTACCCTGGGCTAAAATCAGGAGGTATTATGACAACATTTGCAGGCAACAGGCTAGATGTTTTAGATCCATTATCTTATGTAATCATCAGTATCATTCCATATGGCAAATACTGTTATTATCCCCATTTAACAAATGCGAAGACTAGGGCTTAGTGGCTGTTGACCTAAGCCATGCAGCTAGGGAGGATGCCAAGGCAGAAACAGATCTAAGGGCTTCCAAAGTTTTTGTTCTTTCCACTCACATGATCTTGCCTCCTTAAAAGGTACAAAAAGTAAAATAAGATTAAGAAAAAGAGCACTACAGGTTAGTACTGAGAGCAAAGGATTTGAAATGTCCAAAATGTAGTTTTATATCTTTGGCAATTTTGGTCAATTTCTCTGAAAAATATGAATAAGTGTAAGTGAATTCATTCCATTCAGGTGAAGTACTCTTGCCAACTTGAAAAAAGTTATGCAAGTCTTGCTTTTGTGTGGGTGGCTTTTATGAGAAGAGGAGGGGAGACTTTTATGAGAAGAAAGGTAGAACTGGAGTAGCTCTGACCCCTTGTCCTTAAAAAGGAAAAGGAAGAATAATCAAATGTACGCTGAAAATTTAGCAGCAAACAAGCTTCGAGATGACATTTGGGCTGTATTTTTTTTTTCTTTTCTGGTTGTGTGACAATGAGTGCCTGTTCAGCTGGCTTTTCCCAAAGCCTGAGAAAGGTCTCTTAGCTAAAATGTCACAATGCATCTTATTTTCCATTTTCAGCATGTGTTCCAAGGGGAGACTGACACTTGGTCCTGCCCTCGCATACCACTTTGAAAACAGCAACAGCAAAGCACAAAGAAAGGTAGGAAGGAAGGGGACAGTCTGGAGCGGGCTCAAGTTCTCTGACTTCATTTTGCAGAGGGTGCAGGCCTAGGGGAGGGAAGAGGTGGAGGAGACTAGAGGATGGCCATGACATCACCTCCAAATGAACATTCCTGAGAAATCACACAAAGATATCTGACCTATTTTACACAGCTATGTGATGCTCTGGAAAGTGATGGTGGAATTATATTTAGAAATTGGGAGATTTTTCTTGGCCAAGTTAGCGGTTATTTCTAAGGTCTTTGGTTCAATGAATAGCCATCATTTGGTAACCTGGAAGTTTGAGCTCTGCCTCAAAGGAAGACATGACCTTCCTCCTTTCTAAATTAGCTCCCCTTCCATTTGGACTTTCAAGGCCACACCTAATCAGACCCCTGCTAACATCTCCAGACTTCTTTCTCCCCACTCATTTCCTATTTTTTCTGTGCTCTGCTGTTGATTTTGTGGTTTTGTTATTACCAACCGAGGATCCAATCATGTGGTTCCTTCCTCCTAGAATATCCTTTAAATACCCCACACTCAGCTTCTGATACCTTTGTCTCTTTAACTTCTATTCCTTAACTAAAGCCTTATGAATCTTAGACATGTTGTCTAATTTTAGATGTATTTGTAGTCAGAGAAACATAATCCACAACAAAACATATTTTCAGAATTACCCAAGTTCTTTACCTACACAACAAACCCTGACACTGGTATATACTTCTAACAAATTACAATTGGCAACCAACTGGTCAACTCACTTGCCAATTTCCTGTTTTATTTTACTCGCCATGCTGCCACTCAAGTGACCTTTCTAAACACAAGTCTCCTCTTCTATCCATCTCCATTTGGAGTCTTCTCACCCATCTACACTAAACAAATTTCAATCTCCAAACATGTCATCTATTCCCAAACACCTATGCTTTCGCTTTCATCATTTTCTTGGATTACCATCTGCCTTCCTTAGCCTGTCCAAAACAAACACTAAATATCTTTCAGTTCAAATACCTCCTTCTTTACAAGTATTTCAACATCAGGCATTGTTTCTTTCTCCTCTGTTGTTTCTGCTGTCCTCTCTTATAGGACCTATATTAGTATTACTTGTATGTCTCCCTCTTCCACTAAGGAAGAATTCCTTGAAGTCAAGAGTTTTTTCTTACTTATCTTTAAGTAATATTATATGAAATTAAATTCAGCAAGCACAAAATGGTTTGTATGTTTGATGTTCGTTAGAGTATCTAACTTGTACTCTCACAGTCACTTATTCCAACAGATTTCTGAGAAATCTAATAATATCAATTTTAAGATGTGAAAATGGAGGTTCACAAAGTTAAGTGACTGCTTCAAGGTGGCACAGCTTGTAGGTGACTGATCTAGACTTGAAGCAAAATCTCTGATTCCTTTTGCAGTACTGAACTTCTATAATTCTATTCAAAATTGTATGCAGGAAAGGAGAAGAGAATGATTATTTCATTATCATTCTGCAGAGAAAAAAATGGCTGGCAAATGTTCTTTCCTTATTTGCAAGGCTATATTATGCCCCATTTGAAATGAATGTCATAAACATTTGCTTCAGCAATGTAACATAACAGCAGCTTCTTTTATTATCCTTGTTTAAACATTTGGGTAGTAAGCAGGTACACCTCATCCAACATATGTTCTCAGTCAAACATACATCCTCTATGCAAATTTTATGGAGTTATCTTTATTAGGTGTTATTTATTCTAAAAGCAGAAGGTGCTAACATGCAGAAAATAATGAACAATATTGGACTGCAGAAAAAAAGCTTAATTACGTCGGTCAGAAGAGTCTTACCAGATAACCACAAAGGCTTAGTAGCATTTAAAAAGCACTTTACAAAAATGGAGGACTGGCATAGGGATGTGCATATATTAACTCCTCACATATTCAAATAAGATCCAGCTATTGTAAAACCATCTTATACTAAGTCTCCAAAACAGCAGAGATCTTTCCCTGTGGCTTAAGATACCAAAATCAGCACAGTAAAGGACTTGTTGAAGTGGGGAAAACAGGTTTTTTTAATAATCTATAGGTCTTCATGTGAAACCTGTTTCTGCCATGTAAACTATGGGTGATTGGGCAAGTTATTTCATCTTCTAAGTCTGGAAATGAGTCTCTCATTCCCATCTGTGAAATGGGCATAATGTTGAACTCATCTGAATGTCTAATATTTAGAAGATCAACTGATAAATCTATGTGACAAGAAAACCTGGACCATCAAACTATCATACCTATTCACTCAATTAATACCTATTATTCTCACACTAGTTGCAAAGAGATAAAATCCTTTCCTAAACACGGGTTTCTAGGAGAAGCTGTGGGGAAGATAGAGGAAGTCAAGAGGACATTTTCATTTTATATCTCTATTCCAGACTCTTTAAGTCCCTTACTGAAGCATCCTTTAACTTTCCTCATCCCTTGAGAACAAACATCCTAGTTATCTCCAAACACTCACCTCTGATATATTAGGAACAGAGATATTCAAGTTAAGCAGAAAGGAGGAAAGCATTCCAAAAAACAAAAAGCAAATGTATTGTAAGTATCAAGAGACAGTTGTTCTCCCCTTTTCTTCTTTGCAATTCTTCCTGTTCAGCTTAGTTTAAACCCAACTAATCGGTGTTTCTCAGCTAGAGGTGATTTTGTCCCCCAGGGAATATCTGACAGTGCCTGGAGACATAAGTGGTTGTCCCACTGCAGAAGTGAAACTGGTATCAGGCGGACAGAGGTCAGCGATACCGCTAATCATCCTCTATCTAGCGTGTAGGACAGTCCCCCACAACAAAGAATCAGCTGACCCAAACTGTCAATAGTGCCAAGGCTGAAGGACTTTGAACTGAGCAAACAATGATCAAGCTAGACACCAACAAAACTAAAGGGCTCTGATTCAATCCAAACAATATTTAGGGAGTTTTGTTTTAGGTGAAAAACCCTTCATTAGATCCTAGAAAAACGGACCCAAGAGATTCAGAAACACTCAAAAACAAGAAAGTAACTTGAGAGTTGTACCTAGTCGCTCAGTGGTGTCCGACTCTTTGTGAGCACATGGACTGTGGCCCGTGGGTTTCTCTGTCCATGGAATCCTCCAGACAAAAACACTGGGTTGCCGTGCTCTCCTCCAGGGGGTAAACATTTATGTGGAAAATTCTTTCTTGATTGGGGGGCACAGCTTTCCCTAGAATTAGATGCACAGGAATTCTTTTGCAATAGGATACTTGAACAGTTTTTGTTGCAGGTAGTTTGTAAAAACTGCAAGTTTAAGGAAGTAATTAAAAGAAGTCTTTACATGCAAATTACCAGCTTCACTTAGCTAGAAACTATCTCTGGGTAGAGTTGCCTAGAGGGGGAACTTTTAATTCTCTTTTAAACATTAATTGGAAAGTTACCTACTTCCCTGACTGAAAAATAAAAGGCCAAGTTTAGTTTGACGTAATGTCATTATTTTTGTAGAGGGATTTGTGGAATTTCTTTTTCTACACCTAATACACAATGTTGTAATGTAATGCTTCTTTTTTTCCTTTTTTTGACTTAACTATCCTATTTTAAAACAAGAGTTAGTGGAAGTGGAGGGGGAGGTGCTAAAAAACAGGTGGTGAGTCTCTATTCCCCCTGGGAAATTCTCAAGGAAGAGGAATAGGCTAGGAAATATTTCAAGGTGAGATAAACTGCTCAAGCTGTCTCTCTTATATTCCCCAGTCTCTCCTGACTTCAGAACACAGAACCAAGGTGACAGACACATAGCCAGAACTACTAATATCTAATTATCTTGGTCAGCAGAGAATTTTGGACTTAAGGAGTAGGACTCTCAGAGCTGAGAATAAAGGTTCAAGGCATTTTTAAATACCTATGATTGCTCACAGAAAGCTGATATTAAACAGGTTGGGTATAGCTGGTCATAAAGCATATTCTAGATTCATGCTAGAAAAGCAATGGACATGAGCATTAAAAGACTTCTATCATCTCTAACAGACATAAAGAGGCAAACATTAGCACCACTGGACCTTCTCAGCCAAGCATTAATAAGGAAGGTCTCACAAGACCTTGTTCCCAAGCAAATATTAACAGAACTTATTTGAAGTTGAAATGGTGCCTAGTTAAGAGTCAAGCAAAGTCTAGCAATGGGACAGGCATCTTATGCTGGATCAGGAGAAAGTCTTGGGAATGCAGTGAGGGCCATTCCATTGTGGGATGGCCAGCCAGACCAACTCTCTCTGGCCACTAAAGATGAGCAGAGGAGGGAAGGAATTATGAGACCTTCATAGGAGCCTGCAATATTAAGGGGCTGAGTGAGACCATAACTGGGAGACAGGAATTAGATACTGGGACCCAAAGACCAGAAAAACAATAATTAGTGGGCCAGGCATTCTATTCATTGATATTTATTCTCAATATTGAGTGTAGTACAGTCAGACCCATAGAAGACTCCACAGAGCCCTCAGTGTATTGGGTGCTGGGGAATCCCCAGCATCAGTCACCAGGAAGAGGTTCAATGCGTTTACTCATTCAGTCCTGTCCAACTCTTCACAACCCTTCGGACTGCAGACCACCAGGTTCCTCTCTGTGGGATTTCCCAGACAAGAATATTGGAGTGGGTTGCCATTTCCTTCTCCAAGGGATATTTCTGACCCAGGGATCAAACTCGCATCTCCTGTATTGCAGGAGAATTCTTTACCCATTCTGAGCCATTAAGGAAACCCAGAGGATCAATAGGCAAACACTATAAAGGGGTCCAGCAGTAAACCAGTGTCTAATCATGAGAGACAAAAGCTCTCTCACATTAACTGCACAATTATAATGTAAAACCCACATGACAATACTGTAAGTTGTTTGTTATGACTTCATGGTACTGACTTAAAACACTAAGGTTCAGAGACATTAAACACAAGTTTGCACAGGTGAAGAGAGATGGGAGGAATTCCACTTATACCTCTACCCTCAGAGCCTGTTCTTCCCTCCCTCTGTGTTGACCTGGGCCCCAAAAGTTCCCACCATATGAAGGCATCAGGGAGGCCTGGTAGCAAATGGCAGGGACTTACTCAAGGGACTTTACTTGAGTACAGAATTCCCATCCCTAGGCATGGGTAGCGAAGGGCCAGAATTACAATATTATGTAAAAGAATCAAGAGGGACTTTCCTAGTGGTCCAATGTTTAACCATTGGACTCCATGCTCCCAATGCAGGCATAGGAGTTTGATTCCTGGTCAGGGAACTAAGATCCCGCAGGCTGTCAGGTGTGGCAAAAAGTAAAATAAAAATTCAAAAAATAATCAAGAGCCAGTAAGAAATAAGGGACAAAGCAGTGGTTCAGTTACTGAGCCTGGGGAGAAGGCCAGCCAAGGATAAAGTGAAAATGACCCACTGGCCTCCTGTCCTGCATCTCATGTTCCAAATAAGAATGTGATTATCTAGGGTTTCCAGATAAAAGACAGAATGCCCTGTTAAAATGTGAATTTCAGATAAACAAAGAAATTTTTTAGTATTAGTAATTTTTAATATATGTCCCATGCAATGTTATAATACTAAATACTAGTAAATACTGAATAATTGCATGTATTTTCTTAATAGAAAGTTCCATTATTACAATTTAATAATTACAGAAAAGACATTTAGTAAAATTTCACATATATTCTTAACAATTCAAAACAAAACCAAAAAACAGGAAAAAAAAAAAAAAACAACCCTGCTACTGGTAGAATAGGAAACGGGTATCCTTAACATGATAAGCATGATGAACATCAATCTGAAAACAGTCAGCTTATATTTGGGGTCACCATGGAGGATCATGCACATGAGTTTGAGCAAACTCCCAGAGATGGTGAAGGACAGAGAAGCCTGGAGTGCTGCAGTCCATGGGGTCGCACAGGGTCAGACACGACTGAGCAACCGAACAACAATGGAAGGATCTGCGCCGGAGCTTGTAGAAGAGCAAAGACGGTGGGTCGCCTCACTGAACAAATCTTATGACGTCTTTTTCTACTGAAATCTTAACCTTTGGTGGTTTGGCTGCAGAGATATTATAGGTGAGTGGGTTTTTGCAGGCTGCCAAGCTGATAGTCACACATAATGTTCTTTCTACAAGTAAATCTCTTCCAAGTTCCCTGCAATGAACTTACAAATGAGTTTTTACAATCCAATTTATTGTTAATTGGGGTCTGTCTCCACGACATGGCGAGATCGGGCATGCACTCGGGCATGCACTCATCTTCCTCTCATGCCCATTCCCCCAGCTGAACCCACTCTGCTCTTCCTCTGGTCTTTCCATGCTGAATCACCACAAGCTCCCTCCTGCCTTGGACCATCTGTCCAGACCATCCACCTCTATGGAACTTTCCACCTGTGGCTCTGGACATGGCTACTTCTTCAAGTCTCTTCAAATAGGCCTTTCCTAATAACTACATTATCTAAATATTATCCATTTAAAAATCCTGAAAATTACCTTCACTTTTATCAGTTTCAGTTCAGTTCAGTGCTCAGTTGTGTCTGACTCTTTGAGACCCCATGAATTGCAGCATGCCAGGCCTCCTTGTCCATCACCAACACCCGGAGTTTACTCAAACATGTCCATCAAGTCACTGATGCCATCCTGCCATCTCATCTTCTGTCATCCCCTTCTCATCCTGCCCCCAACCCCTCCCAGAATCACAGTCTTTTCCAATGAGTCAACTCTCCGCATGAGGTGCCCAAAGTATTGGAGTTTCAGCTTCAGCATCAGTCCTTCCAGTGAACACCCAGGACTGATCTCCTTTAGGATGGACTGGGTGGATCTCCTTGCAGTCCAAGAAACTCTCAAGAGTCTTCTCCAACACCACAGTTCAAAAGCATCAATTCTTCTGTGCTCAGCTTTCTTTATAGTCCAACTCTCACATCCATACATAACCACTGGAAAAATCATAGCCTTGACTAGATGGACCTTTGTTGGCAAAGTAATGTCTCTATTTTTTAATAAGCTGTCTAGATTGGTCATAACATTCCTTCTAAGGGGCAGGTGTCTTTTAATTTCATGGCTGCACTGCAATCACCATCTGCAGTGATTCTGGAGCCAAAAAAAAATAAAGTCAGCCACTGTTTCCACTGTTTCCCCATCTATTTCCCATGATGGGACCAGATGACATGATCTTCATTTTCTGAATGTTGAGCTTTAAACCAACTTTTTCACTTTCCTCTTTCACTTTCATCGAGAGGATTTTTAGTTCCTCTTCACTCTCTGCCATAAAGGTGTTGTCATCTGCATATCTGAGGTTATTGATATTTCTCCCGGCAATCTTGATTCCAGCTTGTGCTTTTCCAGCCCAGCGTTTCTCATGATGTACTCTGCATATAAGTTAAATAAGCAGGGTGACAATATACAGCCTTGACGTACTCCTTTTCCTATTTGGAACCAGTCTGTTGTTTCATGTGCAGTTCTAACTGTTGCTTCCTGATCTGCATACAGGTTTCTCAAGAGGCAGGTCAGGTGGTCTGGTATTCCCATCTTTTTCAGAATTTTCCACAGTTTATTGTGATCCACACAGTCAAAGTCTTTGGTATAGTCAATAAAGCAGAAATAGATGTTTTTCTGGAACTCTCTTGCTTTTTTGATGATCCAGCAGATGTTGGAAATTTGATATCTGGTTCCTCTGCCTTTCCTAAAACCAGCTTGAACATCTGGAATTTCACGGTTCATGTATTGCTGAAGCCTGGCTTGGAGAATTTTGAGTATTACTTTACTAGCATGTGAGCTGAGTGCAATTGTGTGGTAGTTTAAGCATTCTTTGGGATTGCCTTTCTTTGGGATTGGAATGAAAACGGACCTTTTCTAGTTCTGTGGCCACTGCTGAGTTTTCCAAATTTGCTGGCATATTTAGTGCAACACTTTCACAGCATCATCTTTCAGGATTTGAAATAGCTCAACTGGAATTCCACCACCTCTGCTCGCTTTGCTTGTAGTGATGCTTTTATCAGTTTGGAGATTGATATTGTTTGTCTCCCACTAGAATATAAATTCTTGAGTGCAAGGACCTTCTCAGTTTTTCTGAGTTTTTAATAAATCATATGTGTAAAAATAAATACATGAATGAATGAATGAGTTAGTGAGCAATGAATGTCTTTCCCCTGCAAACTATGATGTATCCCTAGTTTATCATTAAGACAAGATCTTTTGCCAACTCATGTTAGCATATCTTAATTGCATTCAGGCATGCATCAATTTATTTCTTCCTTTATTCTTTCATTCATTTGAGAGTCCCTCATGTATAAGGCACCATGTATATCCTGTTCTTTTGAATTGTGACAAGCCATATTCAACTCAAAGTCAAGTCAGAAAATATGCAATGTGATGGTAAACATCACAGGATACCATGGGTCAACAGTGTATTTTACATAAATTATAAATTTGTATAAATTTATTCTTCTTCGCACACACACTTCACAAGGCCCAACTTGGTTAACTGGAACTTCTACCTGCAGCACCATGTGCTTTCTGGTTCAAATTTAAAATCCTGTCAGAAGACAGGGAATTGAGATAAGGGGCTTCAAGGTAGGTATGTGCAAACCAGAAGAGGGGAATGTTCAGCTGAGAGACTAAGAGAGAACAGCAGGAGGAGTTGGTATCAGTTGTGCTGACATTTACTGGAACAAACATCAAACCGGCTGCCTTCTCCAAACATTTTCTCTGCCATCACAGAAACTGACTTTGCTTGCTCCTCTTTTATGTGTTAGTTTCATGGCTCCCATTGAATGTACAGACTGTCTCTAGCCTAATTTGTAGATATAATTTGTAATTTGTGCTTCTGATCCCCCCCCCCTCAATTTTCTCCAAACCTGCTAGTCCACAAGTACTCCTTAACTCAAAACTGCTGTCTGTTGCTTTCACCATCCAAAAATAAAGCTCAGTTCCCTCCCAGAAATCTACCTCTCAGAGAAAGCTTTTAGGATACACAGGACTGTCTTCCTAATCTGCCTGGATCTTTATATTCTACAGTAGGTGATTCAGAACAGAAGTGAAACAAAAAATCATGGGAAAGTGAGAGGAAAACAACATAGAACTGCAGTCAAGGTCGCCAGTATCCTTTTGGTACAGGCATCACCCTAGGTGAAATTATTCCAATTTACCGGTCTACAGAGATAAAGCACATCCCACTGTGAAAACCACGGTTTCACAGTAGTGTGTGCACTGATGTACTGCACCGTATGATAAAGCAAACTGAAATCAGGCATTTCATGGTGAGGGGAAAATCATGTGAAGAGTTATAATATGGTTAATGGCATTGCAAGGCTGATGGCACTAATTTTACAATTCTCTTTTACGCCTAGGTTATCATACTAATTAGCTACATCTGGAATATTTGTCATTTTAATAGAGTGATTTCGCATTTCCCTTTTGCTCTAGTTCTGCAGTTTCCAACCTGATGTTCAGAGGTTCCAGTAAGTTTTAGTAGATCAGATGCTCTGGGTGATTTGAAGCAAGTCACCTTGGAATGGAAAACCTTTGAGGATGGCATGGTGGAAAGGATGGAGGCATAGAAATCACATGTGTCGATTACAGTGTAGATGTTAGCAATTTATTTCATCTCTCTGTAAGTGTTTCATTAAAAATGGAAATATAGAACCTATACTGTAGGCTTATTGTGAGGATTAAAATAATCTCTCTCACATGTCTAACATAAATTCAATAAATGTCCCATATATGGTAATAATAAAGCACAATTCATTTTTTTTTTCCAATTCTTTTGATGGTTGCAAGATTCATGGCCTAGTAGGTACTAGTAGAAAATTCTAAGATGTTGGTAAGAATAACTTCATACTCCAGAAATTTTAAAACATTCTTTTCCTCTCTTCTCATTTTTTGTAGATGAGAAGTTTTGCAAATAAGGGTGATTTAATACAAAATGATGCTTCTTAAAGGTACAACAGAGGAAACCAACAGTCTGCCATACTCAGGAACAGAACTTTTAGAGAGAAAATAAAAATCACTTAACCTTGATTTCAAATTCAAGCCATGTTTAAATATGTTAGTATGGCCTGGACTAGACCCAGGACTCACCCTCTAATCACAGGTACATGTAAGTGACATAATCATGGACATAGGAGGCATTAGAACACTAACACCTGTAGAAGTGTACTGTAATCTGTACAGTATTCTAATATCAAGAATTTTTGTTAAACTATAGGTGGAATCTGGGAAATCTGCCAACAATAATGATTATTATTCCTCAAGTACTAACAAAGGCAGAAGAAAGAAATGACAAAAGTGTGGTTCACTTACATAAAACTCATGCCAATTACAGCTACAGCCATCTGGAAAGCTTATTATTTATCTTTAATCTTTTCCTCCAGAAATTAATACCAGCATGTAATCTGAAAATATGACGTAATAAAGAGGAGCTGAACTAAGTCTTTAGCAATAGCTGCTTATGAAAAATTTGAAACTTTCTGGTGTCTCATCCCCAAGAAACCCCACCTATATCAGTACAATGGAAATAACCAAGAGTTACTGATTCTATCTTTGTTTCTAGTATCCCCATCAGACCCGTATTTTTCTTTCTGGTAGAAGTAGTTAACTGATGTCCCTAGGCTTCCCTGCTGGCTCAGACGGTAAAGCGTCTGCCTGTAATGTGGGAGACCCAGGTTTGATCCCTGGGTTGGGAAGATCCTCTGGAGAAGGAAATGGCAACCCACTCCAGTACCCTTGCCTGGAGAATCCCGTGGACGGAGGAGCCTGGTATGCTACAGTCCATGGGATCGCAAAGAGTCGGACATGACTGAGCGACTCCACTTTCCTTTCCTTTTCCATTTCTCAAACCATTAATGCCTATCTCCTTGCACTAAGATAATAGACGAAGCTTTGAAAACATGACATAGAAACATTATGCAGTAAATCCCAAATGGAATATTCTAGACTGAAAGGGAAGAATCTACATTCTAACCATCCCAAAAAGGTAGTCTGCATTCTAAATACAATGAAACCAACCACAAGACATGCAGGTCTTTTATGATTTTTGCCCCTTACTGCCTCTGCCTTACATATTTAAACTCTCTGCAGGCCCTAGGAGTGATTTTCCTCTATTCCACCCTAGACATTTGAACAGGCTCTTAATACTAGGACATTCTTTCTCCCCTCTCCTTAGTCAAATAAGTCTTCTCCATCCTTTGTGTTTCAGTTTAGCTACTCCTCAAAAAAAGCGTTCCCTAACCACCCTTTACTACCATTGACCACCATAACCTAGGCTGGTTTTGATGTTTTTCCTGTGTGCTCCCATAAAAACTATCAGAATTTAGATGGCCTGTTAACAAATGTTTCTTCTTCCAGATCATAAACTGCTGAGAGTAAGGCCTGAGTCTGCTTCTCTGTTTTGCTCCTGGCACCTTCCATATGGCAGGCACTCAATAAACACTAGTTGGATTAATGAGTTCTAGGAATCCCATCTTGAAAGCATTCACCATGTATAAGCTGATTCCTCAAGAGTACAAAGCAAATTGTTCATCATGCAGCTAACTTCAATGGGGTAGGCTACATAGATGGATACTTTGCACTTAAATTATATAGTTTGCTTTTGATCAAACTCATCAGCCATCACTTTATCATGGCTTTTCTTTACTGTGTACACAGCTCTGACATTATCTTTTTATGACTTTGTTTCTGATCAAAGCAGGAACAACCAGGATAGGAGGGCAAGAATGTGCTGCTTCTGCCATTAACCTTGGTGGCTTAGCAGACACTCCCCAAGCCTCTGCATGCTGTGTCACTGTCAGCCTTCCAGGAAGAAAGATGAATGAAAGCCCAGAGAGAGCCTGTGAGGCCACACGTAGGACTGCTGTGGGGATAAACAGGAGTAATTTTGCAGCTAAATACTGATGGCCTTAAATATCACCACCCCTATACATTCTCTGTATCAATTTCCCTGAAATATTCACACTGGTTTCCACTGTTCTCCTATGAATCTGAGAGGCAGCCCAGTCCTCTGGTTAGGTTTTACAACCCACTTCACAAACTCCTACTAACGAAACCCATAAGGTCAGTACCTTTTGAAACCAACTTCTGCTACTCCCCAAGAAGGCCAATTAAAGAGCCCACCTGCTGTAGATTGTGTTGCCTCCCAGAATTTGATTACATATGGCTTCCTTAAAGAGGCGGGTGGGGAGATGAATGGCGAAAACACATGTTTGTACTTAAGCCTGTTATGCACAAGAGCTTTCAACTCTTGGGTAAGAGAGTTTCAGTGGGGTAATGTGTGTGTCTGCTGCCTGTAAGAATGATCGGCTATCAAGTGTTTTTGCAGACTTCACAGATTCCCTCAGGAGAAGAAGGGGAAAGCAGAGGGACTGTAACTTGGAAACCAGAACAAGTTGAGGATTCATTCTCACCTTGTGACATCTGCAGTTTGGGAAATGGAAAGGCTGCAGAATGATCTCATTCACTTGAAGCCTGAGACTCACACCTCTGCCCCTGCCCCCCTTGCCTATCATCTATTTTTAAAGGTGAGGAATCTGAAATGTACTTCAAAATACTCAAGTGATGCTCACCAAAGCCAAAGCCCCTCATTAAATGGCTGGATCTCCCAGATAGGAGAGTCAGAGCTTTAGCGTTATTTTCTGTCTCTTCCAAAGTATGAAGGGGGAAAGTTCATAGCCATTTGAGAATGGCAATTTGGGTTTATCTCAACTACTTCAAGCACCTCCCCTCAGGCCCCTGAGAGCAGGCACTTTGGTCAGGCACCAAGGCAGAGGGCACTTGGTCTCTTTTAACTAACCCTCTGAGCCCAGTAATCCTAACTAGGTGATCACTCAACTTTTTCTTCTTAAAGGAAATTCATCTCAGTATTTTGTATAAAATTTGAATTTTGTATAAACACTCAAGAACTACAACTGAGAAAAATCTTTAGTTTCTGCTACAAATCTGTGCGGAAAAAGAAAAAAGCTATACCTTATGAAAAATACCACCATGAGGAACATTACACAATTTAACAAATCTTTGGTTAGATATACTTTTCCCCCACTTACTTTTTGAATGAGCCTTGGATCTCTCCTTATAATGAGGCAAATTTGTTTAGAAAAAAAGAAGCACTAAAAATTCTAAATAGGATATTAAAATGAATGAGTACAGGTAGAGAAGAAGGCTTCCCGGCTTCATCCTTTCCATTTTCCTAATCATTGACTCAACGTCTTGCTTGGCCTCCTGATACCACTGAGGTCTGGAGTGGGTCTCATTTCTTAGTCAGTAAAGCAGAGGGAATGAGGGTGGAATGGACTCACTGATCTTTAAGGCAGGACTTCCCCACTAGGCTATGGCATTCTGCTGTGTCTCAAATAGATTACAATTGTGTGCCATGATGCTGGGGCATGGTCTGGGACAGCAAGAGCTTCTAAGTCAAACATTTCCAGTCACAAACATCCTTCTCTATTTTTTTCCCAATGTGTTATAAAATTATGTTTATTTTATATATTTGCCTTAATGGGAAAAACTATTAGAAAACACTAAAGTTTCTGTCATGCAAAATAAACAATAAGGGCTACTATATAGCACAGAGAACTATATTCAATATTTTGTAATAACCTATAATGGAGAAGAAACTGAAAAAGAATATATATGTGTATGTATAATTTAGATTCAGTTAAGTGTATATATATATATATATATCTGTAGATTCAGATACAGATATAGATATAACTGGATCACTGTGCTGTACATCTGAAATTAACACAATACTGTAAATCAACTATACTTCAATTAAAAAATAAAGTCTCTGCAAACTCGGTTATTCAATTATTCCCTTGAGGGAAACCTAAGAGGTCTCTTTTGGGAAATATACATGAAAACATAATAAAACATAAAGGCAAATAAAGAGGTGATGCAAAGTCTCCCACAAACTCAGGACAATTCCAGCTTGGGTAGGTTTCATGTGTTACAGTTCAAGTGAAGTGAGAAGCCCATGTTTAGTAGGAGGAGAATGTTTGATTGCAGAGGAAGAGATCATTTGGATACAGAACCCTATATGTACTTATATTTTTCTTTGACGCGAGTGTCAGGGAACTTGGCTTCATTGGGACAAAAAAGAAAGACTCTAGGAAGTAAAAGAAGCTGAAAACACTAGGAGCACTGCAAGAAACTGAAAATTAACGAGCACCTTATTCCTAGTGGAAGAATTGTACCACTGGTGGGAAAAAGGTTCTTCAGCCATAAACCAAGGGGAATTACTACAGCAGAGTTGTGAAGGTAGGAGAAATGACAGCAAGGTGGCAAAGCAGTTGCAAAGAGTCAGGAGGTTCACAGAAACACCAAAGGGAATCAGGTAACTTCAACAACATTGGAGGCCTTCAGATCACACCATCACACCCAAGCAAAAGATCTAAAGGAAAAGAAAATACTGTGATTATTATATGAATTTTTAAAATCTCCTTTTATTTGTTAATTACTTATCATCTTGCTTAATTTTAAAAGTCATGTATACTCATTGTGGGAAACCTGAAGATAGAAAAGTCTAAACAAGAAAAAAGCTTATCCTTAGTACTACACACAGGGACAATCACTCATAGTATTGCACAGATAAACTAAAATCTACTTAGCTATTTCCCTATGTTTAGACATTTAGGCTTTAAAATTTTTTTATTATAAATTATAACACTTCAATAAACATATTTTTCTCTGTCTATAATCATCAGAAAATAAGTACCTTTTGTTCCTATCCCTGGTGTCCTCCTTAGGATGTTTTCTGAAATAGTCTGGGGAAAAGACTATCAATATCTGAAGATCTTTGTTGCATACAAACGAATGAAATACTTTCTGGAAAAGTACCAATTCCCATCAACATAAGATAGCCTTTTTTTTTTAGTGTCCCTGGTTAGTACCTCTCCTACCTCTGCTAAACTGATGTGCCATCACCCTGTACTTTTAGTTTGTATATCAGGTTGACTTTTTTCTTACCAGCATTAATTACCAGTATTAATTACCAGCAATAGAATCTTAATGATAGAAAAGAAATAAACTTTGACCTGCAGACTCCACTAGGGTCAGGAAGAGGCTGTTGGAGAAAGAATGGGGAAGGAAGAGCTTTGATTTAGTGGTCAGCAAACTATAGCCTGAGGACCAAATTCAGCCTGCTGCCCATTGTTGTACAAGCTCAGGACGCCTTTTACCTTTTTTAACGCTTTAAAAGCCACTAAAAGAAGAATACTGCTTTGCGACATGAGAAAATATGAAATTCAAACTTCAGTGTCCATAAATAAAGTTTTATTTGAGCACACCCATGCTCATTATTTATGTATTGTCTATAACCACTTTCACACTGTGACAGCAGAAATGAGGAGCTGTGACAGAGATAGTCTGGCCCACAAAACCTAAAATATTTACCATCTGGCCCTTAACAGAAAAAAATCTGCTGACCCCTGGTTTAGGCAATGACTACTTGCCTGCTGGAAGGTGCAGCAATGTTCAGGTTAGGAAGAAATGCTTGAATGGCTCAGGGATCTTTGGTAAGAACATCAGTTTGTCTAAGATATTCATACTCCTCCTCTTCTAGAAGCAGGAGATTGCAAGAAGGTGACACTGAGCAGGGATGAGCATAGTTCAGATGTACGGAAGGACTACACTGTTCTTCTTAAGTAGTTTCAAAACAAGAATTTGAAACTCATCCTGAGTCACTGTGTTACTTGTTTGCCTTGTTAACAGAATGTGCTCAAATTGAATTCAAATCATTTCTCGGTAGAAACGCACAAACACACAGACATACACACTATATATACACTTGGTGGTGGCGGCAGTTTAGTTGTTCAGTCGTGTCTGACTCTTGCGACCCCATGGACTGTAGCCTCCCAGGCTCCTCTGTCCATGGGATTCTCCAGACAAGAATACTGGAGTGGGTTGCCATTTCCTTCTCCAATATATATACTTGATCTCTTCTAAAATATAATAATAAAAATAATAATTTTAGAAGAGAGCCAAGCAAATCCATAAATTCACTCAAAAGCAAAGCAGTGGACATAGAAAGGTCCTAGACTAGGCATTAGGAAATTTAGAATTTAAGATACAGTCTGCCATTAACTTTGCATGGAACCCTGGGCAAATCATCTGACATATCTAAGAGTTTGTGGTGGGTAAAAGCTTATGCTTCCTCCAGCTCTGGATATTCACTGGTTTTAGTTGGTCTAATTTGATGCTGCCTGGACCAGCAGCATCAGTAGCACATTATGTTAGAGATGCAAATGCTTGGGCCTGCCACAGGCTTACAGAAAGGAAATCTGGGGGTGACCCACCATTCTATCTTAACAAGTCTTCCAGATGATTCCAACACATCCTAATGTTTGAGAAGCACTGATCTAAATTGTGTGTTTTTCTCTTAAGGAAAAAATTTCCAATTCTTAAAAGAGCTCTGATGTTGGATTTTAAAATCTCAGTGTAGGATTATACTCAATTGAATGTAAGAGAAATTCAACCAGGGTGGTTTAGACCAGATAGGAATTCTTTTGTTTACTTGTTAGCAAGTCCAGAGGCAGACAGCTCAAGGCTACTTGAGGAATTCAAAAGGACCCTGGCTCCTTCTAGCTTCCTCTTCTACTATCCTTAGCATTTGGTTTTAATCCACATAACTGCAAATAGTGACCCCACTTACAGGCATCTGTGTTCCAAACAGGAAGTAGTTTTCCCTGATCAATCTGTGCCTTTACATCAGGAAAACAATAGCTTTCCTGGAAGTTGTATCTAATAGAAAGTATATGCAACCAGAATATTAATGAAGACCATAATGAACTGAAACAAATAGTACAGTTTTTAAAAATGGATGCTACATTTCTATAATAAACTCGTATAATTAACACAGATCTCTATCTTTTAAAATGGGGGTGGGTGGAGTGGAGGGAGGTCTCAGAATGTGAGAATGGATTAGGGTCCTAAATGATCTAGTCAGGAGTTAAATATACAAAAACCAGGAGACTTGCACAGGGTTATGCTGGTTTCCAAAGAAACTAGTTGCCTGGAAATCTTGTAGTTTCATCCTCTAGAGTGAGATAAGGACTCTGCCATCAAGAATAAAGGGCTAAGAAGGGCATCTAGAATGCCTGCTGGATAGATTATCAAGAGCCTTTGCCATCCCTGATAGATTTTTACATCCTTTTTGCTTCAGTCTCTCAGTGTCATTAGCTTGGCTCCTGTGAATGTCTTACCACTGATTTGGTTTCTATTTTTTTGTTCAGTTATTGAATAATATAACAAATTTTCTTTTAACATAGAAATCCATACTACTTGTGTTGTGATTTCTAATGTATTTTGGATTTCCTTCACCTTATTTTATACTTTCTATTAACTTTCTCTTTCTTTTCTCTTTCCATTCCTCCTATTGAAATGATAAGGCTTTATTTATTCCTCTTCTTACCCTCTCAATTAGTATCAAAATAGACATTCTCTATTTTTATTTTGTTATGAGCTACCTTATTTTTTTACATGTAAATTTGACTCAGTAATATTTAAAACTAACCATTCTTTCCCCTCTTAAATAATACAAATATCTAAAAACGCTTTAATTCAAATCACCCCTCTTTTTTTATCTTGTTGTTTGGTGTTTTACTTCCACTTGTTTAACAATCCTACCCCCCAAAATTAATATCTTTTACAAGATTTCTACCTTTACAGTGAATGCTTATGTAGGCTTATTCACATATTTCCAGTTGTCTTGTTTACAATTTCTTCTTGTTTCCTACCCCTTCCCTTTGGGTTCACTTTAAAAAAAATAAAACACAAAGAATATCTTTTAGCAATTCCTTATCAAAGTAAATGATTAGTAAACTTACTTCTTTCTCTGAAAATGTCTTTATTTCATTTTCACTATTAAATGAGGTACAGCTTCCCTTGGAACCTGGAAAGTATTGTCCATTATGTTCTGCCATCCATCACCACCATTCAGAAGTATACCAATCTAGTTGTGATTCTTCTATTAGAGATATCTGTTTTCCTCTGATTTCAAGGTGTTATTTGATGTTCTCTAGTTTCCCACAGTTTGTCTAGGTTTTTATTTATCCTGTTGAAGACTTAGGGTACTCTGTCAATTGGAGGATTCAATCCTTTTTTTCCAAACATGGAAAATGTCTTTTAGAAAGCTGCTGCTTCTTTATTCTCCCCATTTCATCCTATGAGAACTCATATTAGATGCACATAATACTTTCTCATGCTCTCCCTCCTATCTCTGAGATCTGTATTATAGGTTATTTTCTCATATTGACCTCCCAAATCCCTCAGTCTTTCTTCAGTCATCTCTAATCTGTTATTTAACACATTCATTGAGTTATTAATTTCAAATACTATATTTTTATTTCTACAATACGTATTTGGCTTCTTTCAAAACTTTTTTTGCCGACACATTTACTGGTATTCAGCAAATCCATTTTTATTATAGTTTCTATTCTTTCATTTCTTTAACCTGCTCTAAATGTTAATATATAATCTTTGCTAATATGTTCTGTCATTTTGTTACTGTATTATATCTGCTTTACCTTACTATCTGTGAACTCACAGATTTATACTTTTTTTTACTTATGAGCTTAATTTCACTAGATTGTTGAACTTTGGGAGTTCTATGAACCCTGTATTTTCTGTCTCTCAGAACTACTCTTGCTTCCTTCTGCCTAGATCCCTAAGTCATCTATTTTCTTAGACATATTTTTTATGTTAATATCTTGCCTGGGGTTCCTATGTTACATGAGTGACAGAAATTCAGACATTTTGCTCACTTAGGCTAGAAGCCTTGAATTTTGATTTCCCCTGGATGAGTGTTTTGACACACTAAAGCTCCTGGAAAGAAATAGCCCAGCAAATACCCACTTCTCCGGATTTTTGCCAAGTTGCTTTTTGAGGCTCTGGTCCTTATGGAGGGGATACAAATCCACGTTCTTATCTAGACCAAAGCCATCTTCCTGTGTGAGTATTCCACATCCTTAGGAACTATCTTTATACCTGGTTGACTTTCATTCCAGTTTTCACTTCTAGCTTCCTTTTTCTAGTTAAGAGCAAAGCAGTCAACTTATACTAGAAAAAACAGGGTTGTAACTCAGGATTCGAAATGAAACAGTGAAATTCTTTCATTTGAAGCCTTGTTCCATTGTTTGTTGAGCTGATTTTAAAGTCAAGTCTATTTACAGCACTTACTTCCCCCTATACTCTGGTTTGCAGTCACAGAGATGTGCTTGATTCTGTTCCTAGATCTCCAAATTAATCACCAGTAAACTCTCCTGTTTCAATCCTCAGTTCACTCTTTCCATTGTTATTTTCTATCTTATGCTTAATCTCTATCATACACATATGCACACAGACACACACACACACACACATCAGGGACACCAGCGATAGTTCTCACCTTAAGTAGTAACTAAGGATGTATATTGTTTCAAGAAAAAGATTCTCCTCTCCTAATCATCTCATTATATCCCCATGGCTCAAGTCCCTTACAATCTTGCTTTCAGATGCTAAATGCCATTGCCACTTTGCCAGCCACCTCGCAATACCATCCTGTTCCCTTGTGTTGATGATGCTATAACTGCTGTTGCCGTTTCTAATCAGCTGCTGGACCCAAGTTCTCCTATCTCCATCAAAGTAAGAGCTCTTCTGTTCCAAGCGGAAAGGGACTTAACCTCTGATACGATACAGGTAATTTGGTTGCCCAGTAACTGCAGTTCTTTGGGTTTGTTCAAAGGTATCTTTGATGCTGAAGGTTGACTATTTCCTCTGTCATGAAATTTCTGCCATGTTCCTAGTAATTGGCCTATTGGCCTGAGGGAAGATAATTGACAATATCATTAGCCTCCATCCTTTGATTCTAATGTATTTAGAAGTAAGGTGACCCATATTACTTAGCTTCCAAACTGAGGTACTTTTAAGCATGAAAGGGAGCTGTTATATCTACAGCTGTTATATCTACACCAGGATGACAAGCGTAAGCCAGAAATATATAATGTACTGGACAAATTCCCAGGTCCTCAACACAAAGGAATCCTAGTTGTTTGTCCTGACCTCCTAAAGTTCCAAATATGCACACACACACATACACACACTACATGTATGATTTCATATACATATACATATATTAAAACTAGGTCTCAACATGACCATAACTCTATAAGAGCAGTGGGTTTTCTACTTGTATTTTCTAGGACAGGCTATTTGGCAAGCCTAAAGCATAAGTATGAGAAATGAGACACCAATTAGTAGGGGCAGACAGAAACAGGAAAGGACAAGAACAAAGAGAGACCACAGTGTCTCCAGTTACAGACCAGTGGTTTAGTCCTCTGCTCTCAAGGCTGCTCTGGTTGAGTTGTATTATGACAATTTTCCACTGACCTAGACTGAGAGATCTATGAAAAGAGCATATGAGATATTTTACTACACTTAGTGTCATGTCTTTAGGAGCACAGTTCATAACTTTACACAGTTTTCTCTTTATAGGAACTCACAGAAGAAATTTCTCAGCATTTTGTCTCACTACCAAAACACATCTCTCCCACACAATTGCTTTATATTTATTTTATGGGCCCAGAATCATGTGACTACTGACCTTTTTTACTTGGGAAACTAAGAAGTTCAACATGAACGACATGACCTCTAGGAAATGAACACACAATAGGCAGATTTTATATATCAATTTCTCTCTTTTTTGTATGTTTTCTACCTTTGTTTTCCCTCTAACCTGTTTTCCTCATGGTTTATATTTAATTTCACCTTTAAAATTTAAAGTAGCTTCAAATGGAATGGTAATCCCATCTAGTTCTTTGCTAATAAATATATCTCTCTTTTCTTTTTAAAATGCTTTTATTTTGATGACTACAGGGATATAAACTCTATTAAAACAGTATTATATACAAAGCTGCACATGTAAGCACAGGTTTGGACAGGACTTTTCACATTGCGAATGAGAACATGTCAGAAAAAATCAGGTATATGTGTCAGCAGGCTTAACTCAAAGAGCTTTTCTTATCAAAGATTCTTCATTAAAAAATCTCACTTGACTAATTTTACTTTCAAATGCCATGAATACAGTCACAAATCATTTAGAGTTTCTAGAAGTAAGAATCTGTTACGAGGAACATGCTATAATGATTTGGACACCATCCTGACATTTTATTCCCTTGGTATAGGATTTCTGACAAGTTATGCTTAATACGGAAAAAAAAAAGAAGCTTAAATAAAAGCTGAAAATGGCAATAATTGACTGTAGCATAAATAGAATTTCCTAATGTACTCTATTTCTACCATCCCTTCCTTTTTCTGAAAATTGTTTATTGGCCTTCAGATCTGAATGTGGAGCATGCCCTTTATTACCTTACAGGAAGATATTTCAAGATGTGCTGTATAAATCCCCCACTGTCCCTCTGTTTCCTCTTGCCAGCAGTTCAGTCATCTGGATGATAAATAAGCTCATGCTGGAGTTAGAGTTTAACTGGCAATGAATTTCACTTTATTGCAATATTTATGAAAGCTTTTTAAAATGTGGTTAAATGAAAGCCTTCTTGTGGGCTGCAATCAATATTTCTTAACATGAGGTAGAGAATCCAAATCTTTAGAGTTTCCATTTGTGAGATCTACACTGCCTTCTTAACAAAGGATCACAATTTTAATAGTCAGGAAGACTTTTTATGTTGAGGACACTTTTATGATTTTGCATTATTATTATTCATAAAGTTGAGATGTTTGGGTTATTCTTATTTTTTTCCTTTGGCTGGAAGGGAATATGCAGCCAGGGAACTTAGGCCAAGAAACCTGAGCCACAATAATTACTATTTCCAAGCTACGGCACGATGTTTTTCTATTAAGCCTGTAGAGCAATTAGCAATGTTTTATAACAGCTGTGAGAATTGTTGCTTGACCTCGCCTGATTACAGCTCTGACACTTCTAAGAACAAATTGGTAAACAGTGTTGGCTTTCAAGGCCCTTTCCAAATTTGTAGGAGAAGAGCTAGCCTGTTGGGAAGGAGAATTTTTGACAGAAATGGGCTCAGAGGTGGCCCAGGTTGGAGAAGAAATGATCCAACAAAAATGTTGTCTTGTTAGCATGAGAGGACAGCTGGTTTTCTTGCGCTGGGACTCAAAGGGAGACCCCATGTCAGCGTCTGACAAACCTAAAAAGATACTGGTCAGGCTGGTTCAAGGTAGAAAAAAAAGACAACCTTTTATTCTTAGAAATAAACTGAGAGAATAATTCCTAGACAGTCAGTTCAGTCGCTTATTCATGTCCAACTCTTTGCAACCCCATGGACTGCAACACACCAGGCTTCCCTGTCCATCACCAGCTCCCGGAGTTTACTTAAACTCATGTCAATCGAGTTAGTGATGCCATCCAATCATCTCATCCTCTGTCATCCCCTTCTCCTCCTGCCATCAATCCTACCCAGCATCAAGGTCTTTTCCAATGAGTCAGTTCTTCACCTCAGGCGGCCAAAGGATTAGAGTTTCAGCTTTAGCATCAGTCCTTCCAATGAATATTCGGGACTGATTTCCTTTAGGAGTGCCTGGTTGGATCAGCTTGCAGTCCAAGGGACTCTCAAGAGTCCTCTCCAACATCACAGTTCAAAAGCATTGATTCTTCGAAGATCAGGTTTCTTTATAGTCCAACTCTCACATCCATACATGACTACTGGAAAAACCATAGCTTTGACTATATGGACCTCTGTCAGCAAAGTAATGTCTCTGCTTTTAAATATGCTGTCTAGGTTAGCCTCTAGCTTTTCTTCTAAGGAGCAAGTGTCTTTTAATTTCATGGCTGCAGTCACCATCTGTAGTGATTTTGGAGCCTAAGAAAATAAAGTCTGTCACTGTTTCCATTGTTTCCCCATCTATTTGCCATGAAGTGATGGGACCAGATGCCATGTTCTTAGTTTTCTGAATGTTGAGTTTTAAGCCAACTTTTTCACTTTCCTCTCTCACTTTCATTGAGAGGCTCTTTAGTTCTTCTTCACTTTGTGCCATAAGGGTGTCATCTGCATAACTGAGGATATTGATATTTCTCCTGGAACTCTTGATTCCAGCTTGTGCTTCATCCAGCCCAGTATTTCACGTGATGTACTCTGCATAAAAGTTAAATAAACAGGGTGACAATATACAGCCTTCACATACTGCTTTTCAGATTTGGAACTAGTTTGTTGATCCATGTCCAGTTCTAACTGTTGCCTCTTGACCTGCATACAGATTTCTCAGGAGAAGGGTCAGGTGGTCTGGTATTCCCACCTCTTGAAGAATTTTCCACAAGTTTGTTGTGATCCACACGAAGGACATACACTCATCTTCTCCTGCGAGAACTCCAAAACTACAACTTGCTGCTGAACAACCATCGACTGGAGAATGTTGAATCCCACCAAAAAAAGATATCCCACGTTCAAGGGCAAAGGAGAAGCCCCAGCAAGATGGTAGGAAGGGTGAACTCACATTTAGAATCAAACCCCTTACCCATGAGAGGTGCTCAAGAGGGCTCAAACAAACCTTGTGTGCACCAGGACCCAGAGAGACTGAATCAGAACTGTGTTTGAGTGTCTCCTGCGAAGGTACAGATCAGCAGTGGCCTGCCACAGGGGCAGGGGCTCTGGGTGCAGCAGACCTGGGTATGGCTTAAGGTGTCTTAGAGGAGGTCACCTTTAACACCACCACAGAGCCACCAGAACTTACACAGGACTGGGGAAACAGACTCTTGGAGGGCACAAACAGAACCTTGTATGCACCAGGACCCAGGAGAAAGGAGCAGTGACCCCACAAGAGACTGACCTAGACTTGCCCATGAGTATCCAGGAGTCTCCGGTGGAGGTTTGAGTCAATGGTGGCCTGCTGCAGGGTCGTAGGCACTGAGTGCAGCAGTGTGTGCATGGGACCTTTTGAAGGAGGTCTCCATTATCTTCATTACCTCCACCATAGTTTGGCCCCAGGTCAAACAAAAGGGAGGGAACACAGTCCCACCCATCAACAGAAGATTGGATTAAAGATTTAGGAAGCATGGCCCCATGTCCAAGGAATGGTGGCTGCAAGGGCCCAGGAGGGCCAAGACAAGCTACTCCTCGTTCAAGGTCAGGAGGGGCAGCCGTGAGGAGATACTCCTTGTCCAAGGTAAGAAGCAGTGGCTGTGCTTTGCTGGAGCAGCCGTGAAGAGATACCCCACATCCAAGGTAAGAGAAACCCAAGTAAGACGGTAGGTATTGTGAGAGGGCATCAAAGGGCAGACACACTAAAACCATAATCACAGAAAACTAGTCAATCTGATCACAGGACCACAGTCTTGTCTAACTCAATGAAACTAAGCCATGCCGTGTGGGGCCACCCAAGATGGACATGTCATGGTGGAGAGGTCTGACAGAATGTGGTCCACTGGAGAAGGGAATGGCAAACCACTTCAGTATTCTTGCCTTAAGAACCCCATGAACAGTATGAAAAGGCAAAATGATGGGATACTGAAAGAGGAACTCCCTGGGTTGGTAGGTGCCCAACATGCTACTGGAGATCAGTGGAGAAATAACTCCAGAAAGAATGAAGGGATGGAGGCAAAGCAAAAACAATACCCAGTTGTGGATGTGACTGGTGATAGAAGCAAGGTCTGATGCTGTAAACAGAAATACTGCATAGGAACCTGGAATGTTAGGTCCATGAAGCAAGGCAAATTGGAAGTGGTCAAACAGGAGATGGCAAGAGTGAATGTCAACATTCTAGGAATCAGCGAACTAAAATGGACTGGAATGGGTGAATTTAACTCAGAAGATCATTATATCTACTACTGTGGGCAGGAATCCCTTAGAAGAAATGGAGTAGCCATCATGGTCAACAAAAGAGTCTGAAATGCAGTACTTGGATGCAATCTCAAAAATGACAGAATGATCTCTGTTTGTTTCCAAGGCAAACCATTCAATATCATGGGAATCCAAGCATATGCCCCAACCAGCAATGCTGAAGAAGCTGAAGTTCAACAGTTCTATGAAGACCTACAAGACCTTTTAGAACTAACACCCAAAAAAGATGTCCTTTTCATTATAGGGGACTGGAATGCAAAAGCAGGAAGTCAAGAAACACCTAATGTAACAGGTATATTTGGTCTTGGAGTACAGAATGAAGCAGGGCAAAGGCTAATAGAGTTTTGCTGAGAGAACTCACTGGTCATAGCAAACACCCTCTTCCAACAACACAAGAGAAGACTCTACACATGGACATCACCAGATGGTCAACACCAAAATCAGATTGATTATATTCTTTGCAGCCAAAGATGGAGAAGCTCTATACAGTCAGCAAAAACAAGACCAGGAGCTGACTGTGGCTCAGATCATGAACTCCTTATTGCCAAATTCAGACTTAAATTGAAGAAAGTAGGGAAAACCACTAGACCATTCAGGTATGACCTAAATCAAATCCCTTATGATTATACAGTGGAAGTGAGAAATATATTTAAGGGACTAGACCTGATAGAGTGCCTGATGAACTATGGGCAGAGGTTCATGACATTGTACAGGAGACAGGGATCAAAACTATCCTCACGGAAAAGAAATGCAAAGAGGCAAAATGGGTTGTCCAAGGAGGCCTTACAAATAGCTGTGAAAAGAAGATAAGCCAAAAGCAAAGGAGAAAAGGAAAGATTTTCCCATTTGAATGCAGAGTTCCAAAGAATAGCAAGGAGAGATAAGAAAGCCTTCCTCAGTGAATCAATGCAAAAAAATAGACGAAAACAACAGAATGGGAAAGACTAGAGATCTCTTTAAGAAAATTAGAGATACCAAGGGACCATTTCATGCAAAGATGGGTTCAATAAAGGACAGAAATGGTATGGACCTAACAGAAGCAGAAGATATTAAGAAGAGGTGGCAAGAATACACAGAAGAACTGTACAAAAAAGATCTTCATGACCCAGATAATCATGATGGTGTGATCACTCACCTAGAGCCAGACATCCTGGAATGTGAAGTCAGGTGGGCCTTAGAAAGCATCAATACGAACAAAGCTAGTGGATGTGATGGAATTCCAGTTGAGCTATTTCAAATCCTGAAAGATGATGCTGTGAAAGTGCTGCACTCAATATACCAGCAAATTTGGAAGACTCAGCAGTGGCCACAGGACTGGAACAGGTCAGTTTTCATTCCAACCCCAAAGAAAGGCAATCCCAAATAATGCTCAAAGTACTGCACAATTGCACTCATCTCACACGCTAGTAAAGTAATGCTCTAAATTCTCCAAGCCAGGCTTCAGCAACATGTGAACTGTGAACTTCCAGATACTCAAGCTTGTTTTAGAAGGCAGAGGAACCAGAGATCAAATTGCCAACATCCGCTGGATCATTGAAAAAGCAAGAGAGTTCCAGAAAAACATCTATTTTTGCTTTATTGACTATGCCAAAGGCTTTGACTGTGTGGATCACAATAAACTGTGGAAAATTCTGAAAGAGATGGGAATACCAGACCACCTGACCCACCTCTTAAGAAACCTATATGCAAAAAAAAAAAAAAAAGAAAGAAAGAAAGAAAAGAAACCTATATGCAGGTCAGGAAGCAACAGTTAGAACTGCACATGGAACAACAGACTGGTTCCAAATGGGAAAAGGAGTACGCCAAGGCTGTATATTGTCACTCTGCTTATTTAACTTATATGCAGAGTACATCATGAGAAACGCTAGGCTGGAAGAAGCACAAGCTGGAATCAACAGTTCCAGGAGAAATATCAATAACCTCAGATATGCAGATGACACCACCCTTATGGCAGAAAGTGAAGAGGAACTAAAAAGCCTCTTGATGAAAGTGAAAGAAGAGAGTGAAAAAGTTGGCTTAAAGCTTAACACTCAGAAAAGTAAGATCATGGCATCTGGTCCTATCACTTCATGGCAAATAGATGGGGAAACAGTAGAAACAGTGGCTGACTTTATTTTTCTGGGCTCCAGAATCACTGTGGATGGTGATTGCAGCCATGAAATTAAAAGGCACTTGCTCCTTGGAAGGAAAGTTAGGACCAACATAGACAGCATATTAAAAAGCAGAGACATTACTTTGCCAACAAAGGTCCATCTGGTCAAGGCTATGGTTTTTCCAGTGGTCATGTATGGATGTGAGAGTTGGACTATAAAGAAAGCTAAGTGCCGAAAAATTGATGCTTTTGAACTGTGGTGTTGGAGAAGACTCTTGAGATTCCCTTAGACTGCAAGGAGATCCAACCAGTCCATCCTAAAGGAGATAAGTCCTGGGTGTTCATTGGAAGGACTGTTGCTAAAGCTGAAACTCCAATACTTTGGCCACCTCATGCGAAGAGCTGACTCATTGGAAACAACCCTGATGCTGGCAGGGATTGGGGGCAGAAGGAGAAGGGAACAACAGAGGATGAGATGGCTGGATGGCATCACCGACTCGATGGACATGAGTTTGAGTAAACTCCGGGAGTTGGTGATGGACAGGGAGGCATGGCGCGCTGCAATTCATGGGGTCACAAAGAGTCGGACACAACTGAGCGACTGAACTGAACTGAACTGAAGCATGGCCCCGTCCATCAGAACAAGACCCAGTTTCACCTTCAGTCAGTCTCTCCCATTAGGAGGCTTCCATAAGCCTCTTATCCTTTTCCATCAGAGGGCAGACAGAATGAAAACCACAATCACAGAAAACTAACCAAACTGATCACATGGACCACAGCCTTGTCTAACTCAATGAAACTATGAACCATGCCATGTAAAACCACCCAAGATGGACGGTACATGGTGGAGAGTTCTTATAAAATGTGGTACACTGGAGAAGGGAATGGCAAACCACTTAAGTATTCTTGCCTTGAGAACCCCATGAATAGCACGGAATTCCTAGACAGAGGAAGAGGGAAATGATCTCTTCCAATTTTCAATTATCTGACTGAAATTTCAGTCTTTGTAAGGAGCCTTTTAGGCCCCTCTTCTATACCAAAGTGGACTTCTGACTCAAACATGGGTCTGTGATTTGCAGAGAAGGTCCCAAAGATAGTGTAGTGGCAATGTGCTAGAGACAACCACAGGTGGGCAAACAAACCAGAATTGGGCAGGGATCAACTTGCCTGTGACATGACCATGAACAAGTCAACTTCTCTAAGCTTTAAATACCTCATTTATAAAATGGGAATCTTTCTGTCAAATATCAGCCAGAGAATATAAAGTAGTAAAGATAAAGTTTGGTAGATTAGAAAAGAGGTTATCAAACTAAAATCCATGGGCCAAAATCACCCTGTCTACTTTTGTAAATAAGGTTTTATTGAAACACAGACAGACTCTCCGTATTAAGTATTGTGTGTTAAGTATTGCTTAGAATTATTTCTGTTGAAGGTAGGAGAATGCTAAGATAAAAGTGAATTAAACAATACAGATCTCAATAATCTCACTTGACAGGAATCTCACAAGTGGATAATTCTAGGACTAGATCGAACATATCAGTTACAGATGCAATTTCTGCAACTCTCCAGAACACCTCAACCTGTCCCACATACCTGCACATTCTTGCCCAACAATGTTCAAAGCAGGAGGAGGGGACAGGTAGAAGTGGGCTTTTGCTCCTCGTAAACTTTCTTTTTAATGAAAAAATATTTCTGCAGAAATCTCAGAAGACTTCTATTTGCCTTATTGGTCAGAAAAGTCACATATCCAAGCGCTAGACCGCCAATTATACAAGGAAAGATGATGCTAATACTTGACTAAACTCTTCATGATTCATTTCCTGAAAGAAGGTATATGCCAACAAAGGAGACGGAGGCAGAAATGACTGCCAAGAGACAGACAGAGACACAGAGACACAGACAGAGACACAGCCAAGTAATTGTGTCTCCAATATTTGGCAGCTTGAGAAGTGATAAGAAGGGATTTTCCCTGTTACAATTGGGAAAGAAATGTCACGAACTTTTGGAAAACATGTTTTTCTAAGAACACAGCAAATTCCCTTCTAAGATCTCAAAACTCAAGTCACTCTGGAGTACCAGCAAGCGAAATGCAACAGAGCAGGGCTTCCCAAAACGTGTTCCCTGGAAAAACAGCCCCCATGGCAAAATGTCTGTGGTCAAACAGATTTGAGAAATGTTGGATACTATATCCTCAAAATACAAATTTCTATAGTACAAATTAGCCTAGTGTAGTCTCAGCAAAGCCCTGTGTGATACTGCAATTTATAGGAAACACAGAGCATTGTCCCTCAGTATCCAAGAGGATTGGTTCTAGGAGCCTCAAGCATACCAAAATCCACAGATGATCAAGTTTCTTATATAAAATGGCAAAGTATAAAGAATACAGTCAACCTCCTGTACCCACAAACACAAAACATAAGAATATGGAGGGCCAACTGTGTATCTATAAAAAAAAAAAAAGATCTGTATATTTGGTCATTCAGATGACCAAATGTGTTTTTCTCACATATAACTTGATCCATAGTCTGCTCCCTTCTCCAGGGGATCTTCCCAGCCCAGGGACAGAACCCAGGTCACCCACAGTGCAGGCAGGTTCTTCACCAGCTGAGCCACCAGGGGAGCCGTTCCTGGTTCACAGCTCCCCAAAGCTTGGCATTTCCTGAGTAGTAAGAACAATGAAATCAATATTCAGTTCCTTGTCCTCAGTTCCTGAAAATACTCCATGGGAGTTGACATTATGACCCCACCTAACAGTGGGGGCTGGTTGCAGAAGAACCAGCCATGTGATTCGAGGACTGGAACTTTCAGTCTTACCCCTGATTGAGGAGGAAGAGGAGAGAGATTGGCGGTTGAATCAAATGCCACTGGCCAATGATTTAGTCAGTCATGACTATATAATGAAGCCTCCATAGAAGCCAAGAATGACAGCTCTTTGGCCTTTTACTGGAGAGCTTCCACAAAGGAGAAACAGAACACTTCTGTGCGCCACTGTGCCAAGTCCCACGCTCCATGAGGACAGAGCTCCTATGTTTAACACCTTACTCTATGTATCTCTTCATCTTGCTGTTGATTCAATTTCTTTGATAGCCTTTATAATAACTCAGTAATCGAGTGAGGAAATGAGTTCTCCTGAGTTGTTTGAGCCATTCTAGCAAGCTAACTGAAACTGAGCAGGGAATCTGGTTTATAAATCTCTGACTTATAGTCAGTTGGTCAGAAGTACAGATAACAACCTGGACCTGTGACTGGCATCTGAGGTGAGAGGACGTCTTATGGGACTGAACCCTTTACCTGTGGAATCTGATTCTATCTCTGAGCTGATGCTGTCAAAACTGAGGTGAATTCTCAGACACCCTGCTGGTGTCCAAGAACTGCTGGTTGGTGTGGGGAAACCTACACACACAAACACACACCATCACTGGAATTGAGTCCAGGAACTCTTACTCCCCTGCAATGTAGAACATACCCCATTTTGTTTTGACTTGTACGTTTTAAGGGGTGGGGTGTATAGGGTCTTATAGAAATAGGAATTCCAAAAAAAAAAAACTGACCTGAGTTACCATTACTAAAGATGAAGTGAGAGAGTATATGTTTGACACATGAGGATGGAACCCACCCATTTACCTCCAGGTATACCTGGGAGAATTCTTCCCTTCAGTGACTACATATTGAGTCCTAAATTTCCTCCTCCACTGCCCTGTCTCTGGAAATACTCCTGGTAGTAACAGGAAGCAATGATTTCAAGCATACCACTAAATCTGACCAGGATCTGGGAGTCTCAAAGCATAGATTGAACATATTAAAGGTAGAATACAAACACATATACAATTCTTATGTGTGTTTTGCACAAGTCTTAACTCTTGTTAAGGCACATTCTCTTCCTCCCTTATCAGTTTAAGGATCCCTCCTCTAAACTATGTGTTGGAATTAAAAGAGGGTGAGACTGATAGTGAAGGTTAGGGTCCCTTGTCTCTAAGTCCTCAGCGTTCAAATGACTTACATACTTTTGTCCCAGATTTGGCTGTTTCTTCTGGTCACCTTCTTCACCCACTCCCCATTTGTTTTCCCCCTCAGTGTATACTCAGTGGAAATAATATGAGATTTGGAATTAACTAAACCTACCCTGGATGTGAGAGTTGGACCATAAAGAAAGCTGAGAACCAAAGAATTGATGCTTTTGAACTGTGGTACTGAAGAAGACTCTTGAGAGTCCCTTGGACTTCAAGGAGAACAAACCAGTCAATCCTAAAGGAAATCAACTCTGAATATTCACTGGAAAGACTGATGCTGAAGCTCCAATACTTTGGTAACTTGATGTAAAGAACTGACTCATTGGAAAAGTCCCTGATGCTGGGAAAGATAGACGGCAAGAAGTGAAGGGGCGACAGAAGGTAAGATGGTTGGATGGCATCACTGACTCAATGGACGTGAATTTGAGCAAACTCAGTGAGATCGTGAAGAACAGGGAAGTCTGGTGTGCTGCAGTTCATGGGGTCGCAAATAGTCGGACATGATTTAGCAACTGAACAACAAAATCTAGGCTCAAATCCAGTTTTCATGTCTCTGAGTTTCAAATCACCCGTCTGTAACAAGTAAATAATCCTTACCTTAAGGTACTGCTTTTAGAATTGTATAATAAACATATGTAAAATGCCAATCATCAGTTTAGAACTAAAGTAGGTACAGAATAAATGTTGCTTTCCCTTATTTGTGCTATAGCTATGAAGAATAACAGTAAACATTTACTGAGTGCTTATGGTTTGCACTCTGCTAAATGTTTTATACTAATTATCTCACTTAATCCTCATAAGAATCCTATAAGGTAGGTGCTAATATTATCTTCATTTTAGAGATAAATTAACTGAGGTTTGTACAGAGCCTATGCAATTGATCAATCTCACCCGATAAGGATTCTAAAACAGATCTGTTGAACCCTATGGCTATTCCCTGAGACACTGTAGCAGAAACCACAAGTTGTCCATGGATACCTATTCTCCTCTTCCTCCACAATACCTTGACTTTATCTGAGCCCTCGACTGGACTAAACTTCCCTTGCCTCCCTTACAAATGGAAACTAGCTGGCTCAGTTGTCTCCAGTGGAAGGTGATGAGAAGTCATGTGTGGCTCTTCTGGGCTGGGATTTCTAAGTGAGCAGGTGGTCCACCATTTCTTTCTTCTATTTCCATCATGTGGGTGTAGACCATGACTAAGTCCCAGGGGATGGGAGAGTCATAAAACGGAAGGAGTATGAATCTCTAAATTGCCAGATGAAGGAGAGCTCTTTGCCTACCCAAGCATCCACTTTGGACTGTTACATAAGCAAGAAATGAGTTTCTACTCTGTCCAGGCCAATTCAGGTGTAGGTGTATTTGTTACAGCAGTTTAGTCTACTCTAACCACTATAGCCATAAAGATTTTAACTTACTGTGCACTCATTTTTACTTTCTTGTCATCACTGCTGTTAACCTAATAACCTCCCTTTCCAACTAAACTTGAGTCTGTTTTGTTTTCATCTAGGAAGGCTTTAGGTTACTATTCCTTCTCTTCTGTCTTTGCCATAGTTCCTTTCAGTTTCCCCCAGCCCACTTTTCCGTTTCCCAGAGACTGGTATATTCTGCCATCATTCTCTTCTTTCCTTATACTTAGCTCCTATTTAGTTTTATCACATCCCAAAGCACCATTCCTTCCTTGGTAGAGTCTGCTTGATCCCTTTGTAGCACTAGACTCAAATATTCACAGACTATTGGCAAGTGTGTGACAACAGCATCTTTATATTGTTACCCAAAGCTCACTGACAGCATTTAAAAGACTTACAAGGGTAGCAGTCAAGGAAGGACATGTGTGGGAGAAGAGTAAGCAAGCAAGTGGTGAAAAAAATGGTCAAAATGTGGTCTTTCCCCACAAATAACTTTATAGTCTAGAAAGAATGCAGAAAAGAGTGCCAAAGTATGTGCTTGGAGCTTACACTAAAAGATAGGAGGATCCACTAAAAAGGATATATAGAGAGTTAAGAAGTTCAGATAGTAGGAAATAAGGTTTGAAATCTCATCTCCAGTTCCACTCAAGTAAATTCATGGTGTATGTATGTGTATTTATACACACACAGAGAGAGAGAGAGAGAGAGAGAGAGAGAAATGAGAGAGAGAGATAGAACTTTCTTCACTAAGAAAGAAAGATGAACAATTTTAAAAATCCATTGTGTGTTTTCAGAAATCACGTTATATTATCATGGGCTTGGTCCTTGATGTTCATCTCCTATGACGGAGGACAAATGGGCACAACTGATGGAAAGGTCATCTTTATTGGAGGACTCTGCCCAAAATTTCCATATGGGAGCTCAGTTCACAGCAGAACACTAGGGAGTTACATGGTATCTCCACTTTGGGTTAGAATAAATATTGTGCTTCCATGTATTTTAGATGGAGGACATTCAGCATAATTTAATATTCTTTTGAAACACTGGTGATTGTTCCGTGGTTTAATACAGCAAAGTCCTCTGGGACTACTGAGATACAAATGACAAGCATCTTAGGCTTAATTTTTCCTTCTTACCGTATCTTTTGAGTTCTGGTGTTTGCCTGGATCCCTTTTTCTGCCAGGCCAGCAGCTGTCATTCCTATAAATCAGTTTTTTATACAGCTGACTGTATTAAGATTGCTACTAAAGTTAAAACTTGGTTCTTCCAGAATTAAGTCAAATATACAGCAAGTTAGAGTGAGGCACTACGGACCTCTCCTATGAAAAATGATATGTAAAGTAAAGAAGGCCATTTGGGAAGGGAAATCCCTACAAAAATCTCCTGTGAATAAACCAACAAAACTAAAAAGAGGAGAGAGCATATATACTGGCCCTAAAATAATCACTACCACCACCATCACCGTCTCTATGTCTATACATATCTGTTTCTACTAATGATAAGTAACATGAGAAAAT
Organism: Odocoileus virginianus; assembly: GCF_023699985.2. NCBI lineage: Eukaryota > Metazoa > Chordata > Mammalia > Artiodactyla > Cervidae > Odocoileus > Odocoileus virginianus. Next base: position 24,020,901 of record NC_069691.1, on the reverse strand, counting down.
GAGTTTCTACTGTGTGTAATATTTCACCTTAGGTTTGAATCCTCATTTTAGTCTTCTTAATTTTGGTCATCACTGGCAGCTCACTCACTTAGCTTCATTGTTTGGGAAGCAATGATAATAATATGCACCCCTAAGATGGAGAAGGAAATGGCAACCCACTCCAGTACTCTTGCCTGGAAAATCCCATGGACAGAGGGGCCTGGTGGGCTACAGTCCATGGGGTCGCGAAGAGTCTGACACAATTGTGCAACTTCACTTTCACTTTTCACTTTCATGCACCGGAGAAGGAAATGGCAACCCACCCCAGTGTTCTTGCCTGGAGAATCCCAGGGATGGCGGAGCCTGGTGGGCTGCTGTCTACAGGGTCACACAGAGTCGGACACGACTGAAGCAACTTAGCAGCAGCAGCAGCGCCCAAAAGGTATGGGTGGATGGCAAGGGTTAAATGAGGTGATATATGTAAATGTGCCTCACCCATTGTTGGTGCTCATTTTCAGTTGAGAAATCCCCTCTTCTGCTGGATGTAATCATGGTGTAACTGTCAACATTAACTGCCTTGTGTGCCTGGCTGAGGGGTGGATATATGCACAGTTTGAGGCCAATTACATTCCCTCCCCTGATAATCTGAAATGTGTGTGTCATTAAAGAGAAAAAAATAGCTGAATCTTGGTAAGGAACATTCCTCAAAGAAGATGATATCTGTCCTTTAGTTCATACCTGGCTCCAGAAAGCTCTCCTTGGTCCTTGCCTTTGAGAAAATTCAGTTGTTCAATTCTGCCTTAGAGTCAGCATTTATTCAGTCTCCCTGGTACAATATATCCCCTCCCTCTACATTAACCACAGGGTGGGGGGTGGGGAATAAGCTTGCAAACAAAAGGTAGCAAAGGAGACATCATGCTATTGTCTAGGAAGGTATGCTATACTAATACAGAGGCACAGACTATGAAGATATTTTCTTTACCACCCTTCCAGGACAAGGAAAAAACAACTAAACTAATCTCTACCATCATATTGAAATAGTACTGGCTTTTTAAGACAATGGTGATGAATTTCCTAATGCTCTAAAAGCAGTTCTATGTTGAAACATTGGGGCTGACACAGATGTTTTGCCTAACCAGATTCTCTGTTCTCGAAGGGCAAAAACAAAAGTACTGCGTATCCAGGAGAAGCACTAAATGGCTGCAGAAGGCATAGGTTTTCTCTTTTCCAGAGCAATACCCAGAGAGCCTCCCAGAACATGCTACAGGCAATTTTGTTGCAGAAATAATCTGTAAGTGCCACTCAGAAATAGAGCCTCAGTAAGCATCGACACTACAGTTGACAAGTAAGGGAGTTCCAAAATATGGTTCCTGGCACGGCCAAGCCAAGACAAGGTTTTTCCCACTTACATCAACTAAAATCTGCCTTGAAACTTGTTTTTAACAAGCAGGCCCCATGAACCAAAAATGTCAGTATATGCAGTGGCCTGCATTCCCTGAAAATCCAAGAAAAGGAAAACAGAAGATCAAGCTAAGAGTGAAAAACTGAGGTCCAAGAGTACAAACTAGGAATCTGCTGAAGCCAAGTGAAATGCAAAAAGAAACTTGAAATTAAAATATTCCTCACTTTAAGCAAAAGATATGCCAAAGGAATGATGTCACATTGAATCACTTGAAACAAAATCATCTCAAACGCATTAAAGGAGCTAGTTCTTTGTAGTAAGGCAAGGATGACTCCACTTTAAAATCAAGGAGTTTTCAGTAGGACCTTGCTGTTTATCCAGTATAATAATTCTTTTAAAAAAATCAAAGAATTTTCACAAACAGCAGATAATCCTTTCCAGTCTTTTCTTATTCATCTCCAGATTTTTTTTTCCTCCCATTTCCCACACTGAAATTTTTCAATTTTCTTCCTTGTTCACTTTTAGGCAGTCAGAATAAAGAAAGAGAAGATATATACCCCAGCCACCACTATAAACACTTATTTTCAGTTGTTATCACTTCCATCCTTTCTTTCTCTGAAAAGGCATCTGCATCTCTGCCAGATGCAAACTCTACTCCATGCTCTTGATCAATCTCTCATTTGCTTCTCCTTTACAACTGTGATTCGAGTTCAACCTTTCTCTCTTCCTCCCTCTCTCACATTCTTTTTTATTGTCCCCCCACCACTTCTCTACACGCAGTCCACAGATAATAAAGAACAAATTATTTTCCTTTGCTTCCGCTCTTTCTGGTAACAGAATATATCCTATCAACAGGTAACTGAAACCTGGAGAGGAGACAACAGTTCTTTCAGAATAATAAGGTGCAAATCCTTATAAGCAAGTGACTAGTCTTTCCAATGCTTAAGATTGAATTTTTGTTCATAGTGCTTTACCTTAAGGCAGGGCCAGCCATACAATGTGTAGGACCCAGGACAAAATGAAAATGTGGGCACACAGTTCTGTGACAATAAAAGTAGTAAAATATAGAGCCCTTCCTTTTTTTCAGTGTCTTTTTCCTGATCTGTCATGGTGGGATTTATTGGTTATACAGTGTTACCACCCCTGAGGCACAGTGACACTTTCTGGGAGTGTGCAGACACTTCCAGATTCAGGGCCAGGGGCCCCGTCATGTGAATCAATACACACCCGACCAACTGCTGGGTTCCCCTCCCACCAGCCATTGTAATGCCCTTGAGCTGGGGGCAAAGATACCAATATGCCCATCCCACAGGCCCCGCTCTCCAACCCATGCAGATGAACAGTCCCCGATGGATTGTATCCTCCATGCCAAGGCACACTCTAACCTGGATAGGAGGCGTCTGGGACACTCACCCCACTAAGCTCCCCGCCATACTGCCATAGACTTGTACGCACCAGACTCCCACCCTCCTCGAGCTTAGGTCCTTGCCTAGGTGGGTATGGGGAGCAGCAATAGCAGCTGAGAAATGATCCATATCACAGAATGAGTAGTCTGGGTTACCAGGAAGCAGGAAGAGCAGTCAGCCAAGCACCCATCCCAAGGAAGCAAGGACACCAAGGCCCTGACCAAGGCTTTGAGCCCTCTGCAGTATGTATGCTCCATCGTTTCACTATACTTCACTTATGAAACCTAGTTCAAAGATAAAAATTAAAAATTTCAACACAGTAAAAATAGAATATTAATCCCCAAGCTTTGAGCCCTTCTGATACATATAGTCTTATGTGAAAAGTCATTGAAGCTGGTCCTTCCTAGAGGCCAACTGCTATCACCATCTTGCCCCATCCCTTTGATCATCCTTATGATATGCAACCACCTCCTAATAATTCTATATCCAATTTTACTCCCATTCAACCCACATTCCATGTTTTCAATAGGCTAAGCTTTCTGAAACACAAGTCTGGCTATATCTACTCCTCTACTTAAAAATTCTTCAATGATTCCCCCTTGTCCTCAGGATAAAACCACATAGGAGCTGCAGAAAACAAAAACAAAATTCCCTATTTTAAGCAGAGAGTTTTAATCCAGAATATTAGGAGTTTACAAATTAGTTAGAAGGGCTCAAGGAGTGGGCTCCAGGTCAGGGTTTCCAGGAATGAATCCCAGAGATACAACAGAATTTGCCCACCAAAGATACTGCTGCTCCAACCACAAATAAGAATAGGAAGTGAGAAGAGTATCACTCAAGCTGTTGGCTTCCAAATATATTGCTGTAGTTTTAATCTCTCAGGATATCACTGCTACCATCACACTCTCTCAATGTCTACAAAGGGCTAGAGACCAGACATTTGGAAAATGCAAAATCTTTACCACCCTGCTTGCAAACAGATATGGCCAAAAGCAGTAGAAAGATGGGTTCTACCTCACTTCTGCTTTCTAAATCTCATGGGAGAATATCTGATTGATGGAGTCTATCTACTGCAAGAGATTCAAGGAAGTCAGAGTTTTAGGTTTTCAGAACGTGAAGTAGAGAAAGGCTCTCTAAAACAAGGTTAGAATTCAATAAAGCTACTCCTCATATGTACCAAAGAGGTCAACCTAATTTTCTAGTCTTCTCTATCATTCTCCCCATTATGTCTTCCATGAATTCTTCAGTTCCTCCATGATGACAACTTGCATTTCTCCTAGAAGCCGAAACACTTCAGAGTCTCTGTATATTTCCTTACAACAATCATGGAATGCCCTTATCTTCATTTCCAGACTCTGAAAATACCACTCACCTTTCATGATCCATTTTAAACATCACTTCCTCTGAAATTTTCCATCTGAAGTAATTTCTTTATTCTCTTCAAATCCTTTAACCATTTTTCCCATAGCACTGTCACTAAATCTATTCCCCTCATGTTTTAGTGGTGGGTGTGACACTAGGCTGAGAGGTTCAAAATGACAAAAATCATTTTGCTGTTTGATATCCCCTCTACCTAGCCCAAGGTTAAATTATACAACCAATGTATACTGACAGAATGAATCTGTTGAGCAGAGCTGGAATTCTTTCAAGTCAGACTTGTTCATAAAGTAGACCCATCTATACTAATAAATTTACAAACAGGTTATGAAAGTCAAATCCATTAGAGCAGAATGAAGTAATTATGGAGCAGAAAAGATAGCTGGTATCTCATAATAAGGGGATCATATAAAGCATAAAAACCTCTCCCTTGCTCTCTTTTCTCAGAGGACTCTAGAATGTGGAACTCATCAAGCTTAAGTACCAAACAGAAGAAAGTCAAGTGCCTAGCCTGTTATTTATATATCTCCCTCTTGTGGTAATTAGGGAGATTTCATTTTCTCTTACAGTTGTCATAATTAGAATTTAATAGAAATGAGACACATTTCACTAAAAAACTGCTACATTCATGTGGTTTAAAGTACATTAATCCAACAAGTTTCACTTATCTATGTCCGCTTAAGGTCTTAACGATATAGACAAGAAGAGTATGTGTAATACATTCCGGGACTTCCCTGGTGGTACAGTGGTTAAGAGTTCACCTGCCAATGCAGGGAACAAGGGTTCAAAGATTTCACGTGCCTTGAGGCAACTAAGCCTATGTGCCCAAACTACTGAGCCCGCATGCTGCAACTAAAGAGTAACCCCTGCTTGCCACAACAAGAGAAAGCCCATGTACAGCAATGAAGACCCAGTGCAACAAAAAATAAATAAAAAGAAAATAAAAACATTACAGGGGGTCCTTTCCCCTCAGTGGGAATTAATCACAAGGTTAATGATGTTCTGATAAAAGTCAAGACCAGCATACTCCATGATGCCATGCACAATCACCTCCTGCCAGTTCAGGGTCGCCTTTTTCTAAACTTCTCTACTGTACTTAAGATTTTCAATCAAAAAATATTTATTGTCTACTGAATACACCTTCCAGGACAGAAATAAAGTAAACTGAGATCCTACCCACTACGGGCTTATCATCTTAGTAGAGGAGATAATAAAATGAAGAAAATAGATAAAGGACCAGATTCAGTGGTTCTTACAGTGGGTAAGAGATTTATATGTGGAAGATTTTTAAAATATGTTCCTAACTACCTTGACTCTAAAAAATAATTTTGAAAGAGCACCCCAAGTGACTCTGATATGCACATTCTCTTTCCCCTTTAAGAACCACTGAACTAGGAGTTCAAAAGATATAAGTTACTTCCTGTATGGGGGAGTTAAGTACCAGGGTGACTTTCGGAAGGAAGTAACACCAAGTTTAGTGCTGTGCAGTTCTGAGAAACAAGGGTATAACCCTGAATATCTACAGAAACCAGGCAGGTAATGCAAATAAATGAAGCATTCTGCATCAAACTGGCCTCAGGGAGCAGTGGGGTTAGCTCTAGCAGTGGGGTTTCTAGCTATGGCTATCTAGAAAGCTCTTGATCCTTTTCACATACAATAACCACCTCTTAGCTCCAGCCACACAAGAGAACAAGCCGAATGCTGCTGTATCTTTCAAATTGTTAGATGATATCATAAATCTGGAACTCTGTGTTGAACTGGCAGTTCATTCAAAACATTTTAAAGCACTAGGTAGCTCCACACTGCTCAAGTAAAACCAAACCTGGATGTGAGTTATATCAGGCTTCTAGGCTGTTGAATTCACATGCTTTTAGGCTCTGTGCTAGGCGCTGGAGTACAAACAACAGTGTTCCCACCTGCAGAGTGCCTACAGTCCAGAGGGCACAGACAAGGGAGAGATCGTAACTGTTCCTTAAACCAGAGCCTCACAGCACTGTGAGAGCAGAAAGGAGAGGACACTCACTTCTCAGGGGAGTGGCAGGGGTGTTTGAGTTCAGCCTGGAAGAATAAGCAAGCTTTTTCCAGGTGGGCAGCTAGAAGGACACTGGCTAAAAGAACAGCATTTTAAAGCCTTGGAAATATAAAAGTGTCTTTCCTCAGGAAGACCATGAACTCCCCTAGAGCACTATACATCTTTCCCCCCGATTAGTGAACTCAGTCCAAGGCCACACATAGAAGATTCTCCATAAACAGTTCTTGAAAAATTTTGAGACTCACAGATATGAGATATATTAATATTAAATAGGTCTCCCCTAGGATAGAGTGATCTGTAGCAATTATCAAAATTTCAGAGAGCCCCAAACCTTTGATTTGTGCCAATGTACTATGATGCAACTAGGCCTTTCGCTTAGGAAGAAAAGAAAATTTAGAAATCATGAAATTCCTTCCCAACCACACAAAGCTAATCTTTACTTGCCCACAGGTTGATGATCTAATAATGGCAAATTCATATTCTTGACAGTTCTCCCTCTCCCTCCTTTTTTATTCCTTTTTGTCTTATTCTCTGATCCTATTGTCTCTACCAGAAAATCAGTTAGGAGCCAGCCATTTAGCTCATTCATTTTGCTAGCTATCAATAACTTTTAGGTAAGACCTGAAAGAGGGCATATCAAACTCACAGATTTCTGTACTTTCTGAGAAATTTTGGCCATTATGTCCTTCTAGTCCCTTATTACCCTGAATGAACAGAGTCAGCTAAACATTCAGAATCCAAGAGGACTGATGTTTCAGACTGCCTGGTCTATCAAAGGATACTGAGTCATAACTCCCTTTACCACAGAAGCCAGGACTCCTAAGCTGAAACACAATCTCTTCACTTAAACTAAGCAAGACCCAGCTTGTTCCTATGAGAGCCAATATAGCTAATCACTTTCTAAGAGGAATGAATGTGATTTCAAACTGTCTGCAAGCAACGGAATTCAGAAACTCATATTATTTTTTTGTGACGAGCAAGAAATGGAAACAGAAAAATATATTGCAGGCAATGTACTATGGAGAAATGGCGAGAAATAATGCAAAAGCTCTTCTACCTCAGTTTTCCAAAGGCTGTTAGTCTATCAGAGTTCAGGGAACAAAAGGAAAAATTTTCTTTCCCAAACTATCTATTTTCTGGCTCATAAATCTCATCCAGGGAAAATATTTTTCTCTCTTTCTATTCCCTCTCCAATTGCCAATTTATATAGTCTTCTGCAATTTCCCTCAACATCATTTACTAAATATATCATAATATACTCTTTCCCTCAGGCCACCATTTCAAGAGACACCTTTCCCCATTGTGGGAATTTCTCAAATAAATCACCCCATTTGGATTTTCTTCCCTCAATATATTTAGTTCTGGGAACACACTGGTGAAGGTTATAAAAGCCAAAATTCAACTTTGAAATGTCAACATATTTGGAGAGTAGGCTTAAGGTGCAGAATGACTCCTAAGGGCAAAGTCAATCACCTCTTTGGTTTGTTGAGTCTCCAGAACGATTTTACAAATGTTTTTGTTAAAATAATAACCCTCCCCCATCCCAAGTAAAAGCTGTGCCAAGCACTCTCTCCCTTCATGTGGTTTTGGGAGAAAATTCAACCCATACATTTTTGTCTTACTTAAATTCAGATCATTACAAGTTTTAGGCACTTCTTGTTCCTCAGCCAAGACCTTTGGCTATCTGTGTAAATATAAATCAATACCAAAGAATGAGCACTTCTTTGAAACTCAAATCCTCACATTTGAGGCAAGGCTGTGTTGTGAAACCATCATCTCCTTATTTCTAACCGTTCCCGCCTAGGCCGGGGGTTCACAAACTATATAGCTTATGGAACCAATCTGACTGATGGACTGTTTTGTATGACTTATGAACTAAGAATTGATTTTACATTTTTAAAGGATAGTAAGAACAAAAATTTTGTTTAATTAAATAGCACACAAAGAATTATATGTAACCTTGAATGTATTGATACATGGCCTATAAGCCTGAAATATTTACCATCTGGATTTTTAGGAAAAAAACATGCCAATCCCTGATTTAGACAAATATTTATCTCTTTGTTGTTTAAGTCCATGTCAAATGTCTAAACACAGTTACCATGTATCTTTACTTAGACAAACCATAGTTGAAACAGATTGAAAAATGGGGGAAAACTGCTTTATATTTGATTCTGTGATATATTTCAGATAATTGTCTTAATTTGGGTTCACTTAGAAGCAGACCACAAGACAAAGATTCATGAGCAAGAAGTTTATTTGAGAGATGACCCCAGGAAACACTAGTGGGTAAGACAGGAGGGGGTGGGGAGAACAGGGAAGCAGCCTGTGCAGGATGTATTATTGACTGTGCAAGTTTACTACTGTGGGTAAATGAACTTCCCACCTTCAGGCAAGCCCCAGCTAGTGTGGGACAGACATTTCAGAGTTAGTCCACATGTGAGGTAAGGGAGGTGGGACACAGACACCTCACCTCTCATCAAGCTTAACTGAGAGATACCTGCTTTTAGAAACATAATTCTCTAGAAATTCCAGCTACCACAGAGTGGCCTCCAGTCATCAGAGAAGGCCTTCAAGCAGAAATGAGTGGAGGCTAGTGGTTTGAACAAGTATGAGTGGGCACGGAGAACATCTGTCCTTCGCAATGCCTCATTCTAAATGAACTCCAAACTGTCACTGCTTCTCCAAGGGGGTCACAATTTCTTTTTCTATTTTTATTGAGATATAACCAATATATAACATCATGTACATTTAAGATGAACAATGTGTTGATTGGATACATTCATATACTGAAAAATTATTACTACCATAGCATTAGCCAACACCTGCATCTAATTTCTGAAACAAAACCTAAAACAGGAGGGTTAGAGGGAGAAACTAAAGTCTTTACTTCCACAAATGATTTTTTCATATGTCCTCTCTACCACCTATGGTACCTCCTCCTCACCCTTAAACAGCACTTTTGTTGGTCTAGATTGCTTTCATTCCCTAGAGTCTAAGCTTCTGGTAAAAAATATTCTTGGCATGCTGCTGTTACTAGAATTGCTTGCCAATTCATGCTGAACACTGGACTTGAATACACCTAGAGGTAACCCAGTGATTTGCCTGAATTCCAGACATACTCCTCCCTGCCCCCATTACATAGAAGAAATCTCATCTCTGCATTATAATCAGGGCTACCTATCATTGATAGTACAGTATGAGTATAGTATAATATAGTATGGTAGTGTATAACATAATCTAAGTCATTTCTTGCCCCACTGTCTACATGCATGAGAAGCCCACAATGTCCAAGCTACAATCATAGCCTTGGGATTCATGGAACTATTAATGTGTTCCCCAACAGCAGTGACCCCCTCCCCACAACCAACTCCCTCTGGAAATCAGGATCTCTAGTTCAGTTGAGACTAAATTTGTGGAGATGGAAAACATAAATTCCCCAGGTCACTGGGGGTGATGATAAGGTAACCATTCCTACTTCCACATCTGGTATTCCAGACTCACGTCCTCTAGTTATCAAGACACAGCACCTTAGAGTGGACATCAGTTCAAAATACACATTACATAATGAAAGATAATAGCCCAACACTATGGGAAATTGCCAAGCTGGCTTCTTAGCCGTGCTTTAGACTCTACCAGGTAGAATCTCCTGAGTGGGGTGGAATATTTTAAGGCCAGTGGCCACCATGATGGTCATGTGCTCACCGTCACATCTTCTTCCTTGAAAAACAGGCCGCTTGATACAAAGTGGTGCAGGATCCTATGATAATAAACCAGACAATAAGCATATGATCTTTCTGGGACTTCAGTCAGATGTGCCAACCAAGCCACTCTAGACAGGGAAGGTGCTTTTGTCTGAGTCCCCCTAAAACTCATATGCTTAAATCTTAACCCCCAAGTGAAAGTCACTTAGTTGTGTCAGACTCTTTGCGACCCCATGGACTATACAGTCCATGGAATTCTCTAGGCCAGAATACTGAAGTGGGTAGCCTTTCCATTCTCCAGGGGATCTTCCCAACCCAGGAATTGAACCGGGGTCTCCTGCATTGCAGGCAGATTCTTTACCAACTGAGCTATCAGGGAAGCCCCTTAACCTCCAAAGGTGATGGTATTAGTAAATGGGGCCTATGGGTAGTACTTAAGTCAAAAGGATGGAGCCCTCATGAATAAGATTAACACTTTTATTAAAGAGATCCCATAGAGCTCACCAGCTTCTTCTACCATGTGAGGACAAAGTGAGCAGTCACTAGCTATGAACCAGAAAGAGGGGCCTCACTCCACTATACTAGTGCCATAATCTCAAACTTCCAGCCTCCAAAACTGAGTGATAAATTCCTTTTTAAGACACCCCATCTGTGGTATTTTACAATAGCATCCTGAACAGACTAAGGCAGAAGACAAACTCATTTCTAGAATATATACCAACACAAGGCAAATGAATCTCTCTCCTCTCCAGGTAGAAGGGGTCCAGTGTAATCAATTTGCTAGCAAGGGTCTAATTAATTTCCTCAAAAAATAGTACCATAACAAGGGCTCAGCACTGTTCTCTCCCACTGACACTTTGGACATTCTATAGTAGCTACTGGATCAGCCTTAGTAAAAAGGAGCTCATGCCTTTGGCAGACCCTCCATCCTTGCCAAAATGGCCACTTCGGTCATGAGTCCACTATGCAAGTACTTTGCTGGACTCTACAGGACAAGTCACCTCTTCAACCTGGTTGTTCTGTGGCACCTCTGTGGTGGATGCTCTCCAATGGGCATCGATGTGAGTCCCAGAGACCTGCATGCTTTGTACCCCTCCCACAGGACTATCTACAAGCCTCTCTTCTGCATCTGTTTGTTCTCCATCTTCCCATCTCTCTCTTTCCAGGCTCCTGACTAAGCTGCAAACCCACTCACCATTTCCCAGGAATTTATCTTGCTGCCCACCAAGCTGATGGTCAGGTATATGCCTCAGTACTCTGTCCACTGAGAGAATGTCCCCTTACCAGTGTCTCATAGCCACCCCTGAATGTGGCTATCATGCAGCAACAATCCATACTAAACCAACCCATTTTTGATTTGGGTCTGGATACTTTCGTCCTCCACCAGTCAGCCATTGTGAACTCCCTAAAGCCACAGGCATGAGCTCAAGAAGAGACATCAGTACAATACGGGTAGGTGACATGAGAGCTGGGGCCACCTGTTCACTCAGCTGTGCCCTCTGGACAAGCTCATTCATGTCCTGAATATATAATCTCCATTGTATAATGGATTACTGCTGTATTCTCTTGACTTCATTACTTAATAGGTCTGACAATATCCAACTCATCCTGAGTAGCTCCAATTACATAATCACTAAATGTCCTCCATGAGGCTGAGGCTAAGCAGCATGCCAGGAACTGCATCTCAAACAATGCACACATTCCTGCTGCAGATGGCATGGCATCGCTCCAGGGGTCTGTGCTGTGATTCTCCTATTGAAGCCTGCCAGAGACCTTGTCATAGACACGTCTAATAATGTGGGATCTGCTGGGTCAGACGGCCCAATCAGCTGTCCTGAATGTGTACTGAAAACTGATACCACTGCAGAGACTTCACTTTTTTTGTGCCCCATTCAAAGCCAGTAGCCTAATGAGTCACATGATAAATGAGTTGGAACAGCATTTTCAACCGTGGCCTGTACCATCTCTAAAATGTGCCTATCACATGCATGCTTCTTAGAGGTAGGAGGTACCTGATTTGTAGAGAGTTTATTTCCCACCCACTCTCTGCATGTTTCTTTCTAGAATCCAGAATACTCACCACCTCCTGCTCCTCATGTCCAATTAACACAGTATCCCAATAATAGACTAGGACACTGCAGTACTAAAACGCCAAGAATGACATGCCCCAAATTTTAATATAAACCTGTACTGCCAAATTCTTAAGGAGTACCGAGAGTCCAAAAATTAAATTTCCATAATTAAGTTAAAGCCTCAAGTAATTAAAGTTTGTAGTTATATTATCTTTCCCTTGTAAGTTAAAAGTCCTAATTCATTCTCCCCAATTTCCTCTTCGGGAGAGTTGAGTCCTGGAGTTCTCAGTGCCTGGGCAGAATTTTACAAGTTTGCTAACAGCAATAGCTCAATGGTCTCTCACTAGAATGGACACAGTTTATCCTGGACTCTCTGAAATTAAACTAGACCAATGCTAAGTCTTAACTGCACATTAATTCTTAAAGTTCAATTAGTTAGGCCATGCACTGGCATCACCCCAACACATTTAGAAAACAAGTTGGGCCCCTTGAGTAATATTTGCAAGGTCATACAGCCAGCTAGTCTGGAGCAGCACTAATATGCAAATCTTAGGAAACCTTCCTGCCCACCCCTCCCATCACTCCAGAGCCTGTCATCCTACCCACTATGCTCTCCTTGCTGGTTTCAGTCTTGTCAAGATGGGGGTTAATCTATGCCTGAGCTATAGAACACATGATCTATGAGCTCAAGCTCATTTGGATGTTAAATTCATCAGAAGGTAAATTTTGGCACTATGTATTTGGCACCATATATTCAACCATATCTTAAGGGAAAAATGCATTGTCTTTTCCCTCAGAGAAAAACGCAGTTTTCTTTGAAAAGCAGCAACTACCGTCATGCGATGTTATTTGAGGAAGCTTTCTTTCTCATCTGGTATATTTAAAGCATCCTAATTTCCATTTCCTCTTTGAAGTCCCAGATTCTGGCACCCCAGGATTGGATGGAGGGTAGGCTCTATCCAGTGACAAAGCATCTACATTCTCTCATGGGCAGTCATTGTTAGCATTTTATCATGGTAGCTTTCCTTTTTTTTTTTATCTGACCCTTAATAAAGAATTTCTGAGGCCCAAGAAACAAACTCCCAGGTAATATTTTCCCTTCATTTGTAATTAACTAACCCAGAGTCCACTTGGGACAAAATGATAGTGGCTTTTGAGCCTGAACCACGTGAATCCAACTGTAATCTTCTCACATTAGCCTCCTCAGGCCTAAATTCAAAAAGAATGGGGGAAGCCTTCAAGAGAACAGCATCGAAACATGTATATTATCTAGGGTGAAAGAGATCACCAGCCCGGGTTGGATGCATGAGACAAGTGCTCAGACCTGGTGCACTGGGAAGACCCAGAGGGATCGGGTGGAGAGGGAGGTGGGAGGGGGGATCGGGATGGGGAATACATGTATATCCATGGCTGATTCATGTCAATGTATGACAAAAACCATTACAATATTGTAAAGTGATTAGCCTCCAACTAATAAAAAATTTAAAAAAAAAAAGAATGGCAGAAGCCGTCTACTGCTATCTATCCAGACTGGGCTCTGAGAGTTTGAAGCCAGAGCTCCAGTATTCTAGAGCACAGAACTCAGAGAAAAGTTTTGCCTTACAAACAGCAAATACTGTTCTGCTTCCAGCACTCAAAAGGTCTGTATTTGGAAAGATGCTCCTCTATATATTCTAATATTGGTTTCAGTTGTAGCTGTATCACACATATTAAGCAACAGGCTGTACTTGAATGCTATCCAAACCTACTAAAAGGGTTTTCCAGGTGTCATAGTGGTAAAGATTTCACCTGCAGTGCAGGAGACAGGGGAGACATCAGTTTGACCCCTGGATTGGGAACATCCTGTGAAGTAGGAAATGGTTACCCCACTCCACTCCTCTTGACTGGAAAATCCCATGGAGAGAGGAGCCCGGTGGGCTACAGTCTATGGGGTCGCAAAGAGACATAACTGAGCACACATGCATGAAGTCTGCTAAAAACATCCCCCAACCCCTGACATGGGCAGTTGCTTAGAGGAAGGGCATTCTCTTAGGGGACACTCACTGCTAAGAGGAAGGGCATTCTCTTAGGGGACACTCACTGCTAAGAAGAAAAGGCTAGGGAATTCATGTCCAATTTCTCTATCTAAAGCTGCGAGTCGTGTAAGTCAGCCCTTCCCCATCTCACTGAGAAGTCAGTGAGGGGGTTAAAGAGAGTCCAACAGGGCGAAAAAGAGTAACAGTCCTCCATATGGAAAGAAAGTGTCTGATTAGGAAATGAACGTTTCCTCCTGAAAAGGACTGTAGATACTCCTGGAAAGAATACTGGAAAACACAGTTTTGCTGTTGCTTGAAGATTTAAAGAGCATGACATGAAAAAAAGAGTTCCTGTGCTCAAGAGAAAACAAGAAGAAACACATGGATATGGTTAGTATCTACGGGAAGTAATAGCATATCTTGTCTCTAAATCACACATACACACACACGCTATCCCTAACAGCTGTTATAAATTCAACTAGAACTTTAAGGTAGTCAAGGAAAGGAAAAGAAAGAAAAGGATGACAATTGGGTCTTCCTTCTTTGTTCAAAACAGGCAAGTCCTAGAAACCAAAACTAATGAAGAATAGCTTCTGTTAATGAATCATAAGATGACATTCATGACCAAATACATCAAATACATTCATGACCAAATGAATGTACATGAATGTATCTGACCATGTATATACAAATACATGACCAAATACATTCATGACCAAATTTCATCAAGTGAGAATTACCAAGTCCCCTGTCTTCCCACAGCCCCTTTATTTATGTGGAAAAGGGAAAGTATTGGGACTTCTTCCCAAGTGGCTCCGTGGTAAAGAATCTGCCTGCTAATGAAGAAGATGTGGGTTCAATCCCTGGGTCAGGGAAGATCCCCAGCAGTAGGAAATGGCAGCCCACTCCAGTATTCTCACCTTGAATATTCCATGGACAGAGGAGCCTGGCGGGCTACCGCCCAGGGGATCACAAAGAGTCGAACATGACTGAACACACAAAGAGAAGGTATGAATGCCTTCTCTACCTACCTCACAAGACTGAGCGGAACCCAGAATAAAAAAGGGCAAAGCTAAAATAATGCAGACTATGAGAAGACAGAAGTAGGAGTTGGTCGGAAGGTATTGAGGAGAGAGACAAGAAGTTCCATTCAAAATTCTAGGGCATTTTAGGGAGACTCCCAGAGAGAGATTAGAATTCAGGTCTGAGAGTTGGGAGAGAGGTGAGAACTGCATCTACGCATGCTTGCCAGGGAGAGAGGAGAAGGAGGAGAGAAGGGGCCAAACATAGACCTCAGGTGCATCTGCATCCCATGAACAAACAGGGACCAGGCACTAGAGAAGGTGCCTGAAAGGACAGAGAGGCAGAAGGACCAGAGTGACAGGAGCCATCAGCAAGCATTCCAAGGGGAGGCTGGAGGTGAAGCACTGGTGTGCAGCGCGAAGGTTAAGTACTGCATTAGCCAAGAAGCTTGTTCAGGGTTTTCCATAATATCTTATAGAAAAACCCAAACTAATTTTTTGGAGGGCATCTGGTGACATTTCAAGATTTCTTCTTAGCAGAAAGAAAATGGTAGCATGAAAGGGTAAGTTAATTTGGTGGTTAGAAAAGTTTGATGCTACGTCCTATGAATTGTTACAACTTGTAGCACTCTCCTCTGCATCTTCATTTACATATCTCACACTCATCTCTGAATGCTTCAAGACATGTGACCATGACTTGACCACTTTTGGGTCCCCCCTATTGGTAACTCGGAGCTTGCGCTCCAAGCTTGCAAGGAAATGAGAATTAAAAGGACCATACATTTGATAAGTCAGAGCAAACAAAAGGAGATCACTAGTCCAGAGAAGAACTGGAAATACAAATTAGTGTAGAAAACAGCATATAGGTGGAGGTGTTAACTTTGGCAAGAAGGAAGCACACTCAGAGGAGAACAAGGAAAAAAAATTAGAGAAAGGGGCTTGACAGGCTTCCTCTGGGCAGACTTATTCTCTAAGAGTGTAAGATAAGAACATGTGGGACTAGAAGGAAGCAAAGGGAATGAGGGGAACCTAGAAGATGCCAGAATTCAGGTCATAGCTGGCCAATGCTCTGCTTCCATCATTGGCCAGATCTGCTGTACATTTCTCTGTCTTTTCATCTTTTCTCTCTTTGTTATATTTTCATTGCCCTCTTCAGATTCACCTTCACACCAATGCTCCTAAACAGCCAACCCCATAGCTGAAGTCAGTAGCATACAGATTTTCACTTTGACAAAAACAGTGGCCTTTCATTAGTGTTGTGGATGGAATCATGCCACCGCATTTGTGCTGAAACTCTAACCAACAATATGATAGTATTTACTGAGTGAGTGCTTAGTTGCTCAGTCATGTCTGACTTTTTGTGACCCCCTGAAGCCTTTGAAAGGTACTTAGGGTTAAACAAGGCCATAAAAGTGACGGCCCAATCCTGGAGCCTTTGAAAGGTACTTAGGGTTAAATAAGGCCATAAAAGTGACAGCCCAATCCAATGAGATGAGCGTCCTTTTGGAAGGAGGGGCAGACAGGAGTCAACTCTCTCACTCTCTCTACACACACACACAGAAAACGCCATGTGGGGAAACACCGAGAAGGGGTTTATGTGCAAGCTTGGAAGAGAGGTCTCACCAGAAAGTGAATTTGCCAGTATCTTGATCATGGATTGTCAGCCTTCAGAATCATGAGAAACTAAATTTCTGTTGTTTTAACTACTCGGTCTGTGGTATCTGTTAGCACACCCCAAGATGACTAATATACTCATCACCAAAGGAACAAGGTTTACTTAACCAGTCTCCGAAAATGCCCCAGATCAGGAGCACTGGGGCCTGGGTTCTAGCCCTGGGTCCTAACTAACTCAGAGGCACCAGATCAGTAACCTAACCTCTCTGAGCTTCCAGTACAGCAGCCAGAGGATGAGGACACTGAACTAAATCATCTTAGAGCTTCTTTCTAATTCTTCTGGCTTTTAATTCTGAGAAGCGGTTTCAGCGTTGGAAGGTTGGCTAGCACTGTCAAGCTCCCAAGTGGAGGCTATATCATCTCCATTACTAGAGACAGAAGATATTCAGGGGTCTGGCCTAGAGAACATTTAAAATACATTTCCAGTGCAAAGATACCAACATTTGATAAGGTTGTTGGCAGCCCCGAGAAGGTAAAGTCAAGAAGAGGCATGGCAAGAAAAGAGTGTCATTCAAGGAAAACACCATCGATTTTTCAGCAGTGAATTGCAGCCTTCTTTTCCCCTTTCCTTTATAAAGTGTGATTGGGCTACACTTTGCTCAAGTTTGCAGTAATAACACTTTAACTCAGCACTGTAAATTCTGAAGAGTGTGCTCCAAAGTACTTGACCAGCTTGGAGAATACAGTCCTTCCCTGCAGGGTGCACCGCCAGGCCCCCTCTGCCATGCCTCTCCTCTGTGGTTGGTTAACCAGCAGAAAATCATTTTAGAACAGACAAGTTAGGGAAAGAGCTCTAAAGAGGTATGGTTCCAATGACACAAAAGCAAGCCTGATCCTTGGAAAAAAGAAAAGACCATTTCCATGCTCTGAAGGTCTAAGATGTGCCAAATGTATTACTTGCTATTTTCACTTGAGTTGACTCATTCTAATCTGCTCTCTTGCAAATGAGCATCAAATAGAAAAGGTTAACCTACTTTTATATGTCTCCTTTTACCAAGATTTTGCTGTTTATACTCATTTTAACCCAATAACCAATATGAATGAGGCAAGTGAAGCTATCATTTTCCAAGGAGCAAACAAAATCATGATAAACAAAGTGGTGGCATTTTAAAATCAAAAGTCAGAGCAGCCACTGTCCCAAACTGACCCCTCTCACCTCAAGATTAAGAGCAGGGAGACAGTAAAGAGCAGAGGCAGAGTAACCTGGACAGAAAAGATAATAAACGCAAAGTTCAAAGACTGCAATACTGTGCCAAGAGCCAAGACTAGTTCATTAAGGATTTTCCCAAAATTCATAGATTAGTGCCCTCTATATACACTCATCCTTTCTCAAATATTCCATGTTACCCAGAATTTAATGTGAATCAAACTGATGTACAACTAAGTACAAAAATGTTCCCTACATTTGTATACAACTTCCAAGGTGTCAAACTATTTTCAAGTGTTTTATCTCATTTCATTCACATAAGTATGTGATGAAGTTTACTGTCCTATTTCATAGATGCGGAAAATGAAGTATTGAAGAGTTGAGTGATTTAGTCTAAATTACCAACTCATGAAATATTAATAGATAATTCTCAGAAGGAACACAAGTGTACATAAAAATTTCAACCAGTAACATTTAATGTAAATTTTTATTGAAGTCTAACAGAGAAAACAAATCATAAGCATAGAGTACAAGAAATGTTCACAGAATAAACACACTAGTGTGGTCAGCATACTGATTAAGAAACAAAACACTACCAGCACTTCAGATGTGCCCCCTCTTTCCCCTTCCAGTCACCATTAACAGGAATCAATACTAAGAAAACATTTAAGAACAGAGACTATGATATATAAACTGAGATGCTTTTTGCAAAGTTTTTTAATATAATGAAAAATTAGAATACTTCTAAATGCTCAGTTCCTAAAGAATGGCTAAACAAATCATGATACAATTACAGACCAGAATAATATTCACATTTGGTCTCCAATTAAAACACAGAAACTGAAAACAGTGCAGTTCTCACTATAACAAGAACAAATCAGAGAAGTGACAAATGCAGGGCTTTTAAAAACCCACCAAAGAAGTGAAAATGGTGGGGTGGGGGGGGGTGGTAGGGAGGGTGGGGCGGGCAGGTGAAGTTAAATGAATTAAATTCCAGAAAATGATAGTGTTTTCCAGAAAAAACATATAGCTACTCTCACCTTTTGACAAAGTCAGGAGGAAAAGGAAGCCATCTTAGATGGGAGTGAGAGATACAAGTTGTGTTTCTAACAAATGTTTAATGGCTATTTGTGAGCTACATGAAAAGTTAAAATCCTCACTCATAGAGAGTCCACACCAATCTATCAACTCTCTTCTATCAGCTTTCTTGAAGGCAGAGGTTTTACAGACAGCAGAGGACAGAGAAGTAGAGCTGAGATGAATCCTATTTGAGTCTGGTGGGACTTTTTCAAGTCCACAGTAGTAGCTTACTGAAGTCTAGAAACAGGCAGGAAAGCTGACAGAGATCCTTCAAGATGTTTCAGGAAGCAATTCAGGCCTTCATCTAGTACACTGACGCTGTCCTCCTAATGCTAGGGACAGGTCAGGAAAAAAAGAAAGATGTCCTAGAGTGGAGAAAGCCAGGAATGGGACTGAAGAGCAAAGAGAATTATCTGGTGACCCAAAAGTCTGGCATCTAAGCAGTAAAGCATAGAAATCAAACACAGTTCATAAATTCAGTGACTGTTTTCTAAAGCAGAGAAATTTCTAGACTCTGATAGACACTAAGGCCTCAATATCTGATAAAGGGAAAGTCCTAGCCCTGAACTCAACACTGATATAGAAACTTAGTTTAACTAAAGTGCCAACAAAGCCCAGACCCTGCACACATACAGAATAGACTGATTCAGCTGCCTATACTAGAAATCTGACAGAAGAAGTGACATGCCCTTTTCTGGGTAAATATTATTTTATTCTCATGTGGCGCTATTGGTAAAGAACCCACCTGCCGATACAGGGGAATTCTCTGGTGGCTCAGAGGGTAAAGAGTCTGCCTGCAATGTGGGAGACCTAAGCTTGATCCCTGGGTTGGGAACATCCCCAAGAGAAGAAAGTGGCAACCCACTCCAGTATTCTTCCCTGGAATATCCCATGGACAGAGGAGCCTGGCAGGATACAGTATTCTTACCTGGAAAATCCCTTGGATGGGAGACATAAGAGATGTAGGTTCAATCCCTGGTTCAGGAAGATTCCCTGGAGGAGGGCATGGCAACCGACTCCAGTATTATTTCTTGGAGAATCCCCATGGACAGAGGAACCTGGCAGGCTACAGCCCATGGAGGTCTCAAAGAGACATAACTAAAGCAAACTAGCATGCATGCATTTTATTTCATTAAGCTTCTTCTTCTGCACACAATATCCAGCATATTACCAAAGATCATAAGGTATATAAACAAGGGAAAAAATGTGACCCACGGTTAGAGGAGGAAATAGTCAATAGAAGGAAATAGAAGGAACTAGTCAATAGAGGTTCCAAAATAAACTAGATTGGAAATATGAACAAAGAAGTTTAAAACAGATATGACTTTTATTTAAAAGAACCTAGGAAGAAATGTGAAGAAATAAGGTACTGAAAACTGGGAATATCATCAGAGAGATGGAGATCATATAAAGGAATCAAATGGAAAAAAACAGAAATGATAAAGCACTGATACAGAAATGAAGAACTTGTTCTGAAGGCTAAATAGCAGAGACAGAACACAGCACAGGAAAGACTCAGTGTATTTGAACACAGGTCAACAGAAATTATCTAAAAAGAAAGGCAAAAACAAAATGAGAGCTGAGCATCTGAGATCTGTTGGGCAATATCAAACTGCCTAACATAAGGGCATACATACATAGAAGATGCCACATGACTTACACAGGATAGGAACAAAAACTCATCCCATGATTCTGAAATGCTTCAGAATCTGACTGCAAGGAGATCCAACCAGTCCATCCTAAAGGAAATCAGTCCTGAATATTCATTGGGAGGACTGATGCTGAAGCTGAAGCTCTAATACTTTGGCCACCTGATATGAAGAACTGACTCACTGGAAAATACCCTGATGAGGGGAAAGATTGAAGGCAGGAGAAGGGGACGACAGAGGATGAGATGGTTGGATGGCATCACCAACTCGATGGACATGAGTTTGATTAAGCTCCAGGAGTTGGTGATGGACAGGAAAGCCTGGCGTGCTGCAGTCCATGGGGTCGCCAAAGAGTTGGACACAACTGAGCAACTGAACTAAACTGAAATGCTTCATCATATCTAGGGTGTAAAAAGGATTGGGATGAAGATTTTAAAATGAGAACTACAGGAGAGTGAGTCACCTTGGATAAATTACTTTTTCACTTGGCAAGAGCAATGCTGCATGGCTCATATTCTCTCCCCATGGGAGAGGTAAAGAGAAGGAAGTGTTGCATCCTAGCCTCATAAGAGAGTTTAAAAAAAAAAAAATTACACAGAAGGATTTTTTTTTTTTAAGATAAATGTTGATGGCCTTTCATTCCAACTACCCTATACTTCACCCCCAGTTAAGGGCAAAGGTGGAAGGTTGCCTGTCCCTACCCAGGGGAAAGGGACCCTGCATCTTGGGAACATGGTAAACCTATTTCTGACTGGAAAATCCAAAGGGCCAGCAATGGGCTGCACTGTTGAAAGTGAGATAAGGCTGATTAGGCATCCTATATTCCTGGGGAAAGAAACAATGGAGAGTTGCTATAAAAGATGCAAAGAGAACTTGTTTGAAATAAATGATGCAGCAACTCTAAGTCACTGTAATTAGCTCAGACTATTCCACAAGCAGTTATCTTCCTTTAAAGCAAGTGAACTCTGTGTCTATCTGATTGGGGACGTAGTAGATAACATCCAGAAGAACAGGCTATCATTTCCAGTAGACTCCTTTTGGGTTATGAGCTAATCATAAGTGACATTTGAGAAAGACACCACACAAAATCAGCTGGGGTACAGAGGAGAGTAACAACCATGTCTGATGACTGTATTTAGTTCAACATATATTGGAGCCCTACAACCTATGAGGTACATTGTCAAATATTTGAGGGTGGATCACAAAAAACTGTGGAAAATTCTGAAAGGGATGGGAATACCAGACCACCTGACCTGCCTCCTGAGAAATATGTATGCAGGTCAGGAAGCAATAGCTAGAACTGGACATGGAACAACAGACTGGTTTCAAATCGGGAAAGGAGTACATCAAGGCTGTATATTGTCACCCTGTTTATTTAACTTATATGCAGAGAACATCATGAGAAACGCTGGACTGGATGAAGCACAAGCTGGAATCAAGACTGCTGGGAGAAATATCAATAACCTCAGATACACAGATGACACTACCCTTATGGAAGAAAGTGAAGAAAAACTAAAGAGCCTCTTGATGAAAGTGAAAGAGGAGAGTGAAAGAGTTGGCTTAAAGCTCAACATTCAGAAAACTAAGATCATGGCATCTGGTCCCATCATTTCATGGCAAATAGATGATGAAAGAATGGAAACAGCAACAGCTTTGTTTTCTTGGGCTCCACAATTACTGCAGATGGTGACTGGAGCCATGAAATTAAAAAACACTTGCTTCTTGGAAGAAAAGTTATGACCAACCTAGGCAGCATATTAAAAAGCAGAGACATTACTTTGCCAACAAAAGGTCCATCCAGTCAAAGCTTTGGTTTTTCCAGCTGTCATATATGTATGTGAGAGGTGGACTATAAAGAAAGCTGAGTGCCAAAGAATTGATGCTTTTGAACTGTAGTGTTGGAGAAGACTCTTGAGAGTCCCTTGGACAGCAAGAAGATCCAACCAGTCAATCCTAAAGGAAATCAGTCCTGAATATTCATTGGAAGGACTGATGTTGAAGCTGAGACTCCAATACTTTCACTATCTGATGCAAAGAACTGATTCATTGGAAAAGACCCTAATGATGGGAAAGATTGAAGGTGGGAGGAGAAGGGGACGACAGAGGATGAGATGGTTGGATAGCATCACCAACTCGATGGACATGAGTTTGAGTAATCTCCAGGATATTGTTCTTAACAAACAAACTAAAGAAGCCCATGATCAAATATAATTTGTACCATAAGATAAATGTCAAGTTTCCTGGCTATTTAGGAAAAGAAGAGACTACTTAGCGGAGGCTATTCTAGACATGTGATGATTGGCACAGGGTTGGCAAAGGGATTGTTGGGAAAATTAACAAGGTTTAGTGGAAAACTTTGTAAATTAGAAAGCTGATAGATTTGCAAGCATGCAGTGGGCAAAGGGCAAGACATTCCTAGCAGAGAGCAGAGGCAAACAACATGACATCTTAGAAACAGAATGAACTATGGTATTAGACATTTCCAACCCCAAATTCTACACCACTACATTATACTGTGTGACCTTGACAAATGATCACACTCCTCTTGATTTCAACTTCATTCTTTGTGACCCTGCTGTGGTCTGAATGTTTGTGTCCAGCTAACATGCATATGCTAAAATTCCAGTGCCCAGTGTGATGATATGCAGAGGCATGGTGTTTGGGAGGATGATGAGGTCATGATGGGGACTAGTTCGACCTCATAGAAGAAGTTCCAGAGCGCTCCCTCATCTCTTTTTGCCATGTGAGGACACAGTGAGAAGCTGCAACCTGGAAGAGGACCCTCACTTGACCATTCCTCTGTTCTTGAACATCCAACTTCCAGAACTGTAAGAAATAAATTTCAGTTCTTTATAAATGACCCAGACTGTAATACTGTATTACAGCAGCCTGAACAGACTCAGACAAGCCCTAATTCTTATGTCTGGCATAGCACCCAATGGTGGTAGTGATGTGCGCTACTAATCCTGAATAAACTCAGAGATGTGAGAAAATACACAGGAAGGGATCATAAATAATGACAAATGGAAGGAAAAAGGAAATTAAAAGCAAACATAAAAAAAAAAAAAAAAGCAGTTGTATCCAGATTATGGAGCCTGTTGAAGTCCTGATGAAATGGAGTTTGGGGCCTTATCTGATAGGCAATGGAGATACTCAAAGGATTTTCAGAGGCATCAGAGCTATGCTTCAGGAGGAGTAATCTATAACCTTCATATTATTATGCAAAATGATCAGCTGCTTCTTATTAGGTCTAGAATTCAAACTCACATTCTTACAAAGCCAAGACAGAACACAAACAAATGAAGCAGGCTGGGTGATTATTGTGCAAACTTAAAAACATTCCACCCCAAATGGGGTAGGCCCCATCTAGCTCCAAGGTCATTGTTTCCCTGGGATATGTGGTCAGACTGCTCTCATCTTTAAGAAAAAGAGCTTTATGTGCCATCCAGTCTTTGTATGTTGTATACATGTTTTTAAACATTAATGGATCAAACATACTGATGTGAGTGGTCCACCTGTTTGATAGCTCTGGCCTGGAGCCTCCTCACATCTGAAAATGATCTTTGACTTACTTTTTGCATAATCAAGGTCTAGGAAAAGGCTGTCTTCATTGTTTCAGTTGTTTGGAGCTGTCTCAAAATGATGAAGAAACCTGCCCTCAAAGATGCAATCAAATCTACATATCTAGAGAAACAGAAAAATTGCCATCTTCAGAATGGCAGCCTTTTTTCTACTACCAGCCATCTTTTAAAGCTAACACTGGGGGACTTTCCTGGTGATCCAATGGATAAGAATTTGCCTGCCAATGCAACGGATCCCGGGTTCAATCCCTGGACCAGGAAGATCCCACATGCAACTGAAGGATGTGCCACACAACTGCTGAGCCTGCGCTCTAGAGACAGATAGTCACAACAGAGCCAGCATGCTGCAAGTACTGAAGCCCAGTACTACTCCTGAGCCTGTGCTCTAGAGACAGATAGTCACAACAGAGCCTGCATGCTACAAGTACTGAAGCCCAGTACTACTCCTGAGCCTGTGCTCTGCAACAAGAGAAGCTACTGCAACGAGAAGCCCGCGCACAGCAGCAAAGTAGCCCCCATCCACTGTGACTAGAGAAAGCCCTTGTGAAGCAATGAAGACCCAGCACAAAATGAATAAATACTTTAAATAATAAAAATACATTGGATTCTTGTCTCAACTAAAAAAAAAAAATCCTGTTACAAATTTCAACATTTCACCCTCTCCTAGTTTTGGACACTGAAACGTCATCTTGTGGTTGTAACATGATATTTTATTATTTAATTCTATATGGCTCTTTGAAATTTTTAGAAAAGGTTAACGCTCAAATGATTAAAAATTTTCCAGGATTTTGGAACATAGTCATGTGTTACTAAGGTTTTGTCTCCCTTATGCCAACATAGAATAAGAATAGAGCTAGTATTCACTGTCAAGCAGAAAAAGGAAAAGTAATAAAGAAGAAAGCATAAATAGAGAATTAGAAAACAATAGAAAGATTAACAAAACCAAGAGTTAGTTCTTTGAAAAGATAAAATTGACAAACCATTAGCTATACTAAACAAATAAAACAAAAGCCAAATAAATAAAATTTTAGATGAAAAGGGACACTTAAGAACTTTTAAAACAAGAATTTGAAATTGTTTATAATTTTAAAGAATTATAAGAGACTACTATAAGTAACTATATACTAACAAATTGAACAATCTAGAAGAAATGAGTAATTCCTAGAAACATGCAATCTACAGGACTAAATCAAAAAGAAACAGAAAATAAGAACAGACCAATAACAAGCAAGGAGATTGAATTAGCCATCAATAACAAAGAAAGGCCAGAACCAGATGCTCTCACTGGTGAATTCCACCAAACAATAAGAGAACAATTAATGCCAGTTCTTCTCAAATTCTTCCAAACAGCTGAAAAGGAGGAAATACTTCCAAACTCATTTCCTGAGGCTGGCATTACTCATCCCATAGCCAGATAAGGGAACTACAAGAAAAGAAAACCACAGACCAATATTCCTGATGAATATACATGCAAAAATTCTCAACACTAATAACCGAAATTCAAGAGCACATTAAAAGGATCATATGCCATGAACTGTAATGCAAGGTGGTTCAACATACTAAAATAAATAAGTGGCATATCACACTAATAGAACAAAGATAAAAATCACAGGATTATCTTAATAGATGCAGGAAAAGCATTTGATAAAATTCAACATCCATTCGTGAAAAATTTTTCAGCAAATTATGTACAGAAAAAATACATCAACATAATGAAGACCTTACGTGACAAATCCTCGGCTAATACCATATTTAATGGTGAAAGGCTGAAAAAGCATTTCCTAGGATTAGGAACAAGACATGGGTGCCCACTCACCATTCCTATTCAACATAGTACTGGAAATCCTACCCAGAGCAACAGGGCAAGAAAAAGAAACTAAAGGTACTGAATCATAAAGGAAGAAGTAAAATTACCTCTGTTTGCAGGATACATGATGCTATATATTGGAAATTCTAAAGTTTTCACCAAAAAAAAAAAAAAAAAAAGGTGCAGGACACAAAATCAACATCCAAAAACATATGCTAGGAACAAATTTTCTGGAAAAAAAAAATAACCCCATCTAAACAGCATCAATATCAAGGAAATACTTAATAATAAATATAACCAAGGAGATAAAAGACCTGTGTACTCAAAACTATAAGACATTAATGAAAGATATTGAAGAAAATATTTGGAAGAATATCTTGGGCTTATAGATTGGAAGATTTAACATTGTTAAAATGCCCATACTCCCCAAAGTAACCTACAGATTCAACACAATCTTTATCAAGATTCCAACAGCATTTTTTACAGAAATAGAAAAAACAATGCTAAAATTTGTATGGAACCACAAAAGACCCCCAACAGCCAAAGCAATCCTAAGAAAGAAAAACAAAGCTGAAGGCACCATGCTTCCTAAATTCAAACTATATTACAAAGCTACAGTAATCCAAAACAGTATAGTATTGACGTTAAAAACTGACGCACAGATCAACAGAATAGAATAAAGAGCTCAGAAGTAAACCCACTCATATGGTCAATAAATTTACAACAAAAGAGCCAAGGATATACAATAGGAAAAGAATGATCTGTTCCATAAATGATATTAGGAAAACTAGAGAGCCACATGCAAAAGGATGAAATTTGACCACTATTGTATACCATACATAAAAATTAACTTAAAATAGAGACTTGAATGTAAAACCTGAAACCTCCTATAAGGAAAAAAGATGGTAATCTCCCTGACATCAGTCTTGGCAATGGTTTTTCAGATTTGGCAACAAAAGCAAAAATAAGTATGAGGGACTATATCAAACTAAGAAGCTTCTGCATAGCTTAAAAAAAATCAACAAAATGAAAAGGTAACTTATCAAATGGGAAAAAAGTATTTGCAAGTTACATATGTGCTAAGGGGTTGATAACATAAATATATAAAGAAATCATACAAGTCAACAGAACAAGAAACCCCACAAATAATCCAATTAAGAAGCAGGCAGAGGACCCAGCCATTAAAAAGAATTAAATAATGCCATTTGCAGCAATATGGATGGACCTAGAGAGTGTCATACTGAGTAAAATAAGTCAGAGAAGGAGAAATATCATACTTAGAAAACATAAAGAGACTCACAGACTTAGAAAATGAACTTATGGTTGCTGGTGGGGAGGGATAGTTAGGGACTTTGGGAATATCATGCACACACTGCAACATTTAAAGTGAATAACCAACAAAGACCTATTGTATAGCACATGGAAATCTGTTCAATATTATGGTCAGCTTTCATGGGAGGGTGGCTTGAAGAACAAATGGATACATGTATAGGTATGACTGAGTCCCTTTACTGTTCACCTGAAGCTATCACAACATTGTTAATCAGCTATACTCCAATACAAAATAAAAGTTTAAAGTTTGGGGGGAAACAAACCAACAAAGGCAGGCAGAGGACCTGGAAAGACATTTTTCCAAAGAATATATTCAAATGGCCAACAAGTACATGAAAAGGGGCTCAATATCACCAAACAGCAGAGGAATGAAAGTTAAAACGCAGTGAGATATCACCCCAGAACTATTAGAGTGGCAATTATTCAAAAAGACAAGGGATAACAAATGCGCTGGCGAGAAAGCAGGAGAAAGGAAACCCTTGTACACTGTTAATGAAAATGTAAACAGGTACAGCTGCTACAGAAAACAGTACAGAGGCTCCTCAAAAAATGAAAACTAGAGCTACCATATGACTCAGCAGTTCCACTTCTGGGTGTATATCCAAAGAAAATAAAATCACTATCTCAAAAAAATGCATGCACCCTTCTGTTCACCACAGCATTAGTTACAATAGCCAAAACACAGAAACAGCCTCAGCACCCACCACATATAAATGGATAAAGAAAACATGGCACATGAATATTACTCATCTAAAAACTGAAATTCTGCCATTTGCAATAACATGGATGGGCCTAGGGGGTATTATACGGAAACTAAGATTGCAGTAATACTGGAAAATCAACTATTCTTCAGTTAAAAAAGAGAATGTGGCATATACATACAATGGATTATTTTTCAGTCATGAGAAAGAAGGAAATACTGTCATTTGCAACAGTGTGGATGAAACGACATTATGCTAAATCAGACACAGAAAGACAAATATTGTATGATATCACTTATATGTAGAATCTAAAAAGAGCCAAACACATAAAAACAGAGTGGAGAGGTGGTTACCAATGCCTGGGGTCTAGGGGAAATGAGGAGATGTAGGTCAAGGGTACAGAATTATAAAATAAATAAATTCTAGGGATCTAAAGTACAGCATGACTACCATAGTTAATAATATTGCATTACATACTTGAAAGTTGCTAAATTTAAAAGTTCTCACATAAAATAATTGTAACTATGTGAGGTAACAGATGCAGTAACTAACTCCACTGTGGTAATCACATTGCATTACATACACATATCAAATCATCATACTATTCGACTAAAGATTATACCAAGTTATATGTCAGTTATATCTCAACAAAGCTAGGGGTAAAAAGACACAAAGCTAGGGGTTGCATAGACTACAATCCAAAAACTGGATCTTACAAACCATAAATATTCAAGAAAAAGGGAACAGGCCCATGATTCTAAAATAAAGGCTACTTCATGATTACATGGTCCAGGTCTAGATGGAAGAAATGGAACTTCCATCTTGCTGGTAATCAATTTTTTACTTCCCAAGAAGCATATAAATGTGAGCAAGAGTGAAAACATTTTTTTTTAAATAGTAAATATGATCAAGGAAAAATAAAACAGTGGCTATTCTTGGCTCTGGTATGTAGATATGTGAACAAAAATCACTACAGGCATCTTATTTCTCTTGAGGAAATTTGAGAATTAGAATTCTATCATGTCTCAAGAGGCTTTAGGGTCATACACCTGCTTGAACACATACATACACAGACATACGCACTCTCTCATTTCATGTACATGAAAGACACCAAAAGCAGGAGACAGGTTGTCAAGGAAAAAAGTTCAACTCCCACCCCCAACTTGAGGGATCTAGGACCTTGTCAACAGTTAGGTGCTGTGTTCGGACTGCTCACCCCATGGTCTGACCTTCAGTCATCCCTTTGTAATAATGCAGCTCAGACTGAAAGGAAGGCCCCACATAAAGCATTTATTCCCAGCAAGAGTTTCTCTGATGCTTCAGTCTAGCAGTCTTTGTAACCAGTCTTTGGGCTATCTCAGTGATCTGAGTTCTCAGCAGGGAAGTCAGTATGTTTGATGAAAACCCCTTGGGTCATGACACATGCAGCTCATACACATTCCATCAGCCCTTTCTATCTAACCCTACTTAGCTTTCCTTCTGGAGTACCCCCAGTAATCACTCTAGTTCACTTAAGATGGTAAGAACGAATTGCAGCTGAACGATGAGGTTGTAATTTGCTCTGAGATCACTAAAAATACATTTGCTACAGGTTAGCTCCCACTATAACAGGAGGGGCTGTGGCCAACACAGCAAGCATAGTGATTACTTGATTCCAAGCCTGAAAAAATAATCAAGATTCTGCTGTTCTGCCTTTAGAACTGCAGAGCAGGAACACTCAGTAAATGCTTGGAATCCTTAAACCAACTGAATGAGAATCAGATTGTGATCCACTGGAGTCTTGGGCATTAGAAATGCTCTAGCTTTACTGTGTCAGGCAGTAAACAATCAGACATGTGGAGACTGAAAGACTTTCATCCCTGACCATCCACTTGAGGATTCATCAACGTACGTTTACTGAGCATCTATGAGTGTCAGGCACTATGATGGATGTAAAGATAAAAACAACATATCCTCAATGAGCTGAGGATTCCAGTAGAAGAGATAAAGAAAATTCATAAAGATTATCATGTAAGGGAGGATATATTTCATATATTAGGAGTAGTATGAATTGTGAGGTCTTAAAAAATAAATGGAACTTTCATCCATAGAAAGGAGGATGTTCCAGGCAGAGAGCACAACTGAGACAGAGATGGAAAAGCACAGGATTTACCCAGACAAGTTTGCAGCCCACTGTGTGAGGCTAGAGTTGTGTAGGGACGCTTATGTTAGTCACTCAGTTATCTCTAACTCTTTCCCCATAGACTGTAGTCCACCAAGCTCTTCTGTCCATGGAATTCTCCAAGCAAGAATACTGGTGTGGGTTGCCACTCCCTTCAGTTCCCCTAAATTCAGATCTGAGACAAGAATTGGGTTCATAGAGCTTATTTTGGAGTGATCCCAGGAAACCGAAGAGAGGGAGTAGTGAAATCAGCAGGGCAAGAAGGGAAAGGCAATGAAGGGTGAGTAAATGGTTGCCACTGTGGGCAAATGAAACATGGTCCCACTAGACACCAAATGAGACTGCAAAGAACACAGTTCAGATTTGTCCTCCCCAAGGAAGGACAAGGGAGTTGGGGTCATTACCAACCAACTCTTACCGATCAGTGGTTGAAGCTTTCTGCTTCAGGGATGTTAATTCCACAGCACTTCCAGCACAGGCTCCTGCAGCTAGAGAAAGCCCTCAGACAAGGAGACATAGCTACTCGAGGCAAGAAGCCTTCCAAGTGTACAGAGAATGGTCTGCTGGCTGCTGCTGCTGCTAAATCACTTCAGTCGTGTCCGACTCTGTGCGACCCCATAGACGGCAGCCCACCAGGCTCCCCTGTCCCTGGGATTCTCCAGGCAAGAACACTGGAGTGGGTTGCCATTTCCTTCTCCAATGCATGAAAGTGAAGAGTGAGAGGGGAGTCGCTCAGCCACGTCCAACTCTTAGCAACCCCATGGACTGCAGCCCACCAGGATTGTTCGTCCATGGGATTTTCCAGGTAAGAATACTGCAGTGGGGTGCCATTGCCTTCTCTGATGGTCTACTGGAGATGCCAGCAATCCTCTGGGGTGAGCCACTGACAATATCTGCTATAGTGAGTGAAGCTAAACCACCAGATTAGGAGGCTATATTAGAGACCTTTTATTCTATTCATTTCAATTCAAATCGGTAAACACTTGGGGGTCCTAGGCACCTGAAAGAAAACATATGAATTAAATAAGGTTCTTCCCTCAGAGAGCATACAGTCCTTAAGTAATGAGTCTAGGATTAATAATCCAGTAAGTAACCACTGAAGATTTATGAGGAGCTAAGTAACCTGATCAGACCATCAGCCTTCTAGTGGCTGCCATGAGTAGTGAATGGCTCTTTTTATCTCTCAAAAAGAGATATTTGAGATGGGAAAGTCATTTAATTAAGACCTGAGTTACAGTGGTGATGATGGAGAATGAAAAGATATAGAGCCTGTGTGTGTGTGTGCATATGTGTGTGAGTGTGTGTATGTGTGTGAGTGTGTGTATGTGTAGAAGTGCAGACTCAACTAAAACATACAGGACCAAGTAAAACTGGCAAGATGTGGCTGCTGATCGGATATGAAAGATGAAGGGTAACAAAGGATGCAGGAAATTCAGATATTTAGCCTTGGGGATATGCTGGTAGCTTAGGCTGAAATAAAGAAATCAGAAGAGTAGAAGGTATGGAGAAGCAATGTCCATTTTTTTCCTACATTGAACAAGACTCTCTCTTATTATCCCTCATCTTGCTCAGCATTCCAGTCACTTCCTCCAGAACTGGGCTCTGGGCTGCAGGCAGCTTATAAACTGTTACAGCCATCCTCAGGCCTTCTAAAGGGACCACAGAAGCAGAGCTGGGGGTCTAAGCTACACCCATAGTCATTGGTACCCTACAAACACCAAGTTTAAAGTAAAAAAAAACTGGATAATCTGAATAAACAACTAGATAAACCAAAGCATAAACCTGTTCTCACCAGTGGGGCCAATCTGGTCTGGGCAGAATGTAGTAAGCTTTCTCCCCAAACAGAGGTTAAGACTCAAGCAAGAAAAGAACGCCTGACTTTCTTTCTTTTTTTTATTTTTATTTTCACCTGACTTTCTTTAATGACCCAGCCTATTGGGAGCCTTCCTTCTAAACTGGTACCACAGGCGGCAACCATTTAATGTCCTCTGCCCTTGTCAGAACATTCACAGCATTCCATGCCTCTATAGGCACCACAAATGCAGCCGAGAGAATGGAGGGGCTGCCCCCTCCTGTCTGAGGCATCCTGCTGCTGTCTGCTTGTTTGCTGTGAGAGGGGTGATGGCAAGCTACCCTCCCCCGAGGTTTGATCAGAAACACCACCAAGTCACCAGTGGTGTCAGGGTATGGATTCATAGCGATTGTGCTCACTCAACTTTCTTTCTCAAGGAGGAGGGTGCATCCAGCGGATTGTGCCCCAGCTACAGGAGTTTCTTGGGAAGCCACAACCCCAGTGCATAGCAGTGTAACACTCAGGATTTCTACCAGGGAGCAGTTGAATAGGGGAGGCCCTACATTCAGACCACAGTAATGTACAACTGCTAACATGGCTGAGAAACTGGGAGTGAAGAGGCTATACTGGTGAATGAGATTGGGTAGGGGGATTTAGACTGAATGAATATGGCTGGTTGATGAGACCTGCCCCCATCTTCAGGTGCCAAAAGGATACTGAACCGTACTTAAGAGTTCCATCTGAGCCACCAGGGAAGCCCTTGTCCTAGGGCAAATTAGCCTTCCAACTGAACTTTCTTCACAGCCCAGCTTAAATTCCTGCTGGGACAGTCGTGATCAGAGCTAAGAGTGCCACCTACAGACACTTTAGTGCTAAATATTTATTAGAAAATTTGAAGAAAGCCATCACAATCAGTTGTGCAAGATCCTAAGTAGTCCTGAAACAACACCAGTAAAGAAGGAAGTGGTGTGTGTGTGTGTGTGTGTGTGTGTGTGTGTGTGTGTGTGTGAAAAAGGTAGGGTCAATAGGCCAGGAGAAATAAAAAATAAAGGACACTCTGGGCCTAAATATGACTGGAAGGATGCTGGTGACAGAAGCAATAGGGGGACTTTGGAAGTGGGCTTCAGGAAATGGGTTGAGTTCATCCCTCTGCCACCCCTGCCCCCTCCCCTCACAAAGGCTGAGTCCAATCCCCCAGCGTGATTCACTCTCACCTCTCCCTGCCAGCATTTCAGATGCGTACTTGAGGTTTGGACTCTGAGCTCTTGGCAATTTGTGACAGGTAGTTATAAAACTACTACCTTCATGTTTTATCGATTTACTGAGACTTTCAGTGGTTAAGAAAAGTGACATGGTGACCGGTCCTGCCCCCTCTCCCCACTTCTCACTGGTGTCTTTGCCTACTACCATCCCACTTCCACCAGCCCTATCTCTGCCTACTAGCAGCTACTATTTTCTCTAGATTTGGGACATATGCAGTGGCCTTAGAAAAACATTGAGCGTCAAACCTTAAAACAGCATAGTCTAAGTACATGTTTTTCTTCTAGGTATTTTCAAGAGTTAGCATTTAATTCAGAGGAATAAAAGTCAAATAGTAGGACTTGGAACTGACAGAGATGCTATTTTGAAGCATGAATCCTATGAATCTTCAAGTTACATCATATAAGACTCACCTGTATATGTTTAGTTTTATCACAAATACTAAGATTAACACTTGCCCTTTTATGTAGTATAATGAGAAGAGCTGGCAGAATTGAGTGCAGAATTCAAGTTCCGTGACACGGGGCAAGTCACTGAACTGACCAAAGCCTCAGTATCCAAATGTGTAAAGTGAGAAAGAAAAAAACAAAAACCTGCCTTTAACAAGGTGAGTTACAAACTCAAATATTATAAGATCCTTAACATAAACCCAGTGTCTCACACAGCAATGATGATGATAAATATTTCTGGGCCAACTTGTCTAGAGGAATTCACTGTATTCTAAAGTAGCCTCTTCTAACATACCTCAGGTCATATTTCCCCTTATTAGCAGAAGGTCGTTACATTAATTAAACACTTTTTCATGCTTGTCAGTGATAACTTAATTTAAAGCCACGCTCTCACCACTTCAAACAGCTTCTTATAAAACAAACCAGAGGAAATCATAGTCCCCTGATTACAAGACCACAATCCAGCAAGTACCTGCTTTTCTTAATGAAAAGTACCAAGACAGTGCATAGAAGGAAAATATTTACCAGAAACCCTAAAAATGCACAAGAAAAGGGGAAAGTGAGTAGGGGAAAGTGAGTTATAATCGTGTCATTGATTGTTCTTCCCTTTTATTTCTCTTGGGAGGAGAGTTCATTTTCCTGGCTCCCAATGCAATGACACCATAGACACATGTATATTTTTAGAAGAGCTGTATTATTGTTGCCCTAGTATATGCACTGCTTTTAATCATCTAAGTCATGCCTGGGTGATGGGTCTGACACAATAGGGAGGCAACGACTAGACAAATAGGCCATTTCCTGAAATGTGTAAGAACATAAACAGAAAGATTATCCAAAATTCCATCACTGTGTGCAATACTTATCTTCTTGAGTCAGGAATGAGGGGACATTCCTCAGTTTATTTCCCATGAATTGATCCTTTGTTTGCCTTCCTCCACCCCTTCCACAATCTAAATGAGAGTGATCTCCTCCCTCAATGAAATCAGAGCCATTCATCTTGGTTTATCTAGCTTTGTGGGATGACGCGAGAGAGGACAGGAAGGGCGAGAAAATGCATGTTTTATCCTCAGAAGTTGAGGCACAGACCAAGCAGGTAACACCAAGGTGAGGGTGAAAGGAGGAAGTGGCTATTTCACCAT
Source organism: Odocoileus virginianus (assembly GCF_023699985.2). Lineage (NCBI taxonomy): Eukaryota > Metazoa > Chordata > Mammalia > Artiodactyla > Cervidae > Odocoileus > Odocoileus virginianus. The sequence continues at coordinate 23,986,120 of NC_069691.1, read as the reverse complement.
CTCCTAACTTGAGGCTGAAGCTCATTTCTCGGATCACACAAGTGTGACTGCGAGCGCAAAGTGTAACCCTCAGTGCTCCTGATGAAGACCTTTACCTGCTGCCTTTTATGGGTAGTTGTGATCAGAAGAGATGACGGTGGAACCGCCAAGACTGACTGAAAGGAGCAGAAGGAGAGGTCTGATCAAGAGTCACTGCCCGGAATGGTGGCCTGATGCTCTTATAGCCACGAGAGGTAGTGTCGTGGCAGCTAACCCAAGGCACCACCAACACACTCTACATTTCTCCAGGTGTGGCCAGAGGGGCATAAGAAGGAAAAGGAGGAATTTCATAGCCTGCTCAGGCAATCTGGGGTTCACAAAAAGCTTAAGAATAAAATTAACCTACCCTGAGATCAACAATAACCTCACAGGCACGCAGTCTCCAGCCAGGGCTCCAAACACTCATTTGTTGAGTACCAAAATGGGACTTCCCTGGTGGCTCAGATGGTAAAGAATCTGCCTGCAATGCAGGAGATCTGGGTTCAATCCCTGGGTTGGGAAGATCCCCTGGAGAAGGAAATGGCAACCCACTCCAGTATTCTTGCCTGGAGAATCCCATGGACAGAGGAGCCTGGCGGGCTACTATCTGGGGGTCACATGAGTCAGGACATGACTGAGCGAGTAATACACACACAAGCATGTATTGCCCAGTAGGAACAGTATTACTCATTATGGTTAGTACCAGGCTCAGGCCTGAGAGGCAGGACCAGTGGCAAGATTCCACTGCTCTCTAACAAGGAAGCTCCCTACACCTACTAGAAAGCCACGATGTACCAGGGACTCCACAGTCCAAGGTGTCTTCCTAGAATCAGTTGTACCTGATGCTGAGTCATTTGAAATGCAACTCGTAGAGAAGAGTATGGAGTAGAAGGCTAAATTTACATGAACCTTTAAAATAAAACCCAGATATGCATAGAGACTGTAAAAGGCAGTTAAGCCTATGGTCATTTTATATAAATTTGCACTGTTTGTGATGTTTTTTCCAACCAGCACATCTACAATTATCTGGGGAAAAAATATTATTTTAAATCGATAAACTATATAGTCTTTAAGAACTCTCTTACTAGGCAAATTCAAGCTGTGTTCCCAGACACAACTGATTGACTGATGCTCCTCCAACATAGTAGTCTTTCCATGGGCAAGCCTGAGAAACAGTGAGATGCAAAGAACCCTGGGCTGAACCTGAAACTCAGAAGACCTCACGGCCCAGCTTTACCACCATATTGTATGATACTGAGCATACTATTTCAATTGATTGTTTATTCATCCAATGAACATGCATTGAGCACTTGGGATGTGCTAGACATTGTAAGCTAAAGATATTCCTCATCTGTAAAATAGGGATAGTAATATCAGCATACAGTGTTACTAAAGTCAAAAAATTACTCTACACAAAAGCATTCCAAAACACAGTTCTATATAATATGGACTACTTTGTGACTCTAGGCATCTTATGGATTAAGAATTTCCTGGGTTAACCTGTCAACCTCAGCATTATTTGTAGCATGGTTTCCACGCAGGGCAGATTATACTAGAGTAGCAGGGACCACATGTCCCTATCCCTCCTCCTCTTCTAACCACTCTGCCTACTCTCCCAGATAAGTGATGGGGGTGGCCAGCCATGGAGAGAAGGAAGCTACATGATGAATAACTTTCTTTTCCACATTTCAGACCCAACAAGCACTGGCAAACTTTTAGGACCACAAGAGAATACATGCTTTCAGAGGTCCATTCTGACCTGGCAGGGCTCCATCATGAATCCCTTATTCCTTCAATTTATCACTTGTAAAGGACATTCATGTGTCAGGTGTCTACAAGTCACTACACAGATAATTCTAAAGAAAAGAGAAGAAGCTAAAACAAAGAGAAATGGAAGTGTGCCGATGTCCCGAGTCCTGCCAGGGAGTCCTCCATGGGCCACTGGAGTCTATATCCCTGGGTAAATGAAGACTGCACAGTCTTCCTTAACGGGCCCTGCTTAGGGGACTGAATATTCAAGGTGTACAAGAGCAGCCACCCTGCATGAGCACCAATGAGGAAAAAGAAGTAGCAAAAGTAAACAACCCCTCCCCCACAAACTAAATAGTTGTCCATCTCAAGGAAAGCTTTTTCAAAAACTGGAGGCTACAGCCTCTGAAGGGGTCTATGGTAAACGCTGGGACTGTGGCCAGCGTGTTTGGTTCAGATCCACCATTAGGAAGGCCTGAGTGCAGATAATCTATCCTTAGGCCAAACAAAATCACAAAGCCTTTTAATTTTTTGGCTTTTAATCCTTAGACAGGTTGTAGGCTAACTGAAAATTGCTTTGATGAGAGCATCTAGAAGGAATCAGTATCATGACTGCTAAATTCATTCAAAAGAGAGTAAAGAGACTACTTCCTGACCACATGTGCACATGGCCATAGAGTCAGCCTTTTCTTCAAATGAACATCCCTGCATTAAGCACCTGCTATGTGTGAAACACTGGTAATGTGCTCCCAGAACAGAAATGAGATGAGATAACCCCTGAGCTCTGCTTGCTCACTCACTATTGTGAAAGCAAATGCCTACAGAAACAGCTTTGCAAAAAGGAGTCTATGCTAGTGTTATTAAACCGCACAATGGAAGTATAGAGGAGACAGACACGTGTTCTGAGAGAGCAACTTAAAGGAGAAATATTTTAAGATGATAAAATGAAAGGGTAACATATGTTGATGGAATTGCACAGGTTAGTCTTTTGGTAACTAAAACAGTATAACTGTTCAGAATGCCCAATCATAAAGAAAAGGGAAGGAGGAGGGAAGGAAATAAATCAACAAACATGTTTGCACCAATTATTTGTATCATCCTTACTTTTTAAGTATTGCTCTAGTTCCCTTATGTTACTAGCTAGTTTAGACAGAAGGAGTACAGGTGACACTGTTGGTTGCCTCTCCAACACCTGCCCTTCAAGTAGCCGTGAGTTGTAAGACCGGCTGGCCACACCCAAGGGTGGGTTCTGATGGATGCAGCCTTCTGTAGTAGCCTCAGCCCAACTCCTGCCAGTGGTTTGTTCAGGAAGGAGCATCTGAAACAAATCCTGCCAGTGACACCACAGGTTTGAAGTTTCCTTTATTTTCAGAAGGGACCCAGTAAGACTTCCCTGGTGGTGCAGTAGATAAGGATCTGCCTGCCAATGCAGGGGACACAGGTTCAATCCCTGGTCCAGGCAGATTCCACATGCCAAGGAGGAACTAAGCCTGTGTGCCACAATGATTGAGCCCAAGTTCTAGAGCCCACGAGCAGTAATTCTAAGCTGTGTGCTGAAACTACTGAAGCCTGGATGCATTGCCCAAGTACCCTAGGGTCTGTGCCCGGCAATAAGAGAACCCACCACAGTAAGAAGCCCACACACTGCAATAGAGTAGCGCCTGGTCTCTGCAACTAGAGAAAGGCTGCATGCAGCAACAAAGACCCAGCACAGGCAAAGTTATAAATAAATAAATAAATAAATGACTTTTTTTAAAAAGGGACCCAATAAAGAGACCAGTTTCTTTCTTCTCTTGTGGATATTGTCTTATCTGGATGTGGTGTCTGAAACTGCTGGCAAAATGGGAAATAAAAGGAAGCTGACTCCTAATGATTGCATCACTGAACTAACCAGCTCTGGAGTCCTGGCCGCCTCCCTCCATGCTGTGTGAGAAAACAAATGCCTTCACTGCATCAACCAGCTGCTTCATGTTTCTGTCATATGTACTGAGGGAATCCTAGTACAAGGGATACCAGGAAGTGCCATATCTTTGTTCTGCTCTGGCTGGGAAATAGGCACAGACATGGACACTAGGAAATGGATCACTCTCACTGGGTTTGCATGAGATAAATGTAGTGAAGCTTTCCTATGAAACTCACTGAGGCCTGTATTTAGTTCTCATCAGGGTCTCCTATGGTCCCCTCCACAGGCTCTCCACACACTCAATACTGGGTCACGGCAGTGGTGGGCTCTCAAACTGGATTCAGCTGGTACTAGGATTAGATAGGAAGGAGCTAACCAGTAGGAGAATTTAGAGAAAAAAGGGGGTTAGGAGGTGTGATCAGAATTACCGCACAGGCTGAAAAAACCAAAGTGCCCAGACTTCTAACCTTTACCAGCAATGCCTTTTCTCCCTGGATGTGACATATAGACACCTAGATATCTTATACTCACGCAGCATTTCTTATTCCTAAAGCACTTGGAAATACTATTTCACACATATTTGATCATTCAGAAAACATCGTGAAGTAGGCAGAGCAGGTACTTCTACCTCTGTTTAATAGATACACTAATAGATAAGCTTTGAAAAGCTACACAGTGGATACTGACAGGCCCCAGACTTGGCTTTCACTCCTGAAAAGACCAGGAACCTAAGAACATAAATATTAATATATTTAAATGCACATACTTATGTAAAATTAAATATGAACACAACTTATAAATGTACTTATTATTTATTATTAAATCATATATAGTTGAATACAAATATAAATCACAAAGGATTCGAGCCATGGGGAGCTCTTACATGAAGAGTAGATACATTGAAATAAAACGTGGGAGATCCAGAAAAAAATATTTGAGGGGAATTTTGAGGAAAGAGTTTTACTCTAAGACCTTCTGATTTGCAGTGTAATGAATTTTTACCATATCGTGATCAACAAACATTTTTTGGCATCTAGGGTGTAGGAGTTGCCCCTTGGGCTGAGTTTTAAAAGGATGAGAGAAGTGAAGCAGGGAAGCTGAGAGGCAGGAAGGAGACCCCAGGCAGAGAGAACAGTCTCTGCTACCAGGAGGCATTAATCAGCTCAGTGCAGGGGAACTTTAAGTGGTCTCATATCACTGGAGCACTGGATGCAGCAAATGCCAAGGACAAAGCACAAGAGAGAAGCACAACAAAAACCACCATCTGCCAAAGTTTCCTGCCCTCCATGGAGGCCCCCGAAAGCCTGGGTTCTCTTCTATAGTATGTGGTGTTCAAAGTTTTTCTATGCATATAACCACTAAAGTAACTGAAAAACTATGTGCCTAATATTTACAACTTACTTTGAAAGGTGGCTCAGTTGGTAAAAAGATCCGCTTGCGATGCAGGAGACCTGGTTCAATTCCTGGGTTGGGAAGATACCCTGGAGAAGGGAATGGCCACCCACTCCAGTATTCTGGCCTGGAGAATTCCACAGACAGAGGAGCCTGGCAGGCTACAGTCCATGGAGTCACAAAGAATCGGACATGACTAAGCAAATTTCACTTTGAATTGCACTGAAAACACACTGATGGACTGACGAATGCATAGATGGATGGACAGATATGTGATAAGGCAAGCACATTAAATGTTTTATAGAATCTAAGTGGTGCACATGTGGGCGTCCATCCATGGGATTCTCTAGGCAAGAATACTGGATGGGGTTGCCATGCCCTCCTCCAGAGCATCTTCCCAACCCAGGAATCAAACCCACATCTCCTGCAACTCCTGCACTGGCAGGCAGGTTCTTGACCACTAGTGCCACATGGGAAGCCCCAAATATATTAAAACTTTTATAAGTAAAAAGAATCAAAATAGTACACATATGGGTGTTCACTATATAATTCTTTACTTTCTCTATATATTTAAATATTTTCATAATAAAGATGTTAGGAGAGGAAAAACTACATTACTCCTTACAGATATTTAATTTTTTTATCATAGGTTTACTTCTTTTATATAAAAGGACATATAAAATGCTAAACAGGTAATAAAATGAAATAAGATGAGAATTGGATATGAAACAAATATTGTATTTTATGATTTGATAAAGACTATAAATACCTTGTTGATAAAGCACCCTGAATCTGAGGGAAATTATGTAAAATATTTATCCTTTTTTTTTAATAATTATCTTGAAAAATGTGATAGTCCCTGAAACATTTCAGTTACATCCAAAAGACTTGGCATCAGTAAACTTTTACTGTTTTGGTTGCTCTGAATTTAGACCAATCCAACACTAACCAAATCTGAGCTCCATTCTTAACAGAGAGATGTATAAGATGGGATAAACAGGAAGCTCAAGAGGATCAAGGGGTAGTGATTCATCATTAAAGCAAGTTTTTCTAAAAACCAGTATTTCAATTTATCCTGTTGTTTGATATACAGATGTTTTTACATCTGAGGATAACACTCCAAAGTAAGATTTAGAATGGGTGAAAAGCCAACCTTTCATTTATTAGAAGTAGATGAATCTTGTGCTTGCAGGCTCATTTGGATATTGAAGACCTGGAAATTGATTTCTTAAAATGTACTCATGCACATGTACCCTTTGGCAAGTCTCTGTATAGCCCAGTTTGGAGACTATTCACTAAGTGAGAAGTCATTACCTGTAAGATGTTCTGAGCAAAGACAAGATCAGGTTTAGACCTTGACCCTGGGATGACAATGGAAGACAGATTTAGGGGCTTGAGAGTGGAGGACTTGGGGATACTAGCTAGAAAGCTGCTGCAGTCCATTGGATGTGAAACAGAAGAGAGATTTTATAGCAGGAACTAGAGAAGGAATTTGAGAGATACTTTAAAGAAGCAATGCTCAGCTGGATGAATGACTGTCCAAATATATGGAGAAGAGGAAAGAGTCAAGAGTGACCATTAGATCCATAATGGCAAAGAATAAATATACTCAACAGAAATTTAATATTTATTCAGTGTTCTGAGGATAACACATGCTACAACATTATAAAAGTTTTTGCAACATTTGATTTGACCTTTTTTTCAGTTATATTAGAATATGACTGTTCAACCTAGATACCGTCCCTCAGAGATACCGTCCCTCAGTGCTGTGGCTTCAGCATTTCCATCTCAAGGGACCACACTTCCAAAGCTGACTGGGTCATGGGGTCCCTTCTTGATTCCAAGTTACAGTCAAGGCAGTTGAAAAACATGGAAAGAGGATTAGGGAGAGCTGGGGTCTAGGTCTGCTCTGACTAGGTCCAACTCTGACTCTACTCCTTCCTGTGTGACTTCAGACAAATCACTTAACCTCTCTGACCTTCATGTTTATCAGCTGGAAAGCAGAAGATGTCAGCAAGGTGATCGCAATGTCCCTTGCTTCCCTAATCTTATTATAAGGTTCAAAAATCTATTGGCTCTGGACAGACTTAACTCCATCAGAGCAGTGAAAGGGTTAAGAAGCTGAGTGAAGAATTTGACAGATCATGAAGATGAATTAGCTGCAGGGAGAGTCAATAGGTGTAAATTGCTATAAGCTTGGGGGCTTTCTGAAGCCCCTAGTCAGCACCTGGAGGAAGAAGGTGCTAATGATACTATGGGGACAGAACCGCTGATAGTTATTAAGCAGCAGGCAATGGAAAACCCAAATTTACACTAATGTAATCTGAATCGGTGCCAACATCAGCCTGATGAAGGTCCTCGGGGGTGGGTGACAGCACTCTGAGAAGCTGAAAATGATGGCTAATAATAAAGCACAAATTCCAACTAATGTATGCATTTCTCATTGTCTCAAAAAAAAAAAAAAAAAAAAGACCCTACTCTATTAGCAAGTGCTTTCTCCCAGCTAAAGAAAAGTGTTAATTATTTCCAGTAGTCTACAAACAGATGGACCCATCTTCTTTTTAAGTAAGTGAAGGAAAGACAGAGCGTGGATACAGGTCTTGCACATTCTCTACCTGAGCTCACATTCTGACCCCGGGGGAGTTACTGAGACAGAACAAAAGGAATGCTCCATTATTAAATGGGAGGAAAATGGAGGCACAGAGCTAGGTAACTGAGGCTGGGATCCCAGGTATCTGAAGAATGGTTCAATTAGTACTGTTCCTCTTCGTAGAGAATCCATGAATCCAGAATAGAAGTATCAGAAAAAAAATATCTCCTGACTTCAGTGGGGGTAGACACAGAACTTCCACTTTTTCAGGTGGACAAAGTGTGATCTTACTTCTGCAAAGTGTGATCTTACTTCAGCAAAGTTCTATGATTTCCAACCTGACAATTCCATTTCCAGCCAGATAATGCACAGGAATTTGCCTGGGAAACAGACAAGGACTAGGATTCTCTAAGTGGATTTCACCATAATTATCCCCATTTCCCTACCTGGAGCCTTCGGGGCCAGCATGGACACCATTCCTCACGTCCTACATTCCACGGTCCACCTAGAATGCTTCCTCCTCCCTGCCCAAACCCCTACCTAAACCAAGTTCATCCTTCAAATCTCACTTTATCTTTGACACCACCAGGACTGGCTCCATTTCTAAGCTTCTATTATTCCTAAAGACCATGATTAGTAATCCAGACCTTGATTTTCCCTTTTTTTTTTTTTCTTCATTCTTAATTTCACAACTGTTTACATTCTCACAGATAAGGGATATCTGCTACCTGTTGTTTTTAACCTCCTGTAATCCAAGACGGTCTGAGGCACTCGCAGACACTCACGACTGACTGTTGGTGGAGAACGTCTCAGCGACTTGTTTCCCAGGATTCAGAAGTGCAGGACATCCCTCCCATCCTTCACCCAGATGTAAATATGAGTGTGGCAGTCCTGGAAACAGAAGCCCCAGCATCTGCCTGCCCTGCCCTAGTATGGACCCCTTCTCCAGCATCACATGACTCTCAGATAAAATGTCTCAGAGGTTTCTCCTGTGACAACCACAGACTCCAGTGTAGGGGGAGAGGGAATATCGTGGAGGAAGAATATGAAAGAAATGGAGACTGAGAGTGAGGAGACCACGACAAGTACTCACTATGGAAAGAGAAAGCCTGAGTCCTGCAGGTAACAGCCTGCAAGGCAACCAGAAATGTACCCATGAATTAAGGCACACTTTAACAAAAGGAGAGATCACAGTTTTGAACACTACAAAAATGGAAAAGTAGAAGAGATCAAAATTCAAGCATCAGGAATTAAAGCATGGTCACTAGAAAACCCAGGAACTAGAACATGCCTAATCCTCAGTCATCTAAAGTGAAATCACCTTAAAAGCACCAGAGTATGAGACAGTGGGGGTGGGTGAGACAGATTTCCCATAGTCTTATATCAGTAAGTTCACCTAAGAAATGTTTGCTTTTCATTGGTTAAATATATAAACACAATCCTGTGTCAATGTCTCCAAAATACATGTGGGAAGAAGAACACAGCCCATCTACTATAACACACTCTCCTGGAAATGATGCATAGCATGCAAAGCCAAGTATTTATATAACTCATAACAATGTAGCAGCCAAAATGTATATGAAGCCAACTTTAACCACCTGTGAGGTTACTATGTGTCACGTACTGTTGTAAGCCATTTACAAATATTAAATCCTTTTAACTCTCACACCAATGTTATTATTATCCCTACTTTACAAATGAGGAATCTAAGACACAATCAAATTAAGTATCTTTACTAAGGTTACCCAACTGCTCAGTGGTGGAACTGAGATTTGAACCCAGTTTTTCTGGCTCCTCAGTCCTTGGTCTTATCTATTTTTTTCTCCTTTCTATTTTTTAACCTGGAGAGATGACAACAACAGCATGTTTTTCTATTTCTCCCAACCAATAACTTCCATCCAGATTCTGTTTTCCCTGGATCTTCCCAATCTGGAATTCCTTAACCACCTCTACTGTCCATCCTCAGAAAGCAAAATCTCAAAGATATATTTATAGGTCTCTGGGTATAGCACAGATAATGATTTTGAACATTCTTTCCAAATCTGTTTCTCTCTCTATTTTTTTAACTCATTATTACGGTAGATAGAGATTCTCTTACTGATAGTGAAAGAATACATTGCTCCTTCCCTCTCCCTGGCCACCAGCTGGCATATCCTTCCCTCCCCACCCACACCCACTTAGGAGGGATACATCCTATGAGCAGCGCCTCCTTCCCATGGACCTGCTGCCAGCACTTCCATATCTCTCAGCATCTCAGAAGAGCAAAAAGATCCCCTTCCTGGCTGACACTCTACAAACTCAGCACTTGCTTGCTGATCTTCTGACGATGCAAAAGTAAGTGAAAATTTCAGTTTTCCAGAACTCCTTCAGTTTCCAATGCTTTGCCACATATACAAATTGGGAGATGAAGTAATATACAGAGCTTATAACTCTGTAAATATGGGCTTAATTTTCCTAAATAGATATTATGAAAATACCATTTTTCCTAATGCTTGATAATCACAGATAAAAATTCTCCCAGATTCTCAGAGTTTAAGGGGGCAATGGCTTCACTTCACCACTGAGAATTTTTTTGGACTTCCACACACTGACAACTTCCTTCACTGTTCCTTTCCCGGTTCTCCTTCTTCATGTTCACATTCTCCTTCCTTCCTCCCTCCCTTTTTCTCAACTAGAGGCAGCCAGAGCTGACTGGCATCCTCCCAGGTTACTCCCCCTGGCCTTATACACTGCCTCACCTCAGGTACAAGAAGAGCCTCTAAGTCTGGGACATTCACTCTGTTTAAACATGAAATAGATTCTATTGGATTGGGGGTAAAAATATGCTTTTGAAGAAGGAGTCAGTGGAGGCCCATATTTACAGGACATTTATTGCTGCCACTTTATGGGGAAAATTAGTCTTTTATGCTTTTTGAAATGATTCCCCAGGCCCTCTTTTCAAAAGGCAAGTTCATAAATTCCTTGTTTTTACAACAGGGCAAAAAATGTGCTACAGCGTGCTCTTCTTTACTTACCAGCATCATCTTACAGAAGATGGGGAGGTACCGTGGGAAGAAGACAGCGTGCTGGTCAGGGCAAAAACCCAGCAGGCCGCTTGGCCTGCTCTGGACACTTTCTCCAGAGGTGGGGGCAGTGCTGCGTAGCTAAGGGGCACAATCTGGAGAGCACACGTTTCTTAGAAACACAGCTGGCTCTTTAAAGAAAAGAAGCCCAGCAGTGGGCCCAGAAAGCCTGCTCTGGCTCTCTGGGACTTCGTTAGGGTTGAATGATGCACCCTCTTCCCACAACACAAGAGAAGACTCTACACATGGACATCACCAGATGGTCAACACCGAAATCAGATTGATTATATTCTTTGCAGCCAAAGATGGAGAAGCTCTATACAGTCAGCTAAAACAAGACTGGGAGCTGACTGTGGCTCAGACATGAACTCCTTATTGCCAAATTCAGACTTAAATTGAAGAAAGTGGGGAAAACTACTAGACCATTCAGGTATGACCTAAATCAAATCCCTTATGATTATACAGTGGAAGTGAGAAATATATTTAAGGGACGAGATCTGATACAGTGCTTGATGAACTATGGACAGAGGTTTATAACACTGTACAGGAGACAGGGATCAAGACCATCCCCAAGGGAAAAAAAATGCAAAAAAAGCAAAATGGCTGTCTGAGGAGCCCTTAAAAATAGCTATGAAAAGAAGAGAAGTCAAAAGCAAAGGAGAAAAGGAAAGATATAAGCATCTGATTGCAGAGTTCCAAAGAATAGCAAGGAGAGATAAGAAAGTCTTCCTCAGTGATCACTGCAAAGAAATAGAGGAAAACAATAGAATGGGAAAGACTAGAGATCTCTTTAAGAAAATTAGAGATACCAAGGGACCATTTCATGCAAAGATGGGCTCAATAAAGGACAGAAATGGTAGGGACCTAACAGAAGCAGAAGATATTAAGAAGAGGTGGCAAGAATACACAGAAGAACTGTATAAAAAAGATCTTCATGACCCAGATAATCATGATGGTGTGATCACTCACCTAGAGCCGGACATCCTGGAATGTGAAGTCAGGTGGGCATTAGGAAGCATCACTATGAACAAAGCTAGTGGAGGTGATGGAATTCCAGTTGAGCTATTTCAAATCCTAAAAGATGATGCTGTGAAAGTGCTGCACTCAATATGCCAGCAAATTTGGAAAACTCAGCAATGGCCACAGGACTGGAAAAGGTCAGTTTTCATTCCAATCTCCAAGAAAGGCAATCCCAAAGAATGCTCAAACTATCACACAATTGCACTCATCTCACACGCTAATAAAGTAATGCTCAAAATTCTCCAAGCCAGGCTTCAGCAATATGTGAACCACGAACTTCCAGATGTTCAAGCTGGTTTTAAAAAAGGCAGAGGAACCAGAGATCAAATTGCCAATATCTACTGAATCATAAAAAAAGCAAGAGAGTTCCAGAAAAACATCTATTTCTGCTTTATTGACTATGCCAAAGCCTTTAATTATGTGGATAACAATAAACTGTGGAAAATTCTGAAGGAGATAGGGATACCAGATCACCTGACCTGCCTCTTGAGAAATCTGTATGCAGGTCAGGAAGCAACAGTTAGAACTGGACATGGAACAACAGACTGGTTCCAAATAGGAAAAAGGGTACGTCAAGGCTGTATATTGTCACCCTGCTTATTTAACTTATATGCAGAGTACATCATGAGAAACACTGGGCTGGATGAAGCACAAGATTGTAGGGAGAAACATCAATAACCTCAGATATGCAGATGACACCACCCTTATGGCAGTAAGTGAAGAGGAACTAAAGAGCCTCTTGATGAAAGTGAAAAAGGAGAGTGAAAAAGTTGGCTTAAAGCTCAACATTCAGAAAACTAAAAAAAAAAAAAAAAAAAAGAACAAACTAAGATCATAGCATCCAGTTCCATCACTTCGTGGCAAATAGAAGGGGAAACAGTGGAAACAGTGGATGACTTTATTTTGGGCAGCTCTAAAATCACTGCAGATGGTGACTGCAGCCACAAAATTAAAAGACACTTTCTGCTTGAAAAGAAAGTTATGACCAGCCTAGACAACATATTAAAAAGCATAGATATTACTTTGTCACCAAAAGTCCATCTAGTGAAGGCTATGATTTTTCCAGTAGTCATGTATGGATGTGAGAGTTGGACTGTGAGGAAAGCTGAGTGCCAAAAAATTGATGCTTTTGAACTGTGGTGTTGGAGAAGACTCTTGAGAGTCCCTTGAATGCAAGGAGATCCAACCAGTCCATCCTAAAGGAGATCAGTCCTGGGTGTTCATTGGAAGGACTGATGCTGAAGCTGAAACTCCAATACTTTGGCCACCTGATGCGAAGAGCTGACTCATCTGAAAAGACCCTGATGCTGGGAAAGATTGAGGGCAAGAGGAGAAGGGGATGACAGAGGATGAAACAGCTCGATGGCATTACCGATTCAATGGACATGAGTTTGGGTGGACTCCAGGAGTTGGTGATGGACAAGGAAGCCTGGCGTGCTGTGGTTCATTGGGTCACAAAGAGTTGGACACGGGTGAGCGACTGAACTGAACTGATGCTGTTGGAAGAGAGTGCCCTCATTCAGGGCATCTGGCCTCAGTGATTTCTGTCTCCAAATGAGCCAGAAATAACTGCTTTAAAACCTGGAGAAGATTCTGTGGACTGTGCTGCCCTGTAGGATGTGCTTTGTAGGAATCAGAACTGGTTCCTTGCCCAGTGCCCAGGGGCTCCCTCTCCATCTGATTAAGCACCACTGCTTGAGTCACTTCTACTACCTCACCCTGACTTAGTCGTTTCAGACTCCCCAGAACATAACTCAAAGACACCAGCTAGGAGAAATAAAAACAAGATTGCTTTATGCTTAAAAGCAAGTCAATTCCTATTTACTTAAAAGCAAGAGGCTAGGGTATTCTTAGGCTGCCCTGGTGGCTCAGTGGTAAAGAACCCACCTGCCAAGCCAGGAGATGCGGTTTCAATCCGTGGGTCAGAAAAGTCCCCTGGAGAAGGAAATAGCAATCCACTCCAGTATTCTTGCCTGGGAAATCCCATGAAAAGGAGGCTGGCGGGCTACAATCCATGGTGTGGGAAAGAGTTGGACATGACTTGGCAACTAAACAACAACTGTATGCTTACTTATGTCAACCTGGGCTTTCAGTAATATAGTGGTGGCGGTGTTTAGTTGCTCAGCTGTGTAGACCCTTTCGTGAGCCCTTAGGCGGCAGCCCACAAGGCTCCTCTGGGATTTCCCAGGCAAGAATACTGGAGTGGGTCACTATTTCCTTCTCCGAGGGATCTTCCTGACCCAAGAGACTGAACCCATGTCTCCTGCATTGGCACCAATGAGCCACCAAAGAAGACCTTTCAATAATGTGCTTAATACTAATGCTACAAATGTGGCAGGTGGTATTGGCTGAGAATCGGCCCGTTTCAGAGAATATTCAAATCACATGGCAGTTTTTACTAAACTGTAGATTTGGATCCAGCAGGTCTGGGGTGAGATGAAGGATCCTGCATTCCTGACAAGCTCCTGGGAGCAGCCCAGGCTGCTGGTGCTGGAGCCCCACTTTGAGTAGGGAGGTCTGAGATCAAGTGCTTTGGCTTTGGAGCTAGACAGATTCAACCTTGAATTCAGTGACTTACTACCCTTGGGATGCTAGGTAAGTTCTTTAAGCCTTTGTTTTTTCATGTGAAAATTAAAGTAAATAGTAATACTAGTTCATCCTTCTTCCTGTAATTGATGTGAGTTTCAGGTGAAAATATACATGAAGGGGCTCTGGAAACTCTAGACTACTTGTACAAATGTCAGTTATTACTACTGACTCCTTTCAACAATACTATTTTATATGCTAAGTTACTCCCAGATTTTGCCTACTGATGCCTTTTGCAACATATTGCAGAGATGAGGAAAAAATTCCAAAAGGCTGTTTTTCTTCCATTTCCCCATCAAAGGGCAGTGATAGAATAGGCTGAGACAGATTACCTGTTCTGTTTTAAAGAATTCTGAGGGAGGGAGATTCTACTACATTCCTTGCTATACTGTTTAACCTCAAGGGGCAGGAAAAATTTCTTGGTTAACTGCTGGGTCTACATGATCCCTACAACCAGCTGATTAACAAAATCATCGGTTGTGTCTTGGATTTAGTAAACATCTAAGAAGACAGGTTGCACTTTTTAATCTCTTTCAATACATGTTACTCAATTAAGTAGAAAAGGCATAGGCATCACAGTCATGAATATCAAGTTTAAATCTAGAGCCTACAGCTTATAATTATGTTGACCCAAAACAAATTGCTTCACCTGAGTCTCAATTTGTTCATTTGCACAATGGGACTAAATGGTTCCCATCACATAATATTCTGGGGAGTACTTGAAGAAATACATAAAGTTTCCAAAACATAAAAGATGGCCAGTATATATTAGATCTCTCCCCCTTATTCTGATTCTGTATCAGAAGATGAAGAACAAATTATCATCTTATAAATATACTAAAATTAGTCAAAGTGAAAAATACTTTCTATGTTCCTAGCACTGCAGTCAGCACTTTAAAAGGATCCTCTCATTTAATCCTCACACAGTACTTTCACTATTACTATTCCTGAGTTAGAGATGAGAAATCTGGGTGATAGAGAAGTATTTCAGTCTGTCCCCACAGCTGGTGGCAATGCCAGGATATGAGGTACAGAGGAAGCTAAGTCCAAGACCCTCACCTTTATTCATGCATCCCTGACTCCAATGCTCACCCTGAAACTAACCCTTTTCAGAGAGACAGCTCATAATTCACTGCCAGCCTTCTCTTCCTCCCACTCTCAGGATAGCTCTGATGTTACTGTCTGGCATGCAAGATGGTGCAAAAGACATTACATTTTGGAGTTGATCCCACAGAGTGTTGTCAGCCATTAGGCCATTTTTATGGAAGAATCACAGGCCAGCAGACATGCAGCAGGGAGAACAAAACAGCAGATCTAGCAAGCAGGGAAATGACCAGTATGTCAGTATCACCTCGAATCCCTCCATAAATACTGCATTAGATACACACACACACACACACACACACACACACACACACACACACATATACACACACACAAATGTACACATATATATATTGCATGTGCTTAACTGAAGAGATGAAAGACCAAATTGAAGGAAAACTTTTAACTATACTTGTCCCTCGGTATCCATAGGAGATTGGTGCCAGGAGCCCCAACAAGTACCAAAATCTGTGGATGCTCAAGTCCCTGATATAAAGTGTCGAACTACAGTGAATTCAGTCAGCCCTCTGTATCCCCAGATTTTGCATCCGTGGATTCAACCAACTATGCATTGAATTTCTGATCTGCCCATTGGTTGAATACACAGATGCAAGACCTGCAGATACAAAAGGTGGACTAAACAGTTCTTAAAACACAATGACTGGCCTCAGGCCATTTGAAGGTTAGGAGATTTGTGTTTAAACAGTAAATCTCCTTAGATCTTCCTTCTTCCTACAAGGATGACTTCATTCTAACTTCTCTCAAGTAACATTTAAGAAGAAGAAAAGTGAAAGTTGTTAACAAAGCTAAATTTTTATTTTTACCATGACATGGAGAAACCACTGCAGATGTAGATTAATTTGACATCATGGAGGTCTCAAAACTATATGCAAAGAAGCACAGGGTCCAGTGGCCAGGTGCCCGGACTCAGAATTCCAGTTTTTTGACCAACTGATGAATTGGTGGATTGACTGAGTGACTGATTACACTAACATTTATTGTGAGTTGACCACGCACCATGTGCTGACATCTTCTGCTTAATTTAATCCTTCAGAAAATGTTATAAATTAAGTGTTGTTATTATCCTAATTTACAGATGAGGAAACCAAGTGTCAGAGCCAATTAGGTACTTTCTCAAGGAATAGTTAGTAAGATCACCCAGCTCTGACCGAATCTAAAGGTTGAGCTTTTAGCTACTCTTTGACAACTGCCCTTAGACTTTCTGTTTTTTAATTTTCTTCTCTTTTAAGCTTATATTAGACCATAACACTCACATATGCACATGTGCATGTACACACACAAACATACACTCAAAGTGACCCTAAAGTCACTGATTCAAGCTCAAAATAACATGCGGTCTTTTTAGCTTCACTCTCACTCTTGTTCTAGAAATGGCATATAATTACTTTCTACCACCCTGCTCGGCTCTAAAATGCACCAACAGGGAAACTTTCAACATCAAGGAGTTGCTTGAACAAACTGGGAGATTGTTACTTTTGTAATTTCAACACATTGAGGCCGAATCCAATACACACCATTCACAGCCAACACTGACCGCACCTCCCCCACCAACTCATTGTTCCTTAATCCACACTTTCTGCCTTCATCTCTAAAATGGGGAGATAAATTCCAGAGACAAGTGAAACAGAAGATACGAAAATGTTCTCAAAACTCTAAGAGCTGTACAGCAATAAGGCAATCCTTACTATGTGCCACGTACTACACTAAGACATTGGAATGAAATTTCTTAGTTAACCTTCCCAAAGTCACTGTGAGGCAGAAATGACTACAGGCAAGAAAGTTTCAAGCCAGAGCATTCAAGTAACCTGCTCAGGACCACACAGCGAGGAGACTAGAATGGAAGCCTACGTCCCTTATGCTGCATACTACTTCTTTCAGGAATGACTACTTCAGTCCCACCCCACCCCCACCCCCCAAAAAAAGAAAGAGAGAGAAAAAGAAAGAGAGGGATTGTGAGAGTGTGTCTACATTTCTACTATCTTATGTTTGTTCTGAAGTAAGTCTAGTTCATGTCAAGCTTAGCAGCTTACACTACACAGTGATTCTCAATCCTCTATGCCTATCAAAACGCTTTAAATAATACGGACAACTCAGTCCCTCCCAAAAGATTCTAATTTAATTCATTTAGGGGGACTCCTGGGCATCAAGCTTTGTAAAAGCTCCCAGGTGATTTCACTGTGCAACCAGAGTGGTAAACCACTGCCCGACACCACCAGAGCCTACAAAGAAAGAAGTCCCCCACATGCTCAGTTCTGGGCTCTGAATGCTCCCTTCCCAAGTGAGAAGCCAAGGGGAGGGGGTGATAGGGGACAGGAGAAGTGGCTGAGAATTGATGGAATCCAATATTCATTGGTGCATTCTGAATGGCAACTTTCCTGGCAGATACATTACCAGTCATGTCCCAGCCATAAAACATAGAGCTCTCATTTCCTCCACAGCCTTATATACTCTGAGTGCTTTTCAGCATTATTAACCTCCATGATCAAAATAGATAGGGAGGCTGAAAGCCAGGGAAAACCTCTTTACATCTTCTGAATTGCAAAGCCACAAAGTGAGAAAGAAGTCAGCCTGCATGTGAGCATTCCTGCTTGAATCAGATGAACCCAAAGCCAGACAAATTCACTTGGTATACATAATAGGTTCAGGAGGGCTGTGGATTTAGAGAAATAAATGTATCACAATTAGACTCATGGCCATTAGTATAACAGCATGCCTGTTTGAACACTGCTCCATATAAATGCAGCTATCTCGGCTCCTTTTTAGGCATATTTCTATGCAAAAGCTAGGATATGTAAACAAGGTTCATTCAGGGCTGCCCAGCATCTAAACTCCCCTCTTATTTGGGCAAGTCACAGAATTGATAGGAGACAGAGTTCACTGCTTGCTGGGAAAGTCAAAGAAACACAGATAGCCCCTCTTTCCTCCCAGGAGGCTAAAGTGTGCCCAGATGACTTGGCATAGCCAATCAGATGCCCCCACCCCATGCTCCTATACATCTTTAAGTGAAAAGTGTGGGCTCAGTCCAATTATTTTTACCTTGGTTATGGTAGATTAGAGGATCCAGAAGCATGGAAGCAATCCAGCAGCATGATAACTGACCACTGACTATGGAGCCAGCAGCATTTGACAGCCCTCAGTTGACAAACAGGATCTCCCTACTCCCTGCCATGACCATACCTCAGCCATGTCTTGCCTCCCTTGATTAGTACCTGACCTATTGTCCAACCTTCCTGGATTCCACGAGCTGCTCAACCACCTTCCAAGAAATTCCTTTTTTCCTTAATTTAACCACAATAGGCTTCAATTGTTTCCAACCAAGAACTCAATTGCTGATTCTGCTAAGTCATTTCAGTCATGTCCAACTCTTTGTGACCCTATGGACGGTAGCCCACCAGGCTTCTTTGTCCAAGGGATTCTCCAGGCAAGAATACTGGAGTGGGTTGCCATTCCCTTCTCCAAGGGATTTTCCCACAGGGATCAAACTCACATTTCTTAGGTCGCTTGCATTGGCAGGTGGGTTCTTTACCAACAGCACACCTGCGAAGCCCAAGAACCCTATTGATAAAGGGTAATATAAGGGAATATAATCACTGCTCCTTTAACTACTAATTTTCCAGAAATTACCCACATAGCCCTGAACCCTACAGATGTTTCTAACATGTCAATGTAACTGCAAACTCTTCTCCAGGTCCTAATCCCTCACTTGGAAAAATTCAACTCTGAGCAAGTTTCTTTCTATTTTCTTTTCTCCCATTGTGAGAATTCTGGATGCAGCACACATGAGTAGTGAGTCACGTTAAGCCAAGATTTAAGGAGTAAAAGTTAATTTCCTTGTCTGAAGAATGGGAATAAAAATAGTGTACAGTCTTACTCAGAGGTCATAATAGGGCAAAGTTAAAGTGCATGAAGCAAGCTGTTGAAATACTAAAATTTAGTATTCCATTTTTTGACTAATAGATAATCCTAAACCCTCTATCATATTTGGTCTTTGAATGCAGTACAAGTGTACCACATCCAAAATTATCTCTAAACATTTTTGTCTGACATCTTTTCTGCGGGTGGGGAAATAAAGTGTTTTGATCTGAAAGATCTTTTCTTGGTAACTGAATTGAGGGTGGGATAGGAAAAGCAATCCAAACCTCATTTTTCAGCCTTCTGCTGTACTATATAAGGGTGTCAAGCCGCATTTCAGATTAGGAGTCCAAGGAAAAGGTTATCATGGATCATCCAAGGTGCTAACGTAAATGTCACCAAAGGAGTCAAATCAGGAGGATACAATATTCACTAAGCCAATAATTTTCAAATTAGAGACCATCTGCCTCATGTCCACAGCCTCACATGATCACTCCGACTTCTTACTGTCTCTGCTAGTCATTCATACGTGACAACTGGCTCCTGACTGAAAGGAAATATGGGACAGTTGAAAAAAACATGGGGTTCAGAATCAAACAGACCGAGGTTTGAAGAGTGCTTCTACTGCTATGAGCTCTATTATGATCTTCAGCAACTTCCTTAACCCTCCATGAGTCTTAGTTTCTTCTTCTATCAAATGCATACATAAAATTATATAGAATGCCTGGCACAGTGCTTGATATATAGTTAGTGAAAACAGCTGACCCCATTCACATAGGGTAATTGAGGAGGCTTACGGGATACCAAGATGCATTCATTTATACAAAACACATTTATTATCTATTCACCACGTGAAAGATTTTACAGATAGATACATATAGATAGATTTACATATACACACATGCATACACACAAAGGTAAGTAAAATGAAGAATATGACCTCAATAAAAGCTGATGATTGAAACACTGTCTAGAGTTTATACTCATCAGAAATATATCTGATGCAAGCCCTGCTTTTCCCCATCTCCTCAGAAAAGAAAATCTCTATACAAGCCCCTACACTCCCCCCAGAAAAACACTTAAATTCCTCTCCTAAAAATCCACTGATGGCTATTTTCTATTTGCTCTACATGATTCAGCCTAATAATCCCCTTATCTACATTATGGATTCTTATACATCCCCTCACCACCCTGAGGAGTACCAGGAACATGCTACTAATATTTAAGAACTGGCTCTCTGCTGGGAGAATAGCCCTAACGTACGTGTACTGTTTGCCAATTCATGTGGTGTAAATACTACCACCATGGCTGATTTTAAGCTACCAACATGATATCACTGGACACATAGCTGGGAAGAGATACACAGTCAGTTTCACAAGCTGAAGAGCTGGCAGAAATACACCACAGTAGCCCCATGTAAAATCAACCATTCTTTTAACTGCGCCTGCTATACCCAGCCCTGCTCTACCAAATATAGTCATTCGGTTCTGTCTATCCCATATGATTCCAATAAACCAAAAGCTCCTTGATGGCAGGAATTTTACCAGTACTTTACTGTTACAGCTCCAGCACTTGACACACTCCCTGGCCCAGGGAAGGTCCTCAGTGAATGCTTTTTGAGCAAGTGATGTTATGGGAAGCTTTCCATCTTCTTTGGCACTCATGCCCTCTTGGAAAGATAATAAACTAGTCTTACTAAGTTCATCAGGTTTGTCTTCAACTTCCCAAACACCTCTTTAGCTTCTCAGCATCCTTTCTCTCTCTTCCCCTTTCTGATCAGGAAGTATACGCAGAAAAAATTCTAGAAGCAATCATCTGTACCTCAAAAGCAATTGTCTTGTTTTCACAAGCATGCCATGGCTTAGCACTTCCTGGGCAATGATTACCCGACCTTAGTTAAGGTAATTTTAATGACAGCAAGGAGGAGTAAAAATGTGACACCAGTCAACTTACTTTGTATGTATGAGGAAACAGCTTTGTAGAAATCTCTCTTCTAAAAATGACATTTCAGTATTTGCAAATACTCTCAGGTATCAAAAGCTTATGACATTTTAAAATCCATGTGTTTTAACCTAAACTAAGCACATTGATCATTCACTAAATTCACTTGTCTGTCCTGAAACACACAAGTCCAGGAAGCCATCAGTTCAACACAGTCCCTTTTTTAAAGGCTTGGTATCTACCAAGGATCTTGAAACTCCCATTTTAACCATCTCTTCCACAAACCCAAACTATCCTCAAGCATGTATCCTTTCATACAAGTATGTGTCTCTGACAGACAAAAATCAAATCAGATATTAAGTACTAAAAGATATCATTTTTAAAAGGAACACTGGTAATAATAACAAAGGTGATTAACATTCCAACCACTTACTATATGCCAGTCATCAAGGGAACTGCTTTATGTCAATTTATCCCTTTACTACCTTCCATAGAGCAAGGGAACCACTGATGATGTAAACAATTGCTACTTAAATTTCTGTTAACTTTCAGTGGTTTTTTTTTTTTTTTTTTTTTCTTTCCTTACATAATGCTATAATTTCAGAGCTCTGTTGCACTGAAAGCATGCAAGACTTTGTGCATTTATGGAGGATAAATTTGCACACTCCACTCTTCAACTAACAAAAGCCAGGCCAAGCCCTAGGAAGCAATAATTTAAGGCATGACATGAAGTAATATCCACATGAATGGATTATCTCATATTCAATCACATTTGTTTCAGTATTTATTTAATTAAAAGCACACTATATTTATAATGGCACTCTCTGCCTTCCAAGATCCATAGGCTTATTTCCTTCTGGAAGCACTCACTGAAGAGGAACTTTAAGTACTTCTCTTCATAGCCAAATATATCCTATTTTCATTAGAGGCTCCTGAACACACAGACATTCACCATAACCTTATTGATAATTGCACTTGATTAACCACAAACTGAAATGGAAGGAGGACTGAATGCTTTTTATTAATTAACACAGTCAAGTCAAGGAAAACAGCCTACATGAGGGATAGCTTGTATAAAAATAATTGACTCATTAATCTTAACCATATGAACATGCTCACATTAGCAAGGTCAGTCGCTCGAAAGGATTCAAGCTGGAATAGCACATTCATGCAAGTATGATTTTGCAGTTATTTCATTTGGACTAGCATGGAATTCCTTAGAACAGTGAAGGTTTTCAGAAGGACATAGGCATACACAAGGCAAAAGTTTCATAATGGAGATCTGGGCTTCATGCTTTCAAGTTGTCAGAGCACTGAAGGGGAAGCCAATTCCAATTTTTATGCCAGCACACAGGTAGCATCTGCAACCTAAAAGCAACCCCTTGAGTACCTGCTTCCTCATGTGCGATACTGTAGCTATCACCACCAAGCTCACCTCAACAGCAGCATAAGTGCATGTGTCAGGGGCTGCGAGCCAGACAGACATTGCATCCTGGGGACTATAACCAGTCAGGAAGGGGGTCTGGGGGCATGGGAGCACTTAATCCTGCAAAGCAGTCATTTAAAATAATAACCAAAGGAAGTACTTCTTCATACAGCAGGTGGTAAACATGTGGAACTTGTTAATCCCAAAAAGCTGAACAATCCAAGAAATGTAAGTAGGTTCAAGAAGGGTTTGGAAAAATTGTGGACACCTGATCTCTTGCCACTTGTCAAAGGGAGGTTGGAGGTGTCTGGATGCATTCTCAGCTTTTGAAGTTGCAGAGGCAGCTGCTACACTCCTTTATAAAACATCCCCAGCTCCAGCCTGTTCAAAGGAAGTAATTGGTGGAGTAAGCCATTAGATTGACCCAATATGGCATGTCTTTCACTCTTGTATTCTTAACGGTAGCCTCCAAGGAGCCCATTGATGGAGGTTATCAGAGACTCTGGGTTCTTGCACTTGTTGAGTGAAGAGAGCTATGTGATGGCAGAAAAGTCTCAAAACCTTCATGAACTCATCTGTGAAATGAGCCTGGTTAGACTCCTCCTCCCTACAACACAACAGTGTGATTGTGAGAATCAAGTGAGAAAATGCTTTCTAAACTATAAAGTGCTGTGCACACATTGAAGTGCCAATTTTTATAATCCAAATACTCCTGGGTGCTTCCTGTGCAGGCAAATCCTAAGAATGCCACACCCAAAAGAAAGAAATCAATTCTGAAAAAGTGCAAATGATTGTGACATAACTAATGTCTAAAAGAGTCTCTCTTCCTCACCACAGTCCCACAATCTACTCATCATCAGAATTCCTCCAGATCTGCTCTCTCCATCTCCACCAGGCTCCAGACCCCTCGACCTGTCCTGTTTCAAACTCTCTTTTCAAGATTTGGAAAACCAGTTCAGATTGTCTTCCTATGGCCCATTATCCCCCTCAGCAAAACAAAATTCAGGAACTGAACAAATTAACAGAAAGATGTCATATCCAAGAATATTTGTATGTTCATTTTTTGTCCCTCAAAATCATTTCCAACCTTAGAATGCAGTAATATAGTACACTTTCAATATCTCTTGTGAGAGGTGTGACCTTCAGGATTATGCTTATAAGGTAAACATCCCAAATCCACAAGTGTTCTCTCAAGTACCTGCTGGTCTGCAGACACTGCAGTAGTAGCAGGGCTCAGGGAAATCCACATCACCTTGTAAAGGCTGCAATTCCTGGGGATCACCTAAAATGACACTCTTAGACCTCACCATCATGTCTGTGTCCCCACCATGATTTGCTTACGTGAAGGCGCTTAGCCAGTTACTCTAATCTTCCTCTGATCACAGTGTTGTGAGTTTTAATTCAGCAGCTTTGGACTAGAAAGAACCAGTGTTTGAGTGTTAATTCCACCACTGAAAAGCTGTGACACTTTGGACAAGTCACTTATCCTCTGTGGACTACTGTTTTCTTGTCTAGCAAACAGGTATTTTAAATATACATACCTCTCACTGAGACTAAACAACACAATGCATGCAAAGCAAAAATAAAAAGACACTTGCTCCTTGGAAGGAAAGCTATGATAAACTTAGCGTATTAAAAAGCAGAGACATCACTTGCTGACAAAGGTCCATATAGTTAAATCTATGGTTTTTCCAGTAGCCATGTACAGATGTGAGAGTTGGACATAAAGAAGACTGAGAACCAAAGAATTGATGCTTTTGAACTGTGGTGTTGAAGAATACTCTTCAAAGTCCATTGGACAGCAAGGAGATCAAACTAGCCAATCTTAAAGGAAATCAAACCTGAATATTCATTGGAAGGACTGATGCTGAGTCTCTAATACTTTGGCCACCTAATGCAAACAGCCAATTCATTGGAAAAGACCCTGACGCTGGGAAAGATTGAGGGCAAAAGAAGAGGGGGGAGACAATGGATAAGATGACTGGATGACATCACTGACTCATTGGATATAAGTTTGAGACAACTCCAGGAGATAGTGAAGGACAGGAAAGCCTGGTGTGCTGCAGTGCATGGGGTCTCAAAGAGTTGGACACGACTTAGTGACTGAACAACAAAGACAATGAAAAGCACACGCGTGCTGGGCCTGGCATACTGTACGTACGCAGTAAATGGCAATGTGACTCTCATAGATCCTCTGAGGTTCCGCAAAGATCTATAGGTGCTACAGAAAGTGGGAGCATGCCTGGTGATGTGAAAATAGCACCTACAACAACACGCATAGTTCATCAGCTCCGGTGATACAAGAAATAACTAACTACCCAGCAAAGAACCAAATAGCGGACTCATTCTCCCAGCGTTCCACCTCAGCTGGCTGTTCAGGATACTGGAAAACTGCTTTTGCTCCAGAGAAGACCATACCCTGGATCTTCCCCTGGAGTCACTGCGGCAGGTGGTGTTTATCTTGTCTCCGACAAACTGTTGTTCCCTTCAAGGATCATTGCTTGTCTAAGCTACATATTATTTTCTTAATATTTTGGCATTGGTCTCCCTCTGATTGTTACAGGCTCCCCTGTAAGCAGATCACTCTGGGCCTATTAAACAATGTATTTGTTTAACAGCCAAAGAGTCGCTGTGTAAACATGCTGTGAAAAGGAATATTTTCAATGAGCAGCATTAGAGGTCAGTGCTTAGAGAGTCTCATTACTTTGAGAGAAGCCCATGACTCTCTCACCCACATCCGTCACATCTCAGGGAGGGTGGAAAGATGGAGCCACAAATACCCACCAGGGAATCTTTTTACCCAAACCACACAACACTTAGATCTTCCAGAAACTAAGTTTTTGCCTTCATTATCTGAGTAACTCAGGAATTATCATTTACTTTTCTCCAAGAGAAAAATAATTATTCCCATTGCAGCCAGTATTGTAAAATATTTCATGAAGCCAGACTATTTTTTCTTTTAGGAACAGTGAGATGGTGGGTAAGAAAACAGCAGGAGTGAGTGGGGATTAATTTCAGTATCTCACAGCCATTTATATTGATTTTTCCCAAGTTTGTACAAAAGAAAAGATTTCCCAGCTGAGCTGAGATCAAAAGTGGTGCATTTAACAGGATCCTGAGGATCCAGAAGGCCATCTTGTTTAAATACCTTTAAGATTCTACAATATGATTCTTTAAACCTTGTGTCTACAAGAGGGCAAACAGTTTGTCCAGGGAGTGGGGCGTATAAGGGAAGGCTTCTAAAAAGCCACACTAGGAAACCCTGCAAGATGGTTCAGGGAATCAAGGCACAGTTGCTACAAGGAACAAGCCATATCCCTTCTGTTCTTTTCTCCCTGCAAGGTTTGCAAGGTCTGCAAGGTTTGCAGGCACCGAGAAGGAAGTGGGAGATCTTGAATATGGAGCAGTAGGTGTTGCAAGGGAGCCCCACAACCTCAACTCCTGGAAAGTAGCAGCTCCATTTTGAGAGGCTGGATTATCAAAGAAGACAATATGAGAGTGCTGCCAGCATAACAATGGGAGCAGTTTAAGTGAGTTTATTTAACACCTGCTGCTGGAACACCAGAAAGCTCCATGATCCCTTGATCAAGAAACAGCACCAATATCAAAGGGTCCTAGGGGAAATGGAGAAGAGAATGTCACAAGTCTAAGTGGTTAAATATTCATAAGCACTCAGTGAGTCCATCCTATATATAAGACACTGTATTAGGTACTTAGAGGCAGCAGAATAAAGGGGAAGAGGGCATTAAGATTTGCACCAAAAAAGCAAAACAGAGAGAGGACAACTGTTAGGGAGGAAGAAACTGAAACACACATAACAGACTTGTTAACAAATCTGCTAACAGAGGCATTAAAAGAAAAAAGTCTTGGTAAACTACTGGAAAACTTCAAGGAGGGTGATAAAACTCAAGTTGGGTTTTAAAGGAAGGTCAGGAAGAAAAAGAAAATGGCAGAGGTGATTGTATAGCTTCTAAACAGGTTGCCTGGGTAGATACTGATGCCACTGACCAGAATAAAGCAACATAAGGAAGCAACTTTGGGAGGCAAAGAAGTCCAATTTGAGATGACTGTGCCCTCCCTCACTTCATTCATATGGCGATATCCAAAGGATATTTGCAAATTCAGGTCTAGGTTTTGAGGATCCTGGCTTGCACTCTTTCACAAATGTTGTGTGTGCGAGAGTATAGACCAGTAATTCAGTGTGTGGAACTGTCGTCTGGGCCCACATAATGCAGGTGATGTGCTCACCTTTGCTTCTTGCAGACCAAGCCTTGTACAGCATAGCCTTCAGTCACTATCCTCTAATATTATAATTTAACATGGGGGAATTTCACATAAAAGACCATGTCTACCATTCTAGCATTGTGGCAGGAAAAACTATTGAGATAATTTTTATATTGTATTGGCTTCTCTAATAGGCCTGATTAAAAAACAACAACAACAACACTCAGAAGATAATCCTGCCCCCACTCCCTACAAAGCCAGCCTCCTCTGAGTCTGTATTCTAAGTCGTGAGAGAGCAGTGGAGGGGGTTGGGAGGGGTTGCCATGCTTTTAGTGGAGAGGGTCATGTGAAGACTTCCTAAAGGCCCTTATTTCAAGGAAGAAACACCTAACCGATGGGCAAGGGCTGAAGTTTTACAATGGCTTTGTGAAACAGAAAACAATGAAGGTCCCTTTCAGGACTGAGGATACTTTAGGAATCACAACAATTCCTGGAGAATTTCTACTAAGAATCCAGGGAAAGATGAGAGGAGGCACCCAAAAGACCTTAATTTGTGCAAGTGAGGCTGAGTGAGAAATGTTATAAAATGCTATTTGAATGGAAGGCATTATTACTGCTCAAATGTCCAATGCCTTCTCCCCACTAGCAACTGCTCTTAGGAAACTTTCTTATTTAAAACATTCACACAGGCAGATAGAAGCTAGAACATAACCCTCTCAGCTCTTCTGTCTTATTAAGAAATTTCTGGCATGAATGAGCAGGTGAAAATGTGACTGAGTAATGTCACCACATCTATGGTGACATGTAAAGGACACTTGGTGAATCCACTGTTGATCTCACTGGTTAAGCGCATAATAAAGATACTAGTGAAGCTGGTCATGGAGAAGCCCTCAGCCCCAAAACAGGCAACGACCTAGGCCATCTCCCCTTTTTTTTTTTTTTTTCATAATAATATGGCACATACAGACCTGGATACAGCAGCAACTAATACAGGTATACTATGTGGATATATGTACATATTCATATACTATGTATATATTCATATACTATAAAAATGACATAATTTCTTAACATAACAATTTTTCTCCCATTCTGCTTCAGGTTGTCTGATAAGGGTCTTGAAATTCTTCTGAATTCATTTTCCAGTTGATTAGAAGGGAGCGTAGGATGCGATCATTGTGGATGAATGTCTGTGAGAGAGTGGATCTGTGTGTGAGAGAGAGACAGAGATTTGGTTGCTATTTATCACATTCTCTATTTCACCTTTAAGATGCTGTGTGCTTTGAAGGTGGTACTTCTGCTTTAAGTTCTCCTTTCCCTACTGGTCACACTTTCATGGGAAATTGATGGAGAGGGCCTTAGATAGTTAGGGGCTTCCTACAATACTATAGGATTCCTATAGTATCCTAAAGGCAAAATGAGGAATGTGAAAGGTACAGTTGCCAGGCAGGCATAGAACACAAATCTCTCCTCTTACACACACACCTTCCTTCCCCCCACCCCACCCCTGCCCACTTGCAATCAAAGTGGATGTAGGACAACAATTCCAGGACCCTTATCAGAAGACCAGGAACAAATGGAAAAACTAGGTCACCCTGCTGCTTCCAGCTCTCCCCGGAGAGCTCCGAGCCTGCCGACTGCAAGCGTGCCTGGTTCTATTTCTGCTCTTCCTTCAGGAGGCCCCTCAGGGCTTGGCTGCTCTGTTCCAAGAGTACACAACCCAGGGCACTCTGGCAACTTGCTCCAGTTTCTACACCAGACTCAGCATTTCTGTATTGATAGGCTTCCTCCCAAATCCATTTTCCATCATTAAGAGGCCTAATACTGGCAGCGAGAAGAATCTGCCACCCTGGTTCCCTCTTCCTGCCAAGACCCATCCATGCAATATTTACAATGAAAAAAACAAGAGACATGACTACAGAATCTGCAAACTTTAGAATGAGTTACGTACCCATATAAGGAAAAGGGCATTAACCTTTCTTTTCATACAACCTCATCTTGAGTTTGAGAAGGCTTTCTCTGAGTCTGGAGTCTTACAATAAAGCCAGTTGCTCCTGGCTCTCTCAAGAAAGACAGATATCTCACCTTAAGGACAAAATAAAAGACACCTCTTGCTAAAGAGGGAACATTTACCTTCATGCAGAGAACATCAGATCTCATATTATTCTGCACTTAAGACTTTGTTCAAGTCTAATTGCATGCCAATCAGCCTGTCTGTCTGTCAGCAAACAGTGTGTGGGGGCTGGGAGGTGGGGCAGTGGGCTAAGTTGAGCTCAGAGTTGCTAGGCTGGACAGGCACAGGCAAAAGATGACAGCAAAAAACCTGATGAAACAGACTGTTTTGCTGAAAGAAAGCAAGCCCTAAGCAGGAGGAAAGAAGAAAGCCTGTGGGTGAGACAGGGCAGCCCACCTTCCAACAAACTGTCCAGGGAAACAGCCACACAGGGAGTAAAGGGCAGCTCTCACAGGGCCCAGCAGCTGATTTCACGTTTAAATATTCACTCAACAAATAGTCACGGGAAAAGGCTTCAGAGCCACTGTGAACCAAAAAGATCAATCTATCTTCCCTTCCTTCCAATCCTCCTTCCTGTCCTCCTTTCAGCTTCTCTACTTGGGAAACGAAGGACAGGGCTGGTGTCAGGAAAGTATCTGGACTCCACACATGAGCTCAACATATCACAGACCCAACTTTGGAGTTGAGCTTTACACCTTGTTGTTGTTTAATCTTATATCTGCGACCAGAATCTATGAGACTAGAGCAGAAAGCAAAGTGTGTAAACTCTGTAGGATCTTGTCCTAAATTTCCCTTTTCGGAGGGGTGAGGGACAATTGTCCAGATTTGATATGTCTTGTGCCAGGTTCTTTGGGACTTCCCAGTAGAGGTGGAACAAGGCCTCTGAAAGTGGTTAGAGTGGGAGCTGGGTGGAATCTGACCAGACCGGCAGGTCAGCTATTTTGCTGCCACATGCCTCTTTCCCATGAGAATTCATTTGATCCTCATGGCAGTTCTCAGAAATACTTACTATGATGGTTTTCAATCCCATCTTGTGTATCAAAGCCATGAGAAATTAAGATTTTGTCCATGAATTGACATAATCATGACAAAAATCTGAATTCCCTTGACACTGAAATCAGGGCTTCTTGCCCTACACCCCACTCCCATACCCAGGAAGAAATCCTCTCTTGGAGGATAAAGGACAGCACTGTATATTGTACACAAAATTCAATTTAAATTGATTAGGTGTCTGAAGAGCCACACGCCTGCCTGATAATAATTTGCCTTCTCTACTGTACTCTCTAAGCAATAATTCATGGGCCTCAGAAAGCTGACTTATACAACTGAGCAACTAAAAACCCTGCAATTAATTTTACACTTGTGCCATGCTTCCTGCATTTCCACTTTTGTCTGGTTCTGATTTTCTACATCTGTTCCCAAGCTGGGACTCATTCAAAACCAAACACCTTCTTTGTAGGTTCTACTCAGCTTCCCACTTTCAGCCACCTTCAGAGTTCTGAGAAACCCTTGTTCCATTATTGCCGGATGTCCCAAGGACCCTGGCACACAGTCTGATAGACTGACAGCTGCCCCCCCACCTTAACTCCTCCAAAAGGTAAAATTTAGGGCAGGATCCCAGGGAGTTTACAGATTTTGCTTCCTGTCCTTACTTCATAGGTTCTGCTCCTGGATATAAGATTTGGCAATGGCAGAAATTCTAGGATTCTGGAAATGCACTGTCAACTGGGATGACATAAAACAGATGCATGGAGTTCGGTTTCTTATGGTGTCTGGTGGAGAAGTTAAAGATTTTAACAAGGGATGGGAGAAGGGAGGAGGAATGGAAGAAATAGAGGTATAGGCCAGGAACCAGCTGCCTTGAAACCTTGGTTTGGAAGCAATAGTTAGAGAAGCATGCTGATATCATATTCCTTCATCTCCGTTAAAAGGCAGTAAAATTTAACAGTCCGGGAAAAAAAGTATACAGAATATTATTTTTCACTGGCACCAGGCTGACTGTACGGTTGCACTTACAACTGGCTTGGAATTGAGAAAAACCTGATTTTTTACCTTTCTATCACTGCTCTGAACAGATAGGAGGAAATCTGGGTTCAAGCGCTAAAGTTTTCTGATTATCAGGGTAATGGAATAAATTCAGTATTTATCTTTGAAACACGAATTCACCCAGGCCTTATCTGGCTGAGAGTATTCTAACAGTTATAGTGACAAGGACAATTCAAGTGTCATCAACTCCTGACTCCACTTGTTACTACAGGACCACAGTTCTTCATGAAATAATGTCTTATTATCTCCTTTATTTCTGGGAGTCCCCAAGGAAGGTCTTAGCCGTGATCACAAGTCAGTCCATTCTTCCCAGGAACCTCTGTCACGCCTACCTCATCAGAGCCCTCGAGGGGCCAAGCCCGGGTCTGTGGTGATGGAGGGAAAAGATAACACTCGCTCCTCTGCCATGAGACGCCTGCTCAGATGAGCCTGAAAACAATGCCACTCTGCTCTCCTAGTTTTTGATGTTTTTAGTGGAATAACTGCCATGTTCTACCTGCATCCCTTTATCTCCATTAAGCAGAACTGAATCCTGAGGTTGGGCCAGAAAGAGACAGATTTGAGTGGCAGCCTTCAGAGCATACCCAGGATGTCCTTTCCTCTGAGGATCAAGGCCTGGTTACACCAAACCAACCTCAGCATTACCAGTGCCATTTTCCCAAGAGGCTCCTCAGTACCTTAAAAAGATAAGACTTAGCAAACCCACTGAGACATTCACTCATTCAACAAATGTTTACTGAATCCCAGCTTCCTAAGGCACTGGTTCTCTTCAGACCCTATACAAATCCTAGGTGTATTCACTCCTTCCAAAATGTAAGGGTCTGCTAACAGTCATGGGTAAACATAGGGATGTATTTCCCACTAGATCACCATCTGAAGGCAAGTAATATTAATCATTCCACACTCATGTATCTCTTTTCTAGAGAAATACCCAGAAGCCCACAGGCACAGCTATACTTAGAAAGCAGCAATAGGTTTTTGGAGAAGTAAAGTAATCCTGCCAACAAAAGACTCCTCCATTGCAATATAGAAGACAGAGCTGGCATTATTGTTAATGAGTAGACATTATCAGATCTACACACATGTATGACAGCACTAAAGTGACTACAGAGTCTGGACAAGAATTTTGCACAAACTTATACAGTGAAGAGGAAGAAAGAACAACTACAATTTCTCTTATCTGCCTTAGAGATAAATGGATGTACCTTGTAACTATCTCCTGCACATCTCAGGGAGGAAGTGATTTCAAAGATATGTATTTACTTCTCCAAAAGTCAGAAGGCCCATGATTTTGCATCATAAGATCAAAAGGTCCAGTCTATTACTGAGCCTATTATATTTTCAAAGAGGCACTCCCAGAAAGGGAGAGTGGGGGGGACAGTCACCTGTTTGTTCCAAGATAATTCATCATGTTATTATTATGAGGCCTGAGGGTCTGAGGGACCCACAGTACTGAGTGGAAAGTCACTGGATTTATACAGGGACTGTGTGGTTCTATGCTGGATAGTTTGTAAAATATCATACTCAGATTTTTTTCCAAAAGAAGAGCACTTTGCATTCAAAACTCAGTTGATCAGCAGGTTGCTTACTGTCACCAAACAAAAAAGCAAGTCTCAGTGGGAAATAATAGTTGGAAATGGAAATAGAGGACATAGGGCTTAACAAGCTAAGAAAGACAAGGAATGATCCAAAAAGATGGCTGCTGCTGCTGCTAAGTTGCTTCAGTCGTGTCCGACTCTGTGTGACCCCATAGATGGCAGCCCACCAGGCTCCCCCATCCCTGGGATTCTCCAGGCAAGAACACTGGAGTGGGTTGCCATTTCCTTCTTCAAAAAGATGGCTAGAAAACATTAAATGCAAATTTTGTCAGTTTCATACGCTTATCAATAATCAGCACTCCATTCATGACATGCAAGTGTGTGTGTGACTGTGTGTGTCCCCACAAGCTCGGGCATATGCCACATGTACTTAGATGAATACATTTTTATTCTCTTTAACATTTTATGATGGCATAATTTATCAAGGTGGTAATGTTTTTCATTGTGGTAATGGTTTTTCATTGTGTTTGCCTTTTTCTGTTCTGTAAGAATGAGAAGGAATGAATACCATATGTAAATTTGGTCTCACCTAATTTACACCTCTGGCTACCTTTTCCCTCACTTTAGTACATCGGCAGGGACCAAGGCAGAGTTGTTTTAAAACATCATCTTTTTCAGGATTTTGTTAAAAATCTCTACCTCCTTAGCTGTCTGAGCTGGCCAGAAAGTCCTCTGTTCAATCATGGGCATGGTGTGGTGGGGAAGTGCAGGGTCTTAACAATTCCAAACAACAGCCTTTTGAGGAAGGAACTGGACTCTTCTTAAAGTCAAATTTTCCACGGTGCATCCTGAATGAGAACTGGAACCAGAAGCAAAGCCAATTCACATGATCTGCAAAACTGCATCAGTGCAAGGTATTCAGTTTTGCTTTAATTTTTGGTCTTGGCTATCACTGGAAATAACACTCTAATAGATTTTAAGCCTCAGTTTGACTCTTCCATTACAATTTAGCTTAGGTTTTGGTCTCTACAGGAATGAACAGACCCAGCACCCCACAAATTGGACCATTTCAGTGTCTTCTGACTTGGGTTTCATTCTGCTTTCAAAAGACAAGCCCTCCAGCTCCAGCTGCAAGAATTATCAGCTAAAGGCAAGCTGTGCTGGCTGATGAGCATGGCTCTGCTGGGTCTCGTCTCACCTCAGCTAACACTGGCTGAGCAGAGGACAGTTACCCGGTCACTCTTCCCACTGTGTGGAGCACTTCTGTATCAAGAACTTTTGTTGAAATATTTTTTCAAAACAAAACTTTCAGGCTTTGAATTCTTGTTGGCAAATAAACTCTAATACCTAGCAAAGCATTCCCTACACTTTCTGTTAGCACAATTCCTTTCTCCAGAGCTGGAGGATTTGCAACAGGGAGGTCACATCAGGGTCATTTTTAAACATTAACTGTTGCCTATTGAGGCATAATGTATGTGGGAGCGTGAAGCAGAGGATACAGTCTTTAACAAAAATCGTGCAAACCCAAACTCATCCCTAAAAATAATTTTCTGAACAAATCATTTAAATCGGCCTATGACCATTTAAATTTTTTTGACATTTAATATTTTGTTAGAACAGCATGTGGTTTTCTGTGATTATATCTGAGTAGTGGGATTATGGAAGGCAATTTTTTCATCCTTTTCTATATTTTCATCAACACAAAACAATGCATGCATTTTTGTTGGGAGTGTTTTTTGTTTTTTTTTTTTAATTTTAGATGTTTGGAGGCACTTTGCTTATTTTTATCTTGAGAATGACTAGCTTTCCCAAGGCTCACTGCCTCGAGCTGTCTTTCAGTCTGGGAGACTTGGTCTTGGGAGTCACCTGATGCCAGTGGATATTTGATGCACCCAGCTATGGCACACACCGCAGCTTTATTGCCTCTTCTGGTTGTAATTTAAGAGAGACCTCAAATCTGTTGAATCAGAAACCAGGAGCAACTTGGAAAGGAAGAGGCTCACTGGGTTTATTGTGCTCCCTGGGAAGAGGGCAGAATGACTGAGCGTAGCCAGGATACACAAAAGGCAACATTTTTATATGGGGATCGGCAATTTAATTTGTCTTTGTATTTTATGAATTGCACACAGAGATGTATTTGCAGAGAAATACATGGGCATTTTTGAAAGCAATTAATTAAGCATGCAATTTATATGAAAACAATTTACTGCAGGACATTATCGGGGCACCCAAAATGCACATGCAATTTCCTTGCCTTCTAATTTGTGGACATAATTTATTTTGATTGTGCAATTAGGAAAGGAGACCTTTATTAATTTTAGTGCAAGTCTAAAGAACCAAGACAAATTTAGCAGTGAAAGAGTTTGCCTTAATGGAAAAGAGGAAGGTGTGGCCTTAAGCTCTTGTCTTGTGAATAAGCTTTGTGAATCCAAAGCCATGAATTTATATCTATTTCTGCTCCAGACTGTCTTCAACAGGGGACTTCACCACTCTGAGCTTCAAGCTTTTTCTTTCATAAAATGGAACTGAAAAAAAAAACTCCCTCATGGATCAGCATTTAATGACAGGTTTGCAGAGCCTGTCATGGTTGGGTTTGTCCCTCAGTCACAGCAGCCTGCCCCAAGCCTGGCCTCGCTCGGCAGCCTCGTCCCTCCCCAGGTCTCCCCTGCAAGGGAAGTGCAATCCTATCACCTGCAGCAGGTCACCACAGTGCCCTTACCAAGTGACTCTAAAACAGAAAAGCAGACAATGGCCTGAAACAGATTTTTGTTTTATGAGAAGCAAACTGCCAGGGTGGAAATGGAGCCCAAGACCCCATTAGCCTGATCCTATAACACACCAACAAATTAGTCCAAATCATCAAAATTTCACTAGCTATTTTTAAATCATAAAACTCCCAAAGGAGTAGGTGTTCTTTTTAAAGAAGTTGGGAAGAACTATCAAAACATTGGGTTGGCCAAAAAGTACCATCAATGGTATGGAAAAATCCAAACAAACTTTTTGGCCAACCTGGTA
Organism: Odocoileus virginianus; assembly: GCF_023699985.2. Taxonomy (NCBI): domain Eukaryota; kingdom Metazoa; phylum Chordata; class Mammalia; order Artiodactyla; family Cervidae; genus Odocoileus; species Odocoileus virginianus. The sequence goes on along the minus strand of NC_069691.1, from coordinate 23,950,619 downwards.
GTGACAGAAAAGTCTTTGGAGGTCTGCCAGCAGCATGAAGAAAGCACTTATTGGCCCCTGACCTCACCGCTTTCCCCCACATCCAGTAAACACTGAAAAGAGGAAGCAAATGACAAAAACCAAAATGCTCTAGATAACGTGCTAGACTCCCTATGTTATGTCAATCGGTACCATTACAGCCCCCAAAAGTAGGTCCATTTATTCCCATTTTGCAGATGGGACTCAGAAAGGTTAAGCAGGGCTCCGAAAGTTAGGTGGAATCCAATCCAATTGCCTCCAGAGTCCGTGCTCTTTCCACTGGAGCTGTGGGCTCCCCCAGGAGGGCAGGGGTGGGGACCAGGTAATGCTTCCCCTTCTGTGAGCCTTCCCTCTGGCTGCTGAGCCTGAAAACAGCATTTTAGCCACTTTCCAAATTTCAAGTAGTACTTAGCCTGTGTGTGCTGGAAATCACCACTTCCACTGTGGCCTATAACCTTTCCTTGGCTTTTGATAAACCACTACCTTCAATTTCAATAGCACTTGATTGTTTTCCAAGCACACTTATAATAGTTATTTATATATGTAACTTGAACTTTACCAGAGTGGGCTGACAACATAACATTTTTCTCTCACATACAAATTACAATGCCACTGAATCCCCACAGACCCAGATTAGCAGAAAATCCAAGCTTTCTATACTCGTATAAAGAAGTTCCCCTCTAGGTTTTGATTAGAATTCCCAAATATGCTTACTCAGTCCACAGATTCAGTCTGGATTTTCTCACTTTAAGGGTAAAGTTGATGATACTAAAAAGCCGAAGAAACACCCTGATCGCTGCCAATGTTGATGTTATTACCAAATCCAGAGGTACCACTGGGAAACAAAAGCTTTGCTCATTGGAATGAGCACTAGAAAACCCTGGGAACTGGAAGCACTGCCCATCTGCTTCCATTGTTGCTGCTGTTACTGGAACACTATGTCATCACTCAGACGAAGGGGATTCCCACAGCTGGTGGTTCCACTGCCATCCCCTGTTCCTTAAACCCAACTGCCAGGTTTAATCACAGATGTCCCCACCCGAACCCAACCTAGAGTTGTAATTGTTATTGTGTTCCTAGCTCTTTGAACTCATGCATGTTTTTCCCAGCAGAGACCACATCCTGGGGCAGTTTCAAGCATTAGCCAAGGACTGTACGGAGGAGTTCAGGCTCCCACAGTCTTGGTTTTGGTGCTGACTTGGGTCACTCATTCACACTCCTTCCCTTCCCTCACACTGACCTTCTGTCAGAGTTCCTGCCAGCCTCTATGGAACTCTGAGCTAGGTGGGCTTTGCTCTGGTCCATCAGAACTTCAGTCTCCTTGTACACTGTAAACTTGTGGGAAGACACAGAGTAAAGTGGGATTTTGCAGGTATCTAAACACCTTAAAGGGGTCACTTGGTGGTCTTTTCCAAGACCAAGTCTGCCCACAAGTGGAGAAATTTTCTCACTGAAAGAAAGATTTCTTAGCATTCCAAAAATGATGCTCATAAAGTTATTTAAAAGTCAGGAAACAGAGCTAGAGTCCTGTCTGCCTGGGTACTCTATAAATAAGCTTTCTCCCTCTCTCTCTAAGGTTATTCCAAGCACACATTCATGAGGATATGAGAGAGATGCATGCACAGTTCTCTTGCGATGGTGAAGGTATAACATAAATGATTATCCCAATGACAGAAACGATATCACATGCAATGCACTCACTGCCTACTGTGACACTCCACTAGCTGCTTTGTTTATGGGTATCTTTTTAATCATCAGAATAACCTTACAAGGTAGATAATGCCATCATTCTTGCATAACAAGATGAGAAAACTTGAGCTCAAGGAGACTAAGTGACAAACTAGTACACAGCAGAGCTGGGATCTGAACCCATGTCTAGCAGATTCAAAAATCTGTTTTCAGGACTACCCTGCTGGTCCAGTGGCTAAGACTCTGTGCTCCAAACACGGGGGACCTGAGTTCAAGCCCTGGTCAGGGAACTAGGCCCTACATCCACAACTAAGATTGAAGATCCTGAGTGCTGCAACTAAGACCCCAAGCAGCCAAATAAGAATATCTTTTTAAAAATCCATTTTCATAACCATTTGCGAATTGAGTTAAAAACAGCCAATTTGGATAAAAACTTTGTTGCACCCTTAGATCTAACAGTTACCAGTTTTGGCAAAATACACTTTCAGCAATCATCAATTTACTCACATGTAAACGTAACTAATAACTACCACCTTCCAGGGTTTTGTGAGAAAAAAGGTGCAATGATGTGAAAAGAACTTCATAAATTACAAAACATGTGAAACATAAGTTATATTTTCAATTTGTCTCCTGGTAACCTGGGCAGCAGCATGATGGAAAAAAGACCCTAGAAATCTTGATGACAGTGGCTGTCACTTTGATTATAAGGACTGCCTTCATGTCCTGACAGCTCAGTGAGGTAGGAATAAGATGCCTCTAATACACCTAAAACATTATGGTGGACATCTGTCGCTTGTGGCTGCCAAAATCTTTTGATAATTCTCTACATTGAGAATTTCAGCTCCTCAGCAAAGAAGTAAAATGAAACAAACAGCAGCAGCAAAACCTGTTTCCTAACCTCCTTCGCTATTAGAGGACAGACATATGGTTTAGGTCCCACCATACAGACCCACCCATGTGAGACAGCCTCTGTGCAGATATATGACAGGGAGGGTGGAGGATGTCATGTCTGTTTTGCCAGTGAATTTCTGGAGTTTCTGTTGGTACTGGAAGCTTTTTGGCCTGGCAGAAACAGCATGGTTTTGGAGTGAGGAAGTGGCAAAAGTACTCTGACTACAGCAGACAAGCCAGGCGCTAGCACTGGTGGTGGCATCAGCCCCTCCCTGGGCCAGTTCTGCAGTGTGGCTCTTAAGAGCAAGCTGAGCTGAGATACCGTTCTCTCAGCGCTCCAACCATCCTCTGTACCCTTAACATCTCTGCATAACTTCAGTTCTGCTGAAACTTGTTAAAGAGGACTGTGTTGCCTGAGAACTGTAACTAAAGCAGCACATACTTCTCCCCTAGCAGTTATGCAAGGGAACAGTGACTGGAGAAGGCTGACACATAGACTTCATGTGGCGGTCCAGTAGCTAAGACTCCATGCTCCCAAAACAGAGGGCCTGGGCTCAATCCCTTGTCAGGGAACTAGAGCCCACATGCCACAACTAAGAGTTCGCATGCCACAACTACAGACCCCGTATGCAGCAATGAAGATCAAAGTTTCTGCGTGCAGCAACTAAGACCTGGCACAACCAAATAAATAAAGGAATAAACATTTTTAAAAAATCTTTTAAAAAATAGCACTGTATTGGTTTCCAATTATTGCTATAATAAATTACCACAAATTAATTTTTTAAAAAAAGGTCCTAGACAGCTACTGCCTAAGGGAGTTCTCCAGGAGGCAATAAAATAGCAGACAATGACAATAAAGATGTTTCTTAAGTGCCCACCAATGCACAGATCAGCAACCCAGGCTGGTTGTTTTGCACCCTTTCTGTAATCTGTAAGAAAGATAAGCAATATTACTACTACTCCACAGCTGAGAAACTGAAGCTCAGAGTGGTTAAGTGAATGTAAGACCATACAGCTGCTCAGCACAGAAACCAGTCTTCATTTTAAAAAGTCATTCTACTTCCAAAGCCCACCATTTTCCTCCATAACATTCTGAAACAGAGTGTTGGACTCAGACTCAAGAATTCCATATTCCTGGGGATCAGTCTTCCCACAGAGAGAAAGGAATCACCTACTTTAAAAGATTTACCCACAACTGGCTAATGACTACTCCTACCCAGAAAAAAAACAGTTCTACATATATTTTAGTATCCATATAAGGTATTTTTCATGACCAGGCTTATTTAATCTGAAAAAATAAAGATTGATTTTTCTATTATTTGTTCTAGTGGTTTCATGTATTTAAACTGCAAACTATTCTAAGAGGCAGTTCTAAGTGATAAAAGGTAAGTGGCACCTACTTAAGGACCAAAGGATTCAGATGTCAAAGAATTGTTGTTGCTGTTGTTAAACAATACAAATTTTGAGGTTTTATTTTTTTATTTTAATTTCAAGGAAAATGACACTGAAAAGGAGTCACTAAGTAAGAGACCCCAAAAAGAGGCCCAGGAATACAATCAGCTCTCTCCCAGCAGCACCTGCTCCTGTGATGGGTACAGATCCCCAAGACAGGGGTCTCCATTTTTATTGCCTTCATTTTGCAAGGAGGAAACAATACAAGAAAACTTGGCCCAGATCAAATAAGATGTCTCAGGGAAATAAAACCAACCATTCTATAGGCACAATCATTTTGACAGGAGTTCTCAAAGTAGGTCAGCCATTTCTTACAGTCTAAGAATCTGGACATCCAAAAATATTAGTATAAAAAAAGAGAGGGACATGATGTATGCTGCATTAATACACTTTGTTTCCTTGATTCTGCAATATCATCAATGATCAGATCCTCCTTTCACTTATTAACAGCTTCTTAGATAAAAAGAGACACATTATTTCAAATGAGGATATTGCTTTTAAGATGGACCCACGTTTCTTAAAGATATAACATTAAAACAAAAAGGCTCTTATACTGTAGCCAAACAATATTTACTGAGAAAGTCTGTCATTTTCCGTTTATTCCTTTGTAGTATTTAAGACTCTCTGGGTTACAAGTAACAATTTCAAGCATTAAATCAAAGGAGGATTTTATTATAAGGATATATAGATTGACTCCAAAAGCAAAAACATAGTCAGATCTTAATGAGAGACAGAAGCTAGCAACTGGAAAATTGGAGAATCTTAAAAAGCACCACCACTGTATTTCTGGTCTCCCAGTTCTGCATAGCTTCTTTATTCTTGTCTTCCTTTGAAGACAGGTCTCTTCCACCCATGTGGTAATATTTGACCACCACTTCAGAGTTTATTGGGCTTCTCTACTGGCTCAAGACAGTAAAGAATTCACCTGTCAATGAAGGAGACCTGGGCTTGATCCCTGGGTCAGGAATATCCCCTGGAGAAGGAAATGGCAACCCACTCCAGTATTCTTGCCTGGGAAATTCCATGGACAGAGGAGACTGGCGGGCTATAGTCCATGATGTCGCAAAGAATCAGACACAACTGAGCATCTAACACTTTTCAGAGTTTATTTCCCTAGGTTCAAATGTCCCTATTCCCAGACAGATTTTGATTGTCCATCTTGAGTCCAGTGTCATGTCTTGAAGGGAGAGGAGGAGTGGAAGTTGGATCACATATGGCGCTATGATGCCAGGGACACAACCAGTGAATGCAAGGAAGCAAGAGAACAAAATTCTCAGGAAGGGGAGAGTGGCTCCCAGGTTGAGCAGCCCACCCTCCAAGGCCATCTCTGGAACCCATTCTCCACTTCAACTCTACGTTCAGAGCGGTTTTCTCTGTCCAGCAGTTCACACGTCCCAGATAGACAGCTTGGGACACAAACAAATAGCTAAGTTTAGGTGACCTCCCGAGGAAGGGCACCTGCTCACAGTGGCACTAAGTCTCACCTGCCTGTCTTAGCACATAGCCTGTGCATGAATGGTGCTGTTGGTAAGACCACTCTCCATACAGTTTTTCTATTTCAATGACTTATAAACCAGGACACAGAAGCTTCTGCTTTATTACTATAAGATTCTGAGATTTTGCCAATGAAGACTTGAGTGCCAGAATAGAATATAAATGTAAAATCGCAGCCCCCAAGTCAGGGGTCAGCAGTTGGCCCCACAACCAGCACTGCATGCATTTCAAAATCATCACTCAGTCTGACATCTGTGTCATGTGATGGGGCACTCAGTTTGGAGTTTTCACTTGTGTGATCTTACCCAAAAAGACCAAAAAACCAAACTAACACAGGGCCTATGAAGACTTGCCATTGTAAACAGTCAGTAAAAATTACCTGATTTTAATGCCTAGCAGACTTTGACATGTAATTTGTTTTATAATTTGGAGATTGTGTTTCCTGATACACCTGAGTAATTAATTTTATCATCCTAGAAACTGTTTCTTTTTTTGTTTTGCTTTGGATGTTAAGATATCTGCAGGGATATTAATGATGTTGGAATCATGTTAGGAAGAAATCAGGAGGTATTCATTCATCTTGAAAGAATCTTTCTCACTGACCTGATCCTACATATCTGGCTTTCCCCAAAAGCAAGGACCAGAAGGGAGCAGCTTAGGCTGCCCAGAAGTTCTCATTGCACCTAATCCTCCCTTCTAACCAGAGACGTCTCTGAACTGAAGAACTTTAATCTGTACTTGGACCTGTAAGCTCTGCCTTAGAAAAGAGTCAGGGGAATTCTGGGGGCCCAGTGGCTGGGACTCTGCCTTCACTGACAAGGACATGGGTTCAGTATTTGGTCAGGGAACTAAAATCCTGCAAGCTGCACAGTACAGGCAATGAAAAACGGGGGGGTGGGGGTGGGGTGGGGCACAGAAAAAGAAAGAAAAGGAAAAAAGAAAAGAAAATGAATCATGGCTTCCATGAGTCACATGCAGTCCCAACTTCTTCAACAGGGAACCTGAAAATCTGTGATGTCAAGTGGGAGCTGGACCATAAAAAAAACTGAGTGCCAAAGAATTGATGTTTTCAAACTGTGGGGCTGAAGATGACTCTTGAGAGTCCCTCGGACAGCAAGGAGATCAAATCAGTCAATCCTAAAGGAAATCAACCCTGAATAGTCATTAGGAGGACTGATGCTGAAGTTGAAGCTCCAATACTTTGGCCACCTGATATGAAGAGCCAACTCATTGGAAATGACCTTGATGCTGGGAAAGATTGAGGGCAGAAGGAGACGGAGCTGATAGAGGAAGAGACGGTTGGATGACATCATCAACTCAATAGACATGAGTTTGAGCAAACTGCAGGAAATAGTGAAGGACAGGGAAACCTGGCGTGTTGCAGTTCATGGGGGTCACAAAGAGTCAGACACAACTGAGTGACTGAACAACATATTTGCCCTTTGAACTGAAGTCCTTCTATGGATATTGGTGGTTACATTAACTACTGCTTGTGGAGAGGAAAAGCAGATATAATGGAGAGAGTCTGTAACATGAACACTCTCTATAACTAAAGTAATCAAAATGGGAACAGGGAAAACAGAAGAGAGTGAACAGTGGAGATCTAGTGATGAGATGATATATACAGAGCATCTTGGTCTGTGAAGAGCGAGCCAGATTTCTAGAATAACCTCAAAGCCAATTTGTTTCCCCTGCTATATTTTTCTCCCTTAGGGTTGAGAGTCTTATGATCAATATGTATACTTGATCAGCTGATACCATGATTTGAAAGGGTATGTGTCACCAGTACCTATTTCAAAAATGGACTTAAGGAGCAGCATTGCCTTAGTGAATTTTCTAGAATGGGTTCACACTGACTGAACTTGAAGTCTCATATCTGAAACCAGAATACTCGTCTATTTACTTACAGTGAAATAAAACATCAAGAGACCAACACATTCAGCCCACTGGTCCGGGCACTCTCTTCCTACAGGCACATTAACTACTCAGAGAACCAAGTTGTAACAATGAAACAAGTTGGTAAACACAGACTCAAAACAAGCAAAGTTAGTTTTATGAGGTGGATGCTTAACAGCATCAGAGTGAAATTGCAGAATATATCTCTTTCTGCAATTAGATCATTAGAGCAGATGCATCAAATCCTTGGGTGTGTGCTCACACTCTCAGGCACTGTCTCTCTTCCAAAATGGTTTTAACTATCCTCGCACTTTGACATAGACTTTCTTCTGATATGTTAATAGTTTCAGTAAGTTTTCTGGACAAATGAGGCATTCTTTTTCTTCTAAAAAAAACAATCATGATGTGCTTGTTTGAAATGTTTAACTCTCAGGGAGCAATTTTTATTTTCAGAGTATTAGAGGAAATATTATTATAACTACAGAATTTAAAATACTATCCATCAGTGATACTTTAGGCATTTAAGACTCTTGATGTTTCCCCTTTCAGCCTTCTAATGCTTGATGTTCTGCAGCCAAGGGTCAAAAAAAAAAAAAAAACAACCCCTAACATCACCATTTTTGTTCCAAACCTTTGGGATGCAATACGCTCTGATGACCTCACATGCTTATTTGTGAATCCTTCAGTTTTTCCTGAAGTTCACAAGGAGTTGGTGGAATAACCAATGTGTGATAACTGAATGGGCTTCTATATAAAAGGCAATTGCAATAGTAGAAATATGAACAAATTCTGTCCTGGTGGTATATCAATGATTGGAAAGGGAAAAATTCATGGTTTAAGAAGATCAAAAGGAAATAAAAGGATGAGAGAGGCAGAAGGTCCAAGAAGTCTCAACATTTATGCATTGTTTTCAAGCAACTCACATATTTGCATAGATGGATGGATGAATGGATAAACACACATAATCCTAAAGTACTTCCATGCCAAAACTGAATGTTCATATTTCCTCTCCAAGTCACCTCTCAGCCAATGGTTCAACTTCAGCAGCCTCACTACATTTGTGTAAATGGCAATATTTGAGCAATTATTTACATTTTTGTACTTTTCCTTATTATTTTATAAATAAGAGGTAAATAAATGTTAAATAGCTGATACTAGCAATAAAATGCATAGGTCTCATTCAGTTAAAACAAAGAGGAAACTCATCAAGCATGCCAATAGCAGAAAATCATTAATCTGAATTGAATTTCTGCTGGCCATAAGCCAGTTGATTGTGTGTTCAGATGCAAAGAAAATAACCCAAGAAAGAACATCTAAATAATACTGGAAATGTAATACTGAAGATTATATACACAAGAAAAGATGTACCTATCAAGTTTAAAGTTATTTTGCTCTCAATGACTAAAATTTTCTTATCAGATTTGTCTGTTGTGCAGCTTTCATATATTTCCATTTCTTACACATTTTCAAATATACATTCAATCCAAAATATATTTTTCAGGCTTCTCTGAAAATGGGAAAAACAAATTAGCAAAATACCTAGAGGCCTTGAGATTACTTTTCTATTAACAAGGGAAAAGCTGAAGTGTGGGTGAACCATGTCAAACTTTGTGTTGCATCTTGCCAGCAGAGTCTGCCTAAGATGAGGAAAGTGAAGGGAAAACTGTGTGAGAGAAGATATTTCCCCCTTAGCAACGGTGAGCTGATTGCATTAATAAAGGTTATACACAGACTTTGCTATCACAGTAACCAGATTGCACTGTCTCTCTGGAGATGTTCTCACACCAGGAAACACAAGTCAGTGAGCCTCTTCTTAAGAGCTAGTCTCCTAACCATGTCTCACTGATTAATGAGTACCTTGGCATCAGAATCTGAAAGTTGAAAGATAATGAGAGTAGAACTCCTAGAACCAGCATCACCATCTGTCTGAAGATTACTTTTACACTTCTCCTGCATTATGTATCCAAATCCCAAAATTAACACATTTCAAACTTTGTTCATTTAAGCGAAAGCATAGCATCATGATGAACAGTATCATGATCGTGATCAAAAGACAACTGTGGGACACTAACGTACAATGAAACAAGGTCAAATAGAATTTAGGCGTCCCCAGATCCCACATAAGCTTTTGCTCTAGTTTGCATGATTCTTGAAAAGATAGAATTCTAATGTGAGATTTTATGTCACTTAGTGCAACGCAATAGAGTTGTGTTACCTGTGCACACCTAAGTGTGTTCCACTTAGCATTTAAAGATGTTACAAGACCAAGTGTTGGAGAAGATTTGGAAAAATGGGAAATCTTGTAAAATAACAAATGAGAATATAAATTAGTAGAAACACAGGAGAGTAATTTGATAGTATTTATCCAATGGAGTACCCTTAAGCAGTAAAAATTAATGAACTAGAGCTAAATCTATTACCATGTATCTCAGATACTTAATGTTGAGTAAAGAAAACTGCATAAAACAGTTATATATGATATATATATGATATATATGACATCACTTATCTGAAGTTTAAGATAAGCAGAACATGGTATGCATTTGAAGATATATCCAGCATGTAATAAAGGTAGACAACTAATGAAGAGAAAAACAGAAGCTGACTTCAAGATGGTGTTTATCCTGGGAAAGAAAAGGAGAGAAATGAGAGTTGCAGAGGGGTCGAAAAGAAGTTTCAGCTGATTGTGTGATATTTTATTTCTTAAGAAAGAAAAATCTTCAGCAAATATGGCAAAATGTTAAGATTTGTTTAAACTGGGTGATGGCAGATTGAGAACACACATTTTACTCTTGTTCCCTCACAAACCCCACTAAAATGATAATAAATGTATTTTTAAGGCATAAAAGCTAAAAGGAGAAAGAGAAAAGGAAAGGAGACAACAGCAACAAATTTTGGAAGCTGGGAAGCAGATGGGATTTCTGACTTCAAAGAACTGAGAAAAGGGAATCCTACACTGACAGTGGGGAAGCAGAAAAACAACTCGATTTTCTCTGCGGGCTCCCTAAAAAGTTCAGAAGCTGGCAATACAAAGTACTGAAAGTGCAGGTGAAAGAGAAGCTAAAATAGGATGGTGGGTTGGAAACCTGTTTTAAAGGCAGTTAGATCCTCAAACTCCTGTCCCTCTCTGAGCAGCCTGGTGCCTGCCTTTCTCACCTTACTGGAAAACTGTAGGCAGATTCCCTAGGAAGGCACTCCAGCTGGGAAACATCCAGGATAGGAGGACTCATGCTGAAGACAATAATAAGAGAATTGTTATTGGTTGAATCATGACACCCACAGTTTTCTTCCCTCGCTTGATTCCTAGAACAACAATAGTAAGTCTATTGTTATTCAGGCAAGACACTGAAAGAATTTTCTCTGGAGAAAGGGACTATCCCAAGAGATGATTGGTTGGTTGGTTTTTACTACAGTTTTAAATGTAAAATCTTTTCTCAGTTCGTGGGCCATCAAAAATAGACGACAAGCATGCAGTTTACTGACTACAGTCTACTCAACAGCAACACTGGCAACCAGGTGACAAAAGGAGCAATGCATTCGAAAGTCTAAGGGAAAATTACTTCTGAACCAGAACTCAACACTCAGCAAAACTATTAAAATAAGCTATCACGAGAAAGACATATTTAGTTGTGTAGTCTCTCAAAAATGTTTCTAGGTACAATTTTTCTAAGTACAACTTATTTTCTTGGGCTCCTAAATCACTGCAGGTGGTGACTGCAGCCATGAAATTGAAAGACACTTGCTCCTTGGAAGAAAAGCTATGACCAACCTAGACAGCATATTAAAAAGCAGAGACATTATTTTGCCAAAAAAGGTCCATCTAGTCAGAGCTATGGTTTTTCCAGTAGTCATGTATGGATGTGAGAGTTGGACTATACAGAAAGCTGAGCACCAAAGAACTGATACTTTTTAACTGTGGTGTTGGAGAAGACTCTTGAGAGTCCTTTGGACTGCAAGGAGATCCAACCAGTCCATCCTAAAGGAAATCAGTCCTGAATATCATTGGAAGGACTGATGCTGAAGTTGAAACTCCGATACTTTGGCCACCTGATGGAAAGAACTGAGTCATCTGAAAAGACCCTTATGCTGGGAAAGATTGAAGGTGGGAGGAGAAGGGAACAACAGAGGATGAGATGGTTGGATGGCATCACCGTCTCAATGGGCATGAGTCTGAGTAAACTCCGAAAGTTGGTGATGAACAGGGAGGCCTGGCATGCTGCAGTCCATGGGATCACAGAGTCGGACCCAACTGAGCGACTGATCTGAACTGAATACAATAAAACATATGGAGTTTAAAGTGACCTTATTTTGTACTCTACACTCTTTCTTTGTGACTGAGGGGAAGGCATATGGACCTACAACCGTTGAGTATTTTACAGTCTCACTTTAGGCCAAAAGAACAGGCATCATGATTATTTGAGACCCAATCCTTCAGAGATTCTAAGCAGTCACTCTAGCTCCCTTTGCAGAAGAATCTCCTCAAGCCACCCACCATGTATAGGAAATCACACAATTCAAGTTAGTGCAATGTTTTTGGTTGTTCCTTGTACTGGTTAAAACCCTGGGCTATTCATGAAGGAAAGACACTTTGCAAATGATAACCTCACCATTCCCTTACCCTAATACACTTTCACACTTCTTAGAGGGAATGCTAAACTTATGCACCACATTTACTAAAAAAAATAATCACTTTAAATCATCTCCTACATTCAACCCCCATTCTTAAAAAGAATAAGTTTGTTGTTGAGGTGTTCCTAAGAGTCAGTTTCAGTCACTCAGTCATGTTCAACTCTTTGCGACTCCATGGACTGCAGCATGCCAGGCCTCCCTGTTCATCGCCAACTCCCTGTCCAAGCCCAACTCTTTCTAAGAATAGGTTATTTAGGTCCTTAGCCCAAATAATATTTTCATAATCTTCCCCTCAACTGTCAAGGATTTTATGAGATATTCTAAAAATATCTGTTTCTCTGCTAAACTGAAGCTCATCCTAAACTCCTGATTTCTTCAATACTGCTTCATGCATTTATATTCCTTGGGTTCACCAGAGCATCCTCCTGAAAAACTACAAAACAATTCAACCAATACCTTACTTTCTGTCTCCAGCTGCCTCTTCTGGACCTAAAAAGTCACAGAACTTCTTTGCTCCTCAGTGCACCTGTTTTTAATTGTTCCCTTCCTTTTCCTCCTCATTCTGTCCTTCCTTTTCTCCATTTTAACTCAGTTTTCTGACTTTTCCTTCTCTTGCCTCTCCTTCAAGGTTCCCTTCCCATGAGCTGGTTCAGGGTTAATAATCTACTCCTCCCAATCTGTCCCTGTGATTTTCCTTTCCCTCCTATAATCTGTAAAGCTTGATAATTTCTTCACGTTCTCTTTCACCTCCCCATCCCTTACTTTTCTTTTCCCCTTCTTCAACATTTACTCAGTCAGCTGTAATTGACTCTACAGCAATTAATTCTCCTCTATGAATCTGTCTAGAAGGGATTACTCACTCATGGGTAAAGTCTCTCAGCCATCATGACAAACCAATATTGTTATTATCATCACACAATTTTAGAGACAAGCAAATTAAATCACAGAGAAGCTAAATAACTTTTCCAAGCTCATAAGCTAGCAAGAGCCAAGATGCTAGCCTCAATCTATCTAACTCCAAAACTCATGATCATTCAACTACACCATGATGCTTCTGCATGAAACAGTGCCTTGGCCTCTTTGTGGTTTAACAGTATCACTTATAACTAATCTTCAGAGGATTTTGGTTTAAGAAGCATCAAATTCAAAAGCACATGCATATCCCTAGAATAATAAGCAGAGGTTTTCTACAGGATATTAAAAATATGTTAGGGAATATCATGTTGTATTCCTTGAGGTAAAGAACATAATTATACACACACCCAAGTAAAGAACTACTAATTTACCTGTTGACTTTTTCATGTCCATATGGAAACCTATTAAAGTTCTTGTAAATGACTATGTAGAAGTAAATAAATATTTGTCTTAAGAAAGGGACATACTTTAAAAAATAAAAGAGATTCAATTCAGAAACTGAGAATTTTTAACCAACAAAAATAATTTGGAGATATTTACCCAGGAAAGGTGACAGAAAGAGTTTCTTATAATCTAAGAAATTTGACCACAGTGTGGCCACAGTGTGGACAGTGAGACCAGGAGCACAGTTGAAGTGAGCAAGGAGAATATCAACACGGCTCCAAGGGAGGCACACTATTATCACACCGAGCAGGAAAGGCTGTTCACACAGACAGAACTGGGTCAGCTGTGAAGAGGAACCTTCTCTCCCAATAAACACAGTCAACCAGGGACCTAGAGACAGAGGGAGGAGACCTGCAGAGGGAGGACGAGAACACGTGAAGATGATAAAATGCTCAGGTGCCCGAGAAATGGACTCTCCCAATGACAAGTTTATCCAAGATTCAGGGAAATTCACAATAGAAACTTGTTTGAGAGTTTCTGGCTTGAAAGGAATTCCATATGAAAAGCTGTAATAAAATCAGTTTTAAATTAAAAAAAAAGAACTTTAGAGATTATCTCATTCAATTCTCTGCTTATAAAATCACATGCTATATTGTCAGAAGACCTAGAGAAAATTAAAATCGTAATTGAATAAAGAGTGAACTACTATACAAAAGTTATTTTCATCATCATTGTTATCTTGTAATCTTCATTTGACCATGAAGTACAAAGGGCAAGTGTCAGTGTCCCAATGCTGCTAGTAATAGAAAAATGGCTTAAAGAGGTTAAATAAACTATGTACACCAGCCTGTGTTAGAGAAATGAAACTGTTACCTGAATAGAAGCTTTCTTATTTCTAGCTGCTGTATTTTGATACATTTTTTTTTCCAGGGTAATTATGAGTAAAAAAAGAAAAAAAGAAAGTTTGAGAAGTGAAAACTGAAAGATTTTAGCTAAAACAGAGAAACCAAAATCAGTGTCCTTTTTAAAGGGGATCAAATAGAATAATCAGATACTATCTTTTAAGTTTATAAGTCTAATTTTAAAAGGATTAAGCTACTTTCCTGGGAAATTACTTTCTCTGAGAAGCTTCTTTCCCTCCAACTGCTTTTTATTTATTTATTGCCCGAAGAGTTTAAATAAAGATAATAAATTGCATGATCAATAGAAACAACAAAGTTGCTTTGCTTAAAGCTGATAACAGAGCATATAGGTTTTTCCGTGAATAATTGAAAAGGTCCGACAAAGAGGTTTAAACTCTTCAGTCTCAGCCCTTCTTTGCTTACAGAACAAATTCCTAAGTCTCTGCATGGAAAGAAATCAAACCCATCCAAGCCAACCACTGCCACAGCCAGAAGGGCTTATTTATTGCCTGCTGAGGGGGATCCACGTGGCAGTGAGTGCACAGGACGAAGGCAGCAGCTCACAGCTGCCTGAAGTGATCCATAAGCCTAAGGGGGTGAGAGTCTGGCAGTTGTTCCTTAACCAAGATCCAGAGCTAAAGACATAAGTGTGTAAAGCCAGGCAATTTTTTGTTGTTGATGCAAATTACAATCACTACATCACCCTCAACCCTGCTGTTCTTCAGGGAGCATCAGACAGTTTTCTCTAAGGTAGGCTTTGAGGGATATTTTTCTGTTTGCTATTATTTGTTTCATATTTATTATTGTGGTAAAAACACTGAACATGAGCTCTACTCTCTTAACAAATTAATTGCACAATACAGTATAGTTATCTATAGTTACTATATTGTTCAGATCTCTAGAATTTATTCAGCTTGCATAATTAAACTTTAGACCTATTAAAAAATACCTCCCCAATTCTCCCACCCCACCAGCTCCTGGCAACCACCATTCAATTCTGTTTCTAAGCATTTAACTATTTTAGACACCTGGGATAAGTAGAATCAAGCAGTATTTGTCCTTCTGTGAATAGCTTATTTCTGGTCGCTTTCATCCACCAGTGGATGCATGGAAGAAAAAAATGTGGTTTATACATGCAATAGAGTGTTATTCAGCTTTAAAAAGAGAAGGATAAACTCAAAATGGATTAAAGATCTAAATGTAAGACCAGAAACTATAAAACTCCTAGAGGAGAACATAGGCAAAACACTCTCCGACATAAATCACAGCAGGATCCTCTATGACCCACCTCCCAGAATATTGGAAACAAAAGCAAAAATAAACAAATGGGACCCAATGAAACTTAAAAGCTTTTGCACAACAAAGGAAGCTATAAGCAAGGTGAAAAGTCAGCCCTCAGATTGGGAGAAAATAATAGCAAATGAAGCAACAGACAAAGGATTAATCTCAAAAATAGACAAGCAACTCCTGCAGCTCAATTCCAGAAAAATAAATGACCCAATCAAAAAATGGGCCAAAGAACTCAACAGACATTTCCCCAAAGAAGACATACAGATGGCTAACAAACACATGAAAAGATGCTCAACATCACTCATTATCAGAGAAATGCAAATCAAAACCACAATGAGGTACCATTACACGCCAGTCAGGATGGCTGCTATCCAAAAGTCTACAAGCAATAAATGCTGGAGAGGGTGTGGAGAAAAGGGAACCCTCTTACACTGTTGGTAGGAATGCAAACTAGTACAGCCACTATGGAGAACAGTGTGGAGATTTCTTAAAAAGCTGGAAATAGAACTGCCATATGACCCAGCAATCCCACTTCTGGGCATACACACCAAGGAAACCAGATCTGAAAGAGACACGTGCACCCCAATGTTCATCGCAGCACTGTTTATAATAGCCAGGACATGGAAGCAACCTAGATGCCCATCAGCAGACGAACGGATAAGGAAGCTGTGGTACATATACACCATGGAATATTACTCAGCCATTAAAAGGAATTCACTTGAATCAGTTATAATGAGATGGATGAAACTGGAGCCCATCATACAGAGTGAAGTAAGCCAGAAAGATACAGACCATTACAGCATACTAACACATATATATGGAATTTAGAAAGATGGTAATGATAACCCTATATGCAAAACAGAAAAAGAGACACAGATGTACAGAACAGACTTTTGGACTCTGTGGGAGAAGGCGAGGGTGGGATGTTTTAAGAGAACAGCATCAAAACATGTATATTATCTATAGTGAAACAGATCACCAGCCCAGGTTGGATGCATGAGACAAGTGCTCGGGCCTGGTGCACTGGGAAGACCCAGAGAGATCGGGTGGAGAGGGAGGTGGGAGGGGGGACCGGGATGGGGAGTACATGTAAATCCATGGCTGATTCATGTCAATGTATGGCAAAAAACCACTACAATACTGTAAAGTAATTAGCCTCCAACTAATAAAAATAAATGAAAAATAAATAAATAAATAAAATTCATACTTAAAAAAAATAAAATAAAGTAAAAAAAAAAAGAAAGAAAGAAAGAAAGAGAAGGAAATCCTACCTTATGCAACCACATGCATGACCCTGGAGGATATTATGCTAAGTGAAAGATGCACTTCCAGTTCAGGAATACATCTCATTTGCTCGCTGCATCAACAGTGAGCCTAGAGAGAGTTTCTCTATGTACATGGTTTGAAACCACCAGGACTCTGACAGAAAAAGTTTATAAGAGCTCAAGGCTGCTATACCTCAGTATATGGTTCAAGTTGCCAAAATGTGGTCATTTTGGTGACCATAGTCCAGGTCTTCTCCCCAAAAGGAGCAGAAAAAGCAACGAAAAGGTACGCATCCTAGTTCCAGTTCTGCCAACGGCCAGGCTTGAGGAAGTTGCCTCTGTTGTCCTAGCACCCAGTACGGTCTATAGCACATAGTAATGGTCAAAAAGTGTTTACTGAGCAAAGGAATAAATGAATTTAACCTCAAAGAATCTTCATTTCCTTACCAGGAAAAAGAAAAGTTAGAATCAATCCCTTCAAAAATCTCTATCTCTGAGATTTTAAAATACCAATAGCACTATATTTTTAGGCCAACTTTCAGGATAGTTTAATTACATTGAGTTCCCCTTCTGACATGATAGAATAAACTGACAGACCAGCCTTTACACAGGTAACAATCACCTAAAGGCTCAGCAGAGTGAACAAAAGCAAGAAGATTTTAGAGATGAATCAAACTTGAAAGAAGGGACAAAGGGTGAATTTTCCAGTTTTGGGGGGTTTTTTAGCTTTATGCTGAGGGCAGATCACAGTATACATGCAGAGAACAAAGCTCCAACAGGAAATCTTCCATCATTCTACACAAAATAATCAGAGGACACAGTCGAGGGCACCACAGCCACAAGAAAGTGAAGAGGAATCGCAGAAAGAAAACAGAGGATGAAAATCAGGAAACCATAAATTGTGAGTATAATCTCTGCCCAATCTCCAGGTGACCTTCTCAACCTCTCAATACTTGGGCAGCTTGCACTTAAGGCCAGAAGAACTGAACTGAGATTTAAGCTACTACAAATGCAAGAAAAAGACTCTGCAATTTGAGCCTACTAAAATAATATTAATATTCTTTGGAAGAATGTAACAGAATCCAGAATTTCTACAATATTCCAAAATTTCCAGTATATGATCTATAACTACCCAGTAGGAACAGGGAAAGAAAAAAAAAGCAAGAAAACGTGATCTACATTTATGAGAAAAGACAATTAGCAGAGGCCAACACCAAGATGATCCAATGTTAAAATTAAAAGGCAAAGACTTTAAAATGCACTAATTATAACGGTTACTAAGTAAAGGAAAGCATTAAAATTACCTAAATATACCTAAAATTAAAAATTTTTAATTAAAAATTAAAAATATCTGAAATTAAAATATCAATGGATGGACATATTTGCAGAATAGAGATGAAGAAAAGGATCAGTGAACATAAACAAACAGAAATTATCCAGTATGGGGAAAAAAGAGAAATAAGGTTTAAAATTTTAAACAAATTGTTAAGGATGTATGAAAGATTATCAGAAAAAGAAGACCCACTCTGAAAGGTGAGAAAAAATATTTATAGGTCAGAAAACATATTTGAAGAAATAGTTAAAATCTAGCCAAATCTGGCAAAGAGTTACATATACAGATTGAGGTACACTAATGAACTCCACATTGGATAAATGCAAAGAAAGCCATGGCTAGGTACACAATTTTCCTATTAATTTCTTTAAAATACATATGATTGAAGCAAAAAGAAACATAGTATTACTTTGTTGTGCTTAAAATATACATTCTGATACATTCTGCCACTATCAGTTCAGTTGGTGAGGCCTGTCAACTCTTTGCCAACCCATGGACTGCAGCATGTCCATCACCAATTCCCAAAGCTTTCTCAAACTCATGTTCATCCAGTCTGTGATGCCATCCAACCATCTCATCCTCTGTCATCCCCTTCTCCCACCTTCAATCTTTCCCAGCATCAGGGTCTTTCCCCAAGGAGTCAGTTCTTCACATCAAGTGGCCAAAGGATTGGAGTTTCAGCTTCAGTATCATTTCTTCCAATGAACATTCAGGACTGATTTCCTTTAGGATTGATTGGTTGGATCTCCTTGCAGTCCAAAGGACTCTCAAGAGTCTTCTCTAACACCACAGTTCAAAAGCATCAATTCTTCGGCCCTCAGCTTTTTTTATAGTCCAACTCTCACATCCATACATGACTACTGGAAAAACAACAGCTTTGACTAGATGGACCTTTGTTGGCAGAGGTAATGTCTCTGCTTTTTAATATGCTGTCTAGGTTGGTCATAGCTTTTCTTCCAAGAAGAAAGCATCTTTTAATTTCATGGCTGCAGTCACCATCTGCAGTGATTTTGGAGCCCAAGAAAATCAAGTCTGTCAATGCTTCCATTGTTCCCCCATCTATTTGCCATGAAGTGATGGGAACAGATACCATGATCTTCATTTTTTGAATGCTGAGTTTCAAGACAACTTTTCCACTCTCTTTGTCACTTTCATCAAGAGGTTCTTTAATTCTTCTTCACTTTGTGCCATAAGGGTGGTGTCATCTGCGTATCTGAGGTTATTGATATTTCTCCTGGCAATCTTGATTCCAGCTTGTGCTTCACCCAGCCCTGCATTTTGCATGATGTACTCTGTATATAAGTTAAATAAGCAAGGTGACAATAGACAACCTTGACGTAATCCTTTCTGCCACCACATATAGCAATAAAGCCTAAAGAATGGTGGTAAGTGAATAAATGGACTAACAGTGTTCAAGTTTTCTACATTTTATGGTACAATATTAATTTGAATGATGATTTCACTCTAATGACAGAAAGTGAAGAGGAACTCAAAAGACTCTTGATGAGGGTGAAGGAAGAGAATGAAAAACCTATCTTAAAACTCATCAAGATCATGGCATCTGATCCCATCACTTCATGGCAAATAGAAGGGGAAAAGGAGGAAGCAGTGACAGATTTCCTTCCTTTGGGCTCTAAAATCATTGCAGATGGTGACTGCAGCCATAAAATTAGAAGACTATTGCTTCTTGGCATGAAAGCTATGACAAACGTAGACAGTATGTTAAAAACCAAAGACATAACTTTGCAGATAAAGGTCCATATAGTCAAGGATATGGTCTTTTCCAGTAGTCGTGTACAGATGTGAGAGCTGGACAATAAAGAAGGCAGAGCACTGAAGAATTGATACTTTCAAACTGTGGTGCTGGAGAAGACTCCTGAGACTCCCTTGGACAGCAAGGAAATCAAACCAGTCAATCTTAAAGGAAATCAATCCTGAATAATCTTTGGAAGGACTGATGTTGAAGCTGAAACTCCAATACTTTGGCCACCTGACACAATGAGCCAACTCATTGGAAAAGACCCTCATGCTGGGAAAGACTGAAAGCAGAAGGAGAAGAGGTGACAGAGGATGAGATGGTTGGATAGCATCACAAATTCGATGGACATGAACTTGGACAAACTCCAGGAAATGATGAGGGACAGGGAAGGCTAGTGTGATGCAATGCATGGGGTCATGAAGAGTCAGACACAACTTGGAAACCGAACAACAACAATTAATTTCCCCTGGTGGCTTAGATGGTATACAATCTGCCTGCAATGAGGGAGACCTGGGTTTGATCCCTGAATTGGGAAGAAATCCTGGAGAAGGAAATGGCAATCCATTCCAGCATGCAGAATTCCATGGACAGAGGTGCCTGGCAGGCTACACAGTCCATGGGGTAGCAGAGTCAGACACAACTGAATGACTAACTTTCAAATCAATTCATGAAACTTCAAGAATATGTACTGTAACTTATAGATCAACCACTAAAAAATAACTCAAAGAGGTATATTTTTAAAAGCCAGTGAATAACTTAAAACATGTCTGAAAATATTCAAATAATCCAAAAGAAGAAATGAAGAAGGAAACAACCAACAATATAGGGACAAATAGAAAACCAACAATAAAACAGTAGACCTAATCCAACAATATTATTCATTATATTAAATGCTTTAACTGTAGTTAAAAGGCAGAGCTTATCAAAATGGATAAAAAAGAAAAAGAAAAACCAGCTATATGGTGTCTATAAGACAAACACTATAATATATATAACAGAATACTAATTAACCATAAAACATAATGACATTTTGCCATTTGAAGCAACATGGATGGGCTTGGAAGTTTATTATGCTAAGTGAAATAAGTCAGAGAAAGACAAACACTGTAACATATCACATATATGTGAAATCTAAGAAATACAACAAACTAATGAATACAACATAAAAGGAGCAAACTCACAGATATAAAGAACAAACTAGTGATTACCAGTGAGGAGCCCAGGAGGGAAAGATGGGGTTGGAGGATTAAGAGGTACAAACTGTTAGGTATAAAATAAGCTATATGGATAGAGTGTACAGCATGGGGAATACAGCAAATATTTTACAGTAACTATAAATGGAGTATAACCTGTAAAAATTGTGAATCACTATATTGTACACCTGTAACTTATATAATATTGTATATCAACTATACTTCAGTTTTTTAAAAAGAGTAAAAAAGGAAATAAAGACAAGCAGGATATAAAGAGAAAGACAAAGATAGGTGACAGTAAATGAATATAAATAACTGTGCCATATAAATAATAAGCAATAGAAAGCTGGATAAAATAAATTTCAAGATAAAGTCTTACAGCAATAAAATTGGAGTAAAATAAAAGAGTAAATATATCCAAAAGTTATAATAATTAATAACATGTATATACTTCATAAGAGTTTCTAAATACACAAGGCAAAAATTAACAGAACCAAAGGAAGATATAAACAATTCCACAATGATAGTAAGAGCTTTTAAAACCTCTCTGTGTAACTGCTAAAATGAATAGACAAAAAAAATCAGTAAAAGCATATAAAATCTGAAAAGCAATACCAATCTGAACTAATTGATATTATAGATCCATATACAAAATCACTTTGGTATTTGGTATTCATATTATTTTCAAGTACATATGTTATATTGACCAAGATAGACAATATGCTAGATTGTGCAACAGATCTCATTAAATTTAAGTGGATTTCTAGAATACATTATCTGAATGCAATGGAATTAAATTAGAAATCAATAAAAGTGAAAGATCTAAGAAAAGCCCAAATATGTAGAAATTAAACAATGCACTTTTAAGTGATCCATGAATCAAAAAAAAAAAAACTATAATGCAGTAATGAAAATGTAATGAAAATATAAACATGTGAAATGTAGCTGATGTAGTGTAAGAGGAAAAATTACAGATTTAAATATATTTATTAGAAATCAGTAAAGCCTAAAATAATGAGGCTCCAACTCAAGAAACTAGAAAAAGAAGAGCAAAATAAATCCAATATAATAATAAAGATAATTACAGAAATAAACTAAATAGAAATCATGCAAACAACAGAGAAAATTGACAAAGCCCAAAAGTTGTTTTCTAAAAGATCAATAAAATTGATAAAGACATCACTAGACTAATAAAGAAAGTGAGAACACAGATTGTGAAAATAAAAAAACTAAGATTATCAGTATAGTCACTATAGTTATTAAAAGTGCATTTTTTAAAAAATTATTATCAACTTTATGTCAGTAAATTTAACAACTTAGTTGAACTCAACAAAATCATTGAAAAATACAACTTAACAACATGATACAAAATGGACAAAAACATCTTATACACTATAATAAAGAAATTTAATTCTTCATATAAAACATTCCTGCCAAGAAAATTCATATGACTTCTCTGGTAAATTCTGTCCAACATTCAAAGAAGAAATAACACACTTCTACTAAAGTCTTTCATAACACAGAAGAGGAAGAAGTAATTTACAAACTCATTGTTTGAGTCTAGCATATCCTTATTATCACAATCTGAAAAAGACATCATTAAAAAATTTACATCCAATGCCCTTCATATGATAGCACTAGAGGTAAAGAACCTGCCTGCCAATGCAGGTAGACATAGAGACATGGGTTCAATCCCTGGATCGGGAAGATCCCCTGGAGGAGGGTACAGAAACCCACTCCAGTATTCTTATCTAGAGAAACCCATGGATGAAGGAGCCAGGAGGGCTACAGTCCAAAGGGTCGCACAGAGTTGAACATGACTGAAGCAACTTAGCATGCACAAATGCATGCATCCCTCATATATAAAATCCTTCAAACAATTAACAAACTATGCATTTCATGTATATAAAATCTCAAATAGTGTTTGTCCCAGGAACACATAGCTGTTTAAACATTCAAAAAGCAAAAAGGGACTTCCCTGATGGTCCAATGGTTAAGATTTCACTTTTCAATGCAGAGTGTGGGTGTGATCCCTCATTAAGAACCCACGTCTCATGGCCAAAAAGCCAAAATATAAAACAGAAGTGATATTATAGCAATTTCAATAAAGGCTTTCAAAAAATGGTTCACATCAGTTCAGTTCAGTTGCTCAGTCGTGTCTGACCCTTTGCAACCCCATGAATCGCAGCACGCAAGGCCCTCCCTGTCCATCACCAACCCCCAGAGTTTACTCAAACTCATGTCCATTGAGTCGGTGATGCCATCCAGCCATCTCATCCTCTGTCGCCCCCTTCTCTTTCTGCCCCCAATCCTTCCCAGCATCAGGGTCTTTTCCAATGAGTCAGTTCTTCGCATCAGGTGGCCAAAGTACTGGAGTCAGCATCAGTCCTTCCAATGAACACCCAGGACTTATCTCCTTTAGGATGGACTGGTTGGACCTCCTTGCAGTCCAAGGGACTCTCAAGAGTCTTCTCCAACACCACAGTTCAAAAGCATCAATTCTTCAGTGCTCAGCTTTCTTCACAGTCTAACTCTCACAACCATATATGACCACTGGAAAAACCATAGCCTTGACTAGACGGACCTTTGTTGGCAAAGTAATGTCTCTGCTTTTCAACATGCTATCCAGGTTGTTCATAACTTTCCTTCCAAGGGGCAAGCATCTTCCAATTTCATGGCTGCAATCATCATCTGCAGTGATTTTGGAGCTCCAAAAAATAAAGTCTGACACTGTTTCCACTGTCTCCCCATCTATTTGCCATGAAGTGATGGGACCGGATGTCATGATCTTAGTTTTCTGAATGTTGAGCTTTAAGCCAACTTTTTCACTCTCCTCTTTCACTTTCATCAAGAGGCTCTTTAGTTCTTCTTCACTTTCTGCCATAAGGGTGGTGTCATCTGCATATCTGCGGTTATTGATATTTCTCCCAGCAATCTTGATTCCAGCTTGTGCTTCCTCCAGCCCAGAATTTCTCATGATGTACTCTGCATATAAGTTAAATAAGCAGGGTGACAATATATAGCCTTGACATACTCCTTTTCCTATTTGGAACCAGTCTGTTGTTCCATGAGCAGTTCTAACTGTTGCTTCCTGACCTGCACACAGGTTTCTCAAGAGGCAGGTCAGGTGGTCTGGTATTCCCATCTCTTTCAGAATTTTCCACAGTTTATTGTCATCCACACAGTCAAAGGCTTTGGCATAGTCAATAAAGCAGAAATAGATGTTTTTCTGGAACTCTCTTGCTTTTTCGATGATCCAGTGGATGTTGGCAATTTGATCTCTGGTTCCTCTGCCTTTTCTAAAACCAGCTTGAACATCTGGAAGTTCACAGTTCACATATTGCTGAAGCCTGGCTTGGAGAATTTTGAGCATTACTTCACTAGCGTGTGAGATGAGTGCAATTGTGTGGTATTTGAGCATTCTTTGGGATTGTCTTTCTTTGGGATTGGAATGAAAACTGACCTTTTCCAGTCCTGTGGCCACTGCTGAGTCTTCCAAATTTGCTGGTATATTGAGTGCAGCACTTGCACAGCATCATCTTTCAGGATTTGAAATAGGTCAACTGGAATTCCATCACCTCCACTAGCTTTCTTCATTGTGATTCTTTGTAAGGCCCACTTGACTTCACATTCCAAGATGTCTGGCTCTAAGTGAGTGATCACACCATTGTGATTATCTGGGTCGTGAAGATCTTTTTTGTACAGTTCTTCTGTGTATTCTTGCCACCTCTTCTTAATATCTTCTGCTTCTGTTATGTCCATACCATTTCTGTCCTTTATCGAACCCATCTTTGAGTGAAATGTTCCCTTGGTATTTCTAATTTTCTTGAAGAGATCTCTTCTAGTCTTTCCCATTCTGTTGTTTTCCTGTTTCTTTGCATTGATCACTGAGGAAGGCTTTATCTCTCCTTGCTATTATCTGGAACCCTCCATTCAAAGGGGAATATCCTTCCTTTTCTCCTTTGCTTTTCACTTCTCTTTTTTTCACAGCTATTTGTAAGGCCTCCTCAGACAGCCATTTTCTTGTCCATGGGGATGGTCTTGATCCCTGTCTCCTGTACAATGCCACAAACCTCCATCCATAGCTCATCAGGCACTCTGTCTATCAGATCTAGCCCCTTAAATCTATTTCTCACTTCCACTGTATAATCATAAGGGATTTGATTTAGGTCCTACCTGAATGGTCTAGTGGTTTTCCCTACTTTCTTCAGTTTAAGTCTGAATTTGGCAATAAGGAGTTCATGATCTGAGCCACAGTCAGCTCCTGGTCTTGTTTTTGCTGACTGTATAGAGCTTCTCCATCTTTGGCTGCAAAGAATATAATCAATCTGATTTCGGTGTTGACCATCTGGTGATGTCCATGTGTAGAGTCTTCTCTTATTTTGTTGGAGGAGAGTGTTTGCTATGACCAGTGCATTCTCTTGGGAAAACTCTATTAGTCTTTGACCTGCTTCATTCTGTACTCCAAGGCCAAATTTGCCTGTTACACTAGGTGTTTCTTGACTTCCTACTGTTGCATTCCAGTCCCCTATAATGAAAAGGACGTCTTTTTTGGGTGTTAGTTCTAAAAGGTCTTGTAAGTCTTCATAGAACCATTCAACTTCAGCTTCAGCATTACTGGTTGGGGCATAGGCTTGGATTACCATGATACCGAATGGTTTGCCTTGGAAACAAACAGAGATCATTCTGTCATTTTTGAGACTGCATCCAAGTACTGCATTTCAGACTCTTTTGTTGACCATGACGGCTACTCCATTTCTTCTAAAGGATTCCTGCCCACAGTAATAGATATAATGGTCATCTGAGTTAAATTCATCCATTCCAGTCCATTTTAGTTCACTGATTCCTAGAATATCAATGTTCACTCTTGCCATCTCCTGTTTGACCATTTCCAATTTGCCTTGATTCATGGACCTAACATTCCAGGTTCCTACGCAATATTGCTCTTTACAGCTCTTTACAGTATGGAGCGGCGGCTGTGCAGGTGCAAGAAGGTCGAGAGGAGCTACTAAAGGTCAGGAGGGGCAGCCGTGAGGAGACACACCTTGTCCAAGGTAAGGAGCAGCGGCTGCGCTTTGCTGGAGCAGCCATGAAGAGATACCCCACGTCCAATGTAGAGAAACCCAAGGAAGACAGTAGGTGTTGCGAGAGGGCATCAGAGGGCAGGCACACTGAAACCACAGTCACAGAAAACGAGCCAATCTGATCTCAGGACCACAGCCTTGACTAACTCAGTGAGACTAAGCCATGCCCTGTGGGGCCACCCAAGATGGATGGGTCATGGTGGAGAGGTCTGACAGAATGTGGTCCCCCGGAGAAGGGAATGGCAAACCACTTCAGTATTCTTGCCTTGAGAACCCCATGAACAGTATGAAAAGGCAAAATGATAGGACACTGAAAGATGAACTCCCCAGGTCGGTAGGTGCCCAACATGCTACTGGAGATCAGTGGAGAAATAACTCCAGAAAGAATGAAGGGATGGAGCCAAAGCAAAAACAATACCCAGTTGTGGATGGTTCACATAAATAAACTTAAAAAAAAATAGAAAGCAATCAAGTTAATTTAACATACTAATAGGATAAAGGATAAAAACCATATGACTTTCAAAATATGCAGCAAAAGAATATTACCACATTCAACATCCAATAATAATTTTTTAATTATTAAACTCTCAAAAGTTTGGAATATAAGTGAACTTTTTCAATTGGACCAAGGACATCTATAAAAATCACAGCTAACTGACTTAGTATAAAATATTGAACAGTTTCTCCTTTATATTGGAAAACATGCAGGGTTATCTGTTCTTACAACTTCCATTCAAAACTGCAGTGAAATTCCTAAGCAGTAGTAGAGCAAGAAAAAAAATAAGAATAAAGACAATAAAGGGAGAATAACTGTCTCCATTTGCAGATGACATAATTGCTAATGTAGAAAATCTTAAGGAATCTACATAAAACCCATTGTAACTAATAAGTTGGTAAGATGCATCATCTAAGGTTACTACTAAAAAATAAATTATTTTTAAGTATAGCAGCAAAGAGCTATTAAATGGATTTTTTTAATTCTATTAAAAACACCACAAAAAAAGTAGAACATATACTCAGGAATAAATTTAACAAAGAAAAATAAGCATGGTTCTTCCTTGAAAACTGCAAAACATTGCTGAGAGAAATTAAAGACCTGTATAATTAAAGTGATAAACAACCAAAGCAGATTTGAAGACTCAGTATTGTTTAGATGTCAGATCTTCTCAATATAATCTATGACTCAACATAATCCCAATCAAAATTTCAGAATATTTTTTAGTAAAATTGAAAAGCTGATTCTAAAATTAAGCAAGGGTGCCCAGGGCTGGTACACTGGGATGACCCAGAGGGATGGGATGGGGAGGGTGGTGGGAGGGGGGTTCAGGATGGGGAACACATGTACACCCATGGCTGATTCCTGTGAATGTAAGGCAAAAACCACCACAACATTGTAAAGTATTTTACCTCCAATTAAAATAAATAAATTTTAAAAAATAAAATTAAGCATTTGTAAAAGAGAAGAGCAAATAAAGGGAATCAGTAGCTGATTTGAACTAACAAAAACCTGGGTTGAGTGGGATTGGTGTAAGAATAGACACACAGATCAATGAAAGGGAATAAAAACCAAGACTACTATGTTCAATTGATTTTTTTTACAAACATTTCAATGCAATTCACTGAGGAAAGGAAAATTTATTCAAAAAATAAGGCTGGAATAATAGATATCCATTTGGGAAAAATAAATATCAATACTCACTTTATAACCTATATAAAAACTAACTTGACATGGATCTTAGGCTTAAATGTAAAAGTTAAAACTATATACTTCCAGAAAAAACATAGGAGGAAATCTTTGTGACCTTGGGATGGACACGAAGATTTCTTAGATAGAGTGTGAAACACATGAATCATAAAATACTGATAAGTTGGGTTTTATTATAACTAAAAGACAGTGTTTAAAAATGAAAAAACTAGTCACACAATAGAAGAAATTATTCACAAAACATTTATCTGACAAAATATTAGACTGTAAATAATTCTTACAACTAAATAATAAGACAATCCAAGAAGAGATGGACAAAACATATGAAAGACATTTTACCAGAAAAGATATATGAAGAAAAATAAGCCCATTAAAAGATGCTAATCATCATTATTCATCAAGGAAATGCAAGTTAAAACTTTAAGAAGATATCACGGCATATACATACGAGTAACTAAAAATAAAAACCCTGACAATTCCAAGGGTTAGAGAGAATATAAACAGAAGTGTATGCATTTGTTAAATGTCATCAAATGAATAAAATAAAATCTCTTGGATGACCACTTCCGTAGAGTTTGGAACATCTCCCCTTTCCACCCTTTTCATGAGGTAAAGCCATTTTGTAATAGCCCTTACTTTTTTACATCACTGACTAGTCCCTAATACAGTAAAAAATTTATGCCCTAAATTGAATGTTACAAACTTGATACAGCATTCTGAATTTAGCTACATTTGAAATGCCAGAGTTTGATGGTCTTTTGGTATATACTTTCAAAGGATTAGTAAATTGCTTATAACTGCAGTGTTCACCCTCTTCATCATTTAAGACATTTGACACTTCCCCCAAACTTGCTGCTCATGTGTGGCAGCCACATATATGGGAGTGCACAACTCAGCTCTCCCTTCGGGAAAGAATCTGCTCTTCGGTGAGGAATAGGCTGACACCTCCAGCTGTCACATCATCAGGATCCACTGCACGGTTCATGCCAGTCTCATCTTTCCCCAAGATGTTTCTAGTCAATAACCATGTACAATGAGGTTACAAAAACCTGCCATTTTTGACCAATACAGGATTCTTCTGATGGGTGGTCTTTGTTTTAGGGCTCCCTATACACCAGGTTGGGACTTTCTCAGAAGTGCACTACAGTCTGGTTCTTCTTAGATGATTCTCTTTCCTTCCTTCTTTCCTTTGACTAATGTCAGACTTGCATCATGATCTGAGGCTCTTCTTACCTACTCCTCCTTCCTCTCCCCTTCATCCTTCACAGGCATTTTCCCCAAAACATTTCAGGTACTTCTAATTCTTTCTTTCCATCTTCTTCCTGGAGGACCCAAAGTAACACACTGATGCAACCACTAAGATTCATCAACAGAAGTGGCTTTTCTCTTCTGCTACAAAAGGAAAAATCCCGTTTCCTTGAAGCCCATGGGATGTTAATATTACTCCCTTTCTTCTTTAATGTCACCATACCCCACATACTGTCTGGAGAAGTGAAAAATAATTAACCTAAACCACCATCTTGCTAAGGAGTTTACCCTTACTTGGCCTCTGGTGCACAAAGGATAATAGGTGTCATTAAAGCTCCTTATGTTTATTTACACCCTCTGAATCTGTCTCTCTGTCTAAAGTTTATGTTATCAGCCAGGATTCTTAGTTGCAAACAACAAATCCTGCCTACTCTACATAGAAAAGAAATGTGTTTGAATAATTTATGTAGTTCATGGAATTGACAACAAGGCTGAAAATTAGACTTGGAGGCTCTACAACCAGCAATAACACATCTAAGTATGCTTGACGACTACACTTAAAAAAACACAAACTAAACAAGACCGCTATTGTTTGACACAGACACCACAGTGTGCCCTGCTGGTGGCACTGATCTGACACTGGGCTCTGCTGCTGGCATTAGAGACTCTAATGCCAGACCTCCAGTTCTGCCTCTATCACCTCTCCTCTTGTGTCTCCAGGATCCAATTAGAAATCTGTGGCACTTAAAAAAAAAATTTTTTATTCAATAAAACCAGGAGCCAGTTCTTTGAAAGAGTAAACAAAATCGGCAAACCTCTGGCCAGGCTCACCAAGAAAAAAACAGAGGATCCAAATACACAAAATAAGAAATGAAAGAGAAGAAATCACAAAAAATACCACGAAAATACAAAAACCATAAAAGAATACTATGAACAATCATATGCCAACAAATGGGAAAATCTAGAAGAAATGGACAAGTTTCTAGAACATACAGCCCACCAAAACTGAATCAAGAAGAAATAATTTCAAAAGGTCAATCAGTAGAAGTAAAATACACTCTGTAGAAAAATAAATAAATTTCCTGTAACTAAAGTCCATGTCCAGATTGGTTCACTGAGGAAATTCTACAAAACACACAAAGAACTTATATCTATCCTTCTCAAACTCTTTCAAAAGACTTGAAGAGGAGGGAATACTCTCAACCATTCTATGAAGTTCCCATCACCCTGACACCAAAAGCAGACAGACAATACCAAAAAAGAAAATTACAGGCTAATATCTTTGATAACTATAGATGCAAAAATACAACAAAACATTAGCAAATCAAATCCAACAACACATAAAAAAGATCATATACCACGATCAAGTTGGATTCATCCTAGGGTCACGAGGAAGGTTCACTATGCATAGAATCAATCTATGTGATATACCACATCAATAAAAGAAAAGACAAAAATCACACGATTATCTCGATACAGAAAAATGATCTGATAAAATTCAACATCCATTAATGATAAAAACTCTTACACTCTTACCAAAGTGGGTACAGAGGGAACGTGTCTCAACATAATAAAAACTATTTATGACAAACCCACAGCCAACATAATACTCAATTGTGAAAAGCTGAAAGCCTTCCCACTAAAATCTGGAACAAGATGAGGATGCCCACCTCACTACTTCTATTCAACATAGTACTGAAAATTCTAGCCTCAGCAATCAGACAAGAGATGAAAGGTGTCTGAATTGGAAAGGAAGAGATAAATGTGTCATTATATGCAAATGACATGATACTAAATGTAGAAAACCCTAAAGACTCCACCACCACAAAAACTACTAGAACTGCTAAATGAATTCAGCAATGTAGGAAGATACAAGATCAATGTACAGATATCTGCTGTGTTTCTTTATAGTAACAATGATATATCAGAAGGCAAAAAGAAAAAATTCCTTTTAAAATCACTTCCAAAAAAGAAAAAAGACCTTAGGAATAAACCAGACCTAGGAGGTGAAAGACATGCTGAGAACTATAAAACACTAATGAAGGAAATTTAAGATGATTCAAAGAAATGGAAAGATATACCATGATCTTGGGTTGGAAGAAGAATAAGTAAGAATTAATCAATATTAAAATGACTATACTACCCAAAGCAATCTTCAGATTTAATGTGATCTCAATCAAAGTACCCAGGGCTTCCCAGGTGGTTCAGTGGTAAAGAATCTGCCTGACAAGCAGGAGATGCAGGCTCAATACCTGGGT
The DNA here is from genome assembly GCF_023699985.2 of Odocoileus virginianus. Classification (NCBI taxonomy): domain Eukaryota; kingdom Metazoa; phylum Chordata; class Mammalia; order Artiodactyla; family Cervidae; genus Odocoileus; species Odocoileus virginianus. Next base: position 23,919,214 of record NC_069691.1, on the reverse strand, counting down.
CAGGAAGATCCCCTGGAGAACAAAACGGCAACCCACTTCAGTATTCTTGCTTGGGAAATCCCATGAACAGAGGAACCTGGTGAATTACATTCCATGGGGTCACAAAGAGCCAAACACGACTTAGTGACTAAACAACAGCAACAGCTATCAAAGTACCCAAGACATTTTTCACAGTACTCGAACAAATAATCCTAAAATTTATATGAAACCACTAAAAGTCCAAAACTGCCAAAGCAATTTTGAGGAAAAAAGAACAAAGCTGGAGGCATAATCCTCCCAGACTTTAGACTACAAAGCTTACAATAATCAAAACAGTATGGTACTGGCACAAAAACAAACAAATCAATGGAACAGAACAAAGAGCCCAGAAATAAACCCACACACCTACAGTCAATTAATGTTTGGCAAAGGAGGTAAGAATATACAATGGAGAAAAAACAGTCTCTTCAACAAGAATCTGTGTGCAATGGAGAAGACCTGGGTTCGATCCCTGGTTTGGGGAAGATCCCCTGGAGAAGGGAAAGGCTACCCACTCCAGTATTCTGGCCTGGAGAATTCCACAGACTGTATAGTCCATGGAGTCGCAAAGAGTCAGACACGATTGAGCAACTTCCACTTCACTTCACTTCAACAAGTGGCGTTGGGAAAGCTGGACAGCCAGAGGTAAACCAATGACGCTAGAGCACTCCCTTACAACATACAGTAATAATAAACTCAAAATGGCTTAAAGACCTAAATATAAGACATGACATAAAATTCCTAGAAGAGAACACAGGCAAAACATCCTCTGACATAAATCATAGTAATATTTTTAGATTAGTATCCTGAGGCAAAAGAAACAAATGTAAATAAATAGGACCTAATTAAATGTGTAAGCTTTTGCACAGAAAGGAAACCTAAAACAAAATGAAAAGACAACCTAAAGACTGGGAGAAAATATTTGCAAACAATGCAACTGGCAAGGATTTAAGTTCCAAAATGTACTAACGCTCATACAAATCAACAACAAAAAAAAAACTTATAAAGGCAGAACCCTACTTTCTCCAAAGGAGACACGCAGATGATCAATAATAGCACATGAATCCTCAACATCTCTAATTATTACAGAGATACACATCAAAACTACAATGAGGCATCACCTCCACACCGGTCAGAACTGCCATCATTAAAAAGTCTACAAATAAGAAATGCTGGAAAGAATACGGAGAAGAGAGAATCCCCCTGTACAGCTGATGGCAATGTAAACTGGTTCAGCCACTATGGAAAACAGTTTGGAGGTTACTTTAAAAATTAGAGTTATCATATGATCATCAATCCCACTTCTGGGCATTTGAAAAGATACATGCAGCCCCACATTCAGAGCAGCATTAATTATAATAGCCAAGACATGCAAGCAACCTAAATGTACCTCAACAGATGAATGGGTAAAGGTGTGGTATGTGTGTGTGTATATACATGATGGAATACTACTGATCCATAAAAAAGAATTAAATAGTCCCATGTGCAGTAAAATGAATAGACCCAGAGATTATCATCTCTTATTAAGTGAAATCAGACAGAAAATAATAAATATGATTTTCACTGATCACATCACTGATATGTGGAACCTAAAACATGATACAAATGAACTTATTTACAAAATAGCAACAGACTCATAGACATAAAAAACAAACATGTTTACCAAGGGCAGAGGGAAGGGAAGGAATCAATTAGGAGTTTGGGGTTAGCAGACACAAGCTACTATATATAAAATAAACAAGGTCCTACTATATAGCACAGGGAACTATATTCAATATCTTACAATAAATTATAATGGAACAGAATATATAAAATAGAGATAGGTAGACATACAGATGGGGTTTCCCTGGTTTTGGCTCAGATGGTAAAGAATCTGCCTGCAATGAGGGAGACCTGGGTTCAATCCCTGGGTTAGGAAGATTCCCTGGAGGAGGGCATGGCAACCCACTCCAGCATTCTTGCCTGGAGAATCCCCATGGACAGAGGAGCCTGGTGGGCTTCAGTCCATGCAGTCGCAGAGTCGGACATGACTGAGCGACTAAGCACAGACATAGATAATAGGCAGACAGACTTTGCTATACACCAGAAACTAACACAACACTGTAAATCAACAATACTTCAAATACATACATATATACAAAGTCTGTGACCCTTTATTGATGGATTTTAAGATCATATGCCAAAATTCTAACTTCAAGATGATGAACACTGTTACATAAGATGGAAAGAGCTTAAAGCTATGATAGCAATCTCATATTGGGCATCCAAAAGTATAATAAACTACTTACATAGAAGAAAATACTGCTTCTCACTCCATCTCTGGAATTGGATAATTAGTCTATAAAAAAACAAATAGCTGCTGCAGATCAACAACTCTCAAATCTTATTGATTTGAAAGCTGTATTTAAGAGGTTGTAATGCTGAGCCATTTCATGGAGCTAAGGATGCAAAAAAATTGGAGTTCAAGGTCTATTGAAAAGGGAGCAGTCCCAATAAAATTCAGACTTTTATTTGAGGTTTCCAAGGTATATACCCTTGAACTAAAGGTAAACCAATAATGGAATAGCACCCATGAGATCAAACCTTAATTTTGGATGGCTCATTCCCTGACTATATTAAGGTGATTTGTCCCCATTTTAACCGCTTACCAGAAAACAAAAGTAATTATTCTTTGCAGATATATAACATTATTCAAAGGCTCAAACTATGCCTACAATTTTTATTAATAATGACCAACAGAAATTTTAAAAAACTAGGCATTAAACAGACATTATAACAAAACACACACACACACACACCAAAAAAGGGAAGGAAAAAATAAACAAAGAGAAACAGCCACAATAACTCATAGAGCCAGTGGGATAAATTGAAAATTGTCATATAATAGATTTAAGCCTAAATGTAGTAGCAATTAATTAAATGGAAGCAAATTAAACCATTAAAGGGTAAAGATGAAAGAAGACAGACTTTAAAAACATTTATCTCATGGACAGTGGACCCTGGCACGCTACAGCCCTAGGAGTCACAATGAGTTGGACATGACTTGGCACAGATGCATATATGCTACTTACAGGAGACATTTTTGAGCCACTTTATTAAGGTACAGTTGACATGTACAAAGCTATACATACTTAATATATACAACTCAATGAGTCTGAGGATAAGTATATATACATCCATAAAACCACAACTACCATCATGGTATAGATATGCATCACTAAACAAAGCATGTTAAATAGCAGGTATAGAAAAGTTGAAAATAAAGGATGCAAAAATAAAACCTAGTGTCTCTGCATTAACACAAGACAAAGTAATTTTTGAGACAAGAAGTACAAGTAGACAAATATTTCAAATTACAATATGCATACTTTCCTGGAGAGGTGTAAAACTTGATTGGAATATTAAATATATATGTATATATTTTTGATGGATCAATTTCAGATAATTTACAAAATTAATTACAGATTCATTTACTTATCTAAGAAAGCTAGATGTTCTCCCAAATTCCATTCTGCTTACAAACCCAGTACAATCTAGAGCCTGCAATGAAGTTTACCTGAGCCCCCTGGAAGAGCCCATTATCCTGGATTTGCCCTAAAGACAAAAAAAATACAGTGAAGACTTGAATTTTACTTAGTAGGATTATTCCTGGTAGTGGAATGGTATTATAATTCTGAAACTATTTTGTGTTTTACAGGATAGAGAAAATTAGAAAATACACTAACTTTGTTAGGAACCAGGGTGCTTACTTGAAGGAAGGGAGAGAAAAACAAATATAAAATGTGTACTGGTAAAGGTCTATATGACTTTGAATTTAAGGTTTCAACAAAAAAATTTCCTAACTGTATGCTCAAAAGGCCCTAGAAGAAATGAATCTCAATAGTAATGAGGGACAATTAGTGCCTGGTTCTTGAACTATTCTCTGGTAAAAGTCACCAAGACTCCTAGGAGAAATGGCTGATTCCAGGTCTGAAATAGGAAAAATACAAGACAATCCTGGAACGCCTTGTACCAAAAAGCAAGCACATACTTAAAATTTGATGAACCCAGAAGCTGGCCCAAGGGGACAACCACTGGTAACATTTGATCATCAAAAAAAAAAAAAAAAACCCCACAATGATGGTAATGAATTAAAACACATGGAAAAAATATAAGCCCTCATGATATTCAAAACAATGTTGAGAGAGAAGAGAGAAAAAAAACCCTCTCTGTAGAAAAACACCAGCTTAAAAAAAAATGTAGAAGGAATGACAGGCTATAAAATCACCACTCAGAAATCCAATACAAGAGTTGATTCAGGCTAAAAGACTAAAAAGACATTAACTACAAAACGCTATGCATGAACCTTGACTGGATCCTGACTAGGCACAGGGCCCAGTTACAAAAGGTATTTTAGGGACAACTAGAGAAGCTTGCGCTCAGGCTCTGTTAATAATGTTATTGAATTAAACATTTTTTCTCAGGTGCAGCAATAGGGCAATATGGTTTGCACAGGAAGTAGTTCCGTTCTTGGGAGGTTCGTGCTGACATATTGGGGGGTAATGTGTAATGACTGCAACCCTCTTTGGAATATTTTGCCAGAAGAGAAGTGACAGTGTATATACAGAAAGGAAGGTGAAGTGGGGTGTTTCCTGTGGGTCTGAAGGATTCCAGAATAAAAATAAATTATTTTTGCTAAACCCCAATAGTGTACAACTGCAACCATCTCCAGACTTCCTGCTGGATGTGATGGCTTTGCTAACCCATCCCCCTTCCCCTTCAAGTCTTTGCTTTTAGAAGTTCTATCCTTGGAAGTTCATTTCTTATTCTCTGACCATGCCTTTTGGCAGCCTCGAAAGCATTTGTTTCCAAGGCTGTTGATCTCCACCAATGCCCTTCTCTTACCTCTCCCCTGAGCCGAAGCTTGACCTGTACAGCTTTGCTATTTTTAAGCATAATCTCTATTCTCCAAGTATCTTTAACAGAGTCAAGTGGCATCCAGGGCTCTCTGAGACCATCCACCTTCTCTTAAAAAGATTTCCACTTTGCCCTCGGCCCTCCCTTTTGAACTGGAAGTCCGTTCACCATCTCTTCCTCTAACTCACAGCCCAGCTGCCTAGCCAGCCGAGGAAAGGAGGAGTTTGCTTCTAACATCTCATAAATTTCCCATCCTTAGATTGCCCTCCTCCTTTACTCCCTCTCACCTAAAATTTAGCAGCGAATTCCTCTCCTTCTCTCTCATCTTTTTTCATTCCGAGGCTCACAGACTAAATATGGCCCTTTTTCATCAGGGTGTCTCTGCAGACACGGTATAAATGAATAGATGACTTTTAGCCAGGGAGGTCAAAGGGGGCCACGGGAATATTCTGTGGCCTGACGTGGGCACAGATAGTCTGGAGTGGCCTAATACAGGAATGTGCAAACCTTGTCAAAAAGGAGTTTTTGAAGCACTCAGAAAATATCATCTTGATTTTTCTTTAAAGAGTGAAAGCAAGGAACATAACCTTCTCTTCTCAATAAATTCCTCCCCCTCCCACCCCAAAATACATCAGTTATAATTGTTATGCCAATTTTGTTAATGAAATGATCCACTGAGAAGTGCCCATTAGGACTGAGTATAAGCTGCTTTCCACAGTTTCCATGCACAGCCCAGTGAACTTGGCCAGATTGTCTGGCAGGTTGGGTACCTAGCACCTCCTGTGCTTCGCTTATCACTATTATGAAGCTGATCATGCTCAGTTACTCTAAATCACTCCCTAATAAGATCCTAATATGAACCTCCTGGCAACTGGCAGCTCACTGGTTTTCTGCTTTTCTTCTCATAACTAGGTCTCTACTTGATTCTTGGCTAAATTTTCCTCTGGATACCTTCAGATGGGTTAGATTCTACCTGGTAAGTAACTCTGGAATACTTGACCTTAAAGTATAATTTCTTTATATAAATCATATACCTCCCTCAAGGTAGGTATATCATTTATTTGATCATGCAGATGGGCCAGCATCACTCCTCTGCAGGAGATTTGCTTTCTCTACAATAATTTACAACTTTTCATTGTCAACAGAGCAACTGGACACTAGCCCTTCAAATAAAGCCCTTCAAAACATTTCCGTCCTAAAATTTTGATTTGGGAAGAATAAATTGGTAAAATACTAATAGCACTTGACATGGAGTTTAAATGCACTAATTATCAAAGAAACATAAATTCAGAACAATCACAATTTTTAGCCATTGAAACTGCAAATCCTTTTGTCAAGGGAAATATTGTGTCAGCACAGAGGCCGGGGTGTGGGAACGCCTGCCAAAGCAGCACGGCTGGGTGAGTAAGGCAGAGCATCTGGCTGCGGATTCTGAGGACTCACGTTATCCTACACAATATCCCATACAACAAAGCTCAGTTAATCAGAGTGTGGTTATAAGGGCTATTAATTAAAATTCAAGCTCTCTCAGAATAATTAATGATATGGGAAAATTTTATATTAAGTGAAGAAATCAGGACAGAAAATTGAGTGTTGCAGTATGATCCCAACTGATTTTAAAATATGAATGCATGCAGACAAGGGCATGTTTGTTTCTGCTGAATGGCATGGCACGTGAAGATCCCTGGGTTTACGTATTGAACTAAATTGGTTCAGACCACTAATTTTATGCCCTATGAAAAAACAAAACCCTTTCTAAGGTTTTCTGAAGGGTGATATATTCAGTCACCTCAACTCCTGGATCCTCCTCTGTTTCACCCTGCACCAACTCAGAGTTGAGGTCTTCTTCTCAGCTCCTTTCTTCCTCAATTTCCAACAAGAAAAAGAAAGACACACAGAACACTCAACAGTATAACACAATCCAGTTTTGGAAGGAAGGTGGAGAAGTCCATCCAATAATATGTAAACCATTTCCAAATGAATATTATCACTCTTGTTTACTTTATTTTTAGCTGCCCCCCCCCCCCACCACCACCACATGAAACTGCCACTGATCATTTGCCTGTTAGATCAGCCAGCTTCACACTGATGGGCACATGGTCTCTCACTCTCCTATTCCTCATCACACCTCCTCCTTTAAGAGCACTACATCCTATCATGTTTTCAGGCAGCCACTTAACTGTTTCTTTTGTAGCTAAAGTTCTAGACAATAGTCCTCTCTGAGTCCTGCCTCCTATCCCAGGCTTCTTATCCGGGTATTTTGCCAAATAAAGATGGTTCCTACCCTAAAAGTAACCCTGATATATCAGCTGCTAAAACAGTGGTCCTCAATTCTAGTTACCCATTGGAGTTTCTGAGAAGTGTTGTATTTTTGTGGGTTTTTAAGATAAATACTACTCCCTTGGCCTCTCTGGAAGGTCTGATGGTTTGATTTTGACCTAGATTTATTTTTAATATCCATGTGAGTCTAATGTGCAGCAGAGTTGAAATACTCTGTGCTGAAATAAAGACATTCACATTGTCACACATATCCCATATATATTTGATTCTATGGTGCATATATTTTTTCACAGCCTGATTTTTTATAAATTAGGATGCATTTAATACTTTATATCAAAAAGAACTTATAAACTGCCAAATAGATTAAGTTGTGACATATTTGTCATTTCTTGCAATGCATATGGGAACGGTGCCTGGTTTCTCTAAATATATCATGCAATCTTTAAAGCTGGGAGAGTTTGCTGTGACTGATTCATGCATTATGAAAGACTATTATTTGGACACCAAAAAATTCATGAGTAAAAGCTTCTGGCTGAATTTCAACAGAAACTTGTGACGTGTAATTTAATAAGGAAAAAAATCGTGAGTTTAACCACATAGGAAATGCAGATAAATTTCATTATTTTAAAATACACTTTGACATAAGACCACAGATAAAGAATGTCATGAGGTCAAGATTTGATGCACACAAGATGGGAAGCAGCATCTAATAGGGACGATCTGTACAGCTATGGTTGGCTAAAAGAAATTTGGAACTAACTTTAGACTCAGAATGAGAAGGAAAATTAACCTCAAACTTTGTGAAGAGAAAATAGTACATAATTGCCATCTTTATTAAAAAAAGAAATGTATCTTTACCTCTAAAAATAATATAGTAACTAAATCAATATTGTACTTCATAATAGATAGTATACCAGAGTTGCAGAACTGTACTCCTCATCAAAGTGAGTGACTGAAATCACTCCGTCGCGTCCGACTCTGCCACCCCCACGCACTGCAGCCCGTGCCGCTCCTCTGGCCATGGAATCCTCCAGGCAAGAGCACTGGAGTGGGTTGCCATGCCTTTCTCCAGGGGATCTTCCCAACCCAGGGGTCAAACCCCGGCCTCCTGCATTGCAGGCAGATTCTTTATCATTTGAGCTAACCAGGAAGCCCTAGATACTCACAATCCCAGAAATGAAATTCCGGGAATGAAATACATCAAAATGTTGGTAGTCATTTGTTAAGGGATAGACTTATGGATAATACTTACTTTCTTATTTTACATTTCTTTACTTTTCAAATTTTCTAATAAATACTGATAAGTTGCATAATCAGAAAAAGCAAAGAATATCAAAACAAAATTATAAGCATAGGCATATCATTTTTCTACCTCTCACTTCCCTTAAAACACTCATTGATCAAAATTACAAATATCAAAATAAGAGAAAGGAAAGCCAAAAAAAAATCTAGATTTCCAAGGACTTAACATTAAAGGCCTTTAACCACAAAATCTTTTGTTGTTTCTAAATTTAAGTCTAAAATGTAAGATACTGTTAAGACTATCTCCATACCTTTTCTCCCCACCTCAAGCAATCTTTAATTAAACCCAGAGCCCAGTTTACTGGAATGAGGTTAAATGTGCCAGAAAAAAGAAGCTAAGAAGCTGTCCACCTTCTCCCTTTCCAGCATTTCTCATCCGAATGGCATGCTGTGAAACACACACTTAAATTGATTGGTATTAATGCTTGCATACAGGTTCCAAAATGTCAGTAAGATGCATTTGCTTTCAAGTTATATTAATTCTGCTGATTACAAAGAGCCAAGTAAATAAATCTTAGTTATACACAAAATATGCTTTAAGGTCCTTTCATATACATGCTTAGAACATTTCTTCTTTATGGCCTCCTCTTAATTTATTTATGTATTCATTTGACAAAAACTGTGTGCCAGGCACTGTTGTAGGCCCTGGAAAAACAGTAATGAACAAAACTAGAGATCTCTGCCCTCGATCAGCCTACAAGCTAGCAGGGTTAGGAAACAAGCAAGAAGGAAATAAGTGTACTGCACAGAGTGAACAAGGAAAACTGGAAAGAGAATGCATGGAGCTGCAGAAGAAGGGGAGCAGGCACTTTAGCTTATTAGATAGTCAGGACTTCTCCAAGGAAGTCACTTCTAGAGACTAGATAACTGAGAAGGAGGTAGCCCTGCAAAGATCTGAAGAGCATTCAGGCCGAGGAAACAGAAAGGGCAGAGACCACAGATGTGATGAACTTGGTGTATGCACAAACACAGGGATGGTTTGAACAGAACAGGATTGGGGAGAGAGTGAAAAGTGAGAGGTGAAATCAGAGAAACAAAGAGAAGCCTGGCCATGGAAGACTGTGTAGGCCATGAGATGGAGTTGGAATTTTATTTTAATTGTTACTTGAAAGCTTTGACATGATATAATGTGATTTATGCTTCTTTTAAAAATTCTAACACAGAATCAGAGGTGTACATTATTCCTCCCATGATCTGTTCACACCTTCAGAAATAGTGTGGAAACAAGATTAAAGAACAGAATCAGAAAACCTGGGATCCCGGGTCTAGCTCCTTCATTAGAAGTTCTGTTACCTCAATCAAGATACTTAATCCTCTGGTCTCGATTTCCTAATCTGTAAAATGGAACTATGACATCATAGCACTAAAATGAGATATAAATGAGATGAAGAATTTGAAATCACCTGAAAAGTGGATGATTACAACATCAAGTTCTTCTTCTCCTTCCTATGAGATAGAAGGGGTGTTCCGGGGAATGAGGACGCACAGGACACATTCTGACTGCTGATGGAGGAAGTGACGCAATGTGAGTGGGTTCTTGGTTTTAGGATGTTCTCCAAAGCAGGGTCTGAGATGAGAATGTGAGTGTGTTTGGAAGATGATCCTAAGAAGCACTGTCAAGGGAGGAGAAAAGTGAGAGAAGGAAGCAGAAAAAGAGAGTATGAAGGCACCATCATGGCCCCACCTTGGGCACATGGGGCTCAGCCACACTGGGGAATTCTGGAAGCAGTATAGCAGACACCGTGGAGTTTTCCCACCCGAGGGGCAAGGGAGCTTGGCATTTAATCTTCAAGTCCCTCTGTCCCCAGGGCTAACTCCTGCACACCTCCAATCTGCCCCTGACTTGGGCTGAGAGGACTCCCACGGCCAGCGACTAGACTAAGCAAAGAACTGCAGGTCCTTTCAGCAGAGCCATAAGGAATGCACAGACAGGAGTGGGCACCAAGGAATGTGACCGGGGAACTGACAGCATTTGCCAAATCCTCAGTCTCTTCCCCAAAATATGGTGAGGCCCTTGGGATATGAAACGCCTGCTCTCGCTGCCAGAGCTGTAAGATTTTCTCCAGACTGTACAAGTGGTAGGAACACTGTGTGTGGTGATACCTGCTACCTGCACCACTAGGAGGCCCACAGAAGGCAATGACTCTGGGCACCACATTCCTAGTCACACCTGCAGAACGCACAGCCCTGACCTCCTCTTGCACCAGCTTCATGGGTTTTAGACACAAAACAGGTTGAACCCATTATTGCAGCCTCTAGCAAAATTTTCCATAAACAGCCTTCCTGTTTAAGAAAAAATTAAAATCAATAATATCCTTTGAGAATCGCCAGGTTTTGCTAAGTTTGGTCATTGAGTAGGATTTATTATTTTCCTCGTATCAAGGTGACAAGATCAAGAGCTAGCATTTATTGAGAGAATTTGCCATGTGCCAGGGAAAGGAAGCACATAATTAATGTTATATAAACAAGACCTCTGTACACATAAGAAGTATGAATTGGCCTGTAATGTAATCAAATAGAATATGACAGAGCCAGATATCATCCAACAGGACTTACTACATTTGATATGACATAATATAACCCATAGAGGAACATTTCTATTATCTTTGGATTAAAAATTAACCTTAATTTATTAAGCATTTATTATAAATAAAGCGCAATGCTAAACTCTGTACCCTTTAACATATTTAAACTTTACAACATCATGAGAGATTAGCATCACAGTTCTCATTTAAGATTTAAAGAAACTAAGACAAACTGAATTAAAGAGCTGGCATTTAACCTAGGCTCTTAAATCATTCAAGCTATACAAGCAAGGTTATTACTTGCCCTGAGTTCCTTTATAGAGAGTTTCTGCTGAACATCTGGATAACCATCTAATGTGTACATACTGGAGATCTAAGAAAGCATCACTGGGTCTTGTCCAGTCAATGGATCCCAGCTAGGGGGAGCCTAGAGTAATTTTATCTCTTAAGCATCTCAGGTCCTCTTTTTCTTATAAGCCAGGGGAAACTCAGTCTCACTCTTGACTACTGTACTCTACTTTCTAAAAATAACTCCATGAAGAACATCACTTAATATTTCTAAAACTTGGTATTCTTAAACCTGAATGAAACATAAGGCCAAATCTCATTTCAAATTGAAATCATTCTCAATTCTGAGTTCCCTCAACTGATTTCATAAAGAGAAGATATTGCCCAATAGCAGAAAGCCCAAGATACCTTTTATTTGATCCCTCATTGTCACAGAATAAAACAAACAAAAATAATCTTTTAAGTATCTTCTTTCATGTAGCTTTCAAAGAGAATTCTCTAAATTTAGCTCTCTATAGTTAGCTTCAAAATCAACTATCCCTCCTTTTCCTTCCCTGGGGGAAATAGTGTGAAAAGTAACCACTACCAATAACCCCACACTTCCCAAAAAAACCAGTTCACTAGTGATAACAAAAAGACTTCTTTTTAACAGAATAAGATACTAAGTAATGAATTATCTCCTTTTACCAATCTAACTATTCTCGAGTAAAAGATTTGTTTCCAGAGGAAGCTAGGCATATCTAATATATTCAGTTCTATATGTTGGCCCCTTCCTAACATCTCTTTTTTCCCCTTCTTTCTCTTCATCACCCTCCAAAATCAGAGGACTTCCTTGTATCTTCACCTATTACCAAAGCCAAAGACCCCACATGTATTCTCTATCTATAAATACAGCTTGGAACTTCCCTGGTGGTCTAATGGGGAACACAAAACTCTGTGGTCCCAATGCAGGGGGGAAGGGTTCCATCCTTGGTCAGGCAACTAGATCCCACAGGCTGCAACTAGCCAAACAAACACTAAAACTAAATAAAAATAAAAATAACTCTACCACACCTGCCACCAGTCCAACGGCTCTGACAGATGAAGACACAGACATAGGTATCCCATGTATTGGCTATCTACTGCTGCACAGAAACTTATTCCAAAACCCCATGTCTGCTGGTAGACAAGTCTCCATTGGATCGACTGTGTTCCTTATGAGCAGAGGCACTGACAGTTTTTGGTCCAGATTATCTTCTACAGTGGTATTTGTATAGTAAACAACACTGCAAGGTGGAGATAGCATCCCTCTGGAGAAGAGGCCAGAATTGTTTGCCATCCAGTATAAAAAATAATGTCTCCCTCCAAGGTAAAATTTGAGTAGTTTTTTTTGAAGCCCTCTTATAAAAGCTCAAGGTCTCCTGTGCTATGGTTTCTCAGCTATGAGTCAAACCTACTGTGTTTGGCACAGGCACCCATGCCCATCCCTGCAACAGCCCCATAGGACTTAGGGGCAGGAGGATCCGGTGCAGATACGACCTCATGCTGACTGCTGTGCTGTGAACAATGCAAGTTTTTTGTCTCTGATTCAGCAGTCCCATGACTTCTGCTAGTGTCCATAGAACTGCTAGAGGCTGATTTAGCTTACAGACTGTAAGATCTCACATCCTTCTCAGTTTTCAACTGAATCTTCAAACAACAAATGTATTTGCTCACAGTTTCTTACCTGGGTGACTCTGGTTCAGGGTCTCCCACGAAACTGCTGTGAAACTATTGACTGGAGCTGCTGTCATCCGAAGGCTTGACTGGGGCTGGAAGATAAAATGTAAAGAAGCTTTAGTCATATGGCTGTTGGCTGGAGGCCTCAGTTCCTCACCACACCGGCTTCTCCAGAGAGCTTCTGGAGAGGCTCAGAACATAGCAGCTGGTTTCCCTGCAGAGAAAGCAATCCAAGAGAGAATAAGCATGGCCAAAATGGAAGCTTCAGCCTCTTCTATAACCTAAGCTCAAAAGAGACACACCATCACTTCTGCCACAGCTCCACCCCAGCAGACTAGAGGAGAGAACCACAGGAGGGTGTGAATATCACAAGGCAGAGGTCACTAGGGCTGTCTTAGAGACTCTCTGCTACACCCACGCTCTCAGCTGAGCACCTCACTCACACAAAGAATCTGGCTGGCATTAACAGATATTTTCACTCCAAGGAAAGGTAGAACTGATGAAAGAATGGCTCATAAAAACAGTCAGAACAAAGTCCTGAACTTTGGGAATGACTCCAGGAGAGATTATTTCAGTAAGGAGATAAGCCTCTGGAAAAAGCCTACCAAAAAGTGAAGCAATTTAGTCCTGTCCCTACAAAGAGCCATGGGATGCAGAAGGATTTGCTTTCATTTTCTTTCTGAGATAGTTGACACACTCAATCCAGTCTGTAGGAAAATAAAGACTCACCCATTGGTAACTATCTCCCTTCTTTCCTCCTAGAGAAAGCAGTAGTATTTTTCCCACTTGTCACTCTTACCAGCACCAACTCTACCACTTTCCCATTCAGCTAGCCCATGAGATAGGAGGACATTTTTCACATTTTTCATAAGGCTTTGATACAGCTACCCAACACACTACTGTACTATTTCAGAGAGGGCACACTCACTATTTCTGATTCTGGAAAAAACACATCCAACACTGAAAAACATGTGCAGTGAGGACACCTGAAAAGGAAGGAGGAGAAGCACAAGGTGTAACAGGTGGAGGTGGGGAGTGTGCATGTGTATGTGTGCATGCAAGGATGTTCTAATTAAGAGCCAAGAAAAAGATCAAGCAATATGCAATACAATTCTAATTTCCAGTTCTCTCATTCTCAACTGTGGAGGAGGACAGTGCAAGAGAAGAAATGTGAAGAAAATTTTAACTTAATAATGCTGACTACAATTTGAAAGCACTACAACACAACATTGAAATGTTTGCCTGGAAAAGAAGTGGTGTGTATGTGTGAGTGTGTGTGCGTGCATGTGTGTGTGTGTGTGTGTGTGTGTGTGTGTGAAAGGATGATAAGGGAGGGTTCTAGGGACTTTTAGAAATAAAAAGAAATGGTATTCATTTAGCAAAAAGAAAACAAACATTTTTGAGCATCCTCTGTATGCCACACTTTGTGCTAATTTCATTCACATTTAATGTTAATTCAGAACAGCCCTCTAACGCAGACATAATCACCCCATTTCACAGGTGAGAAAAAAAAAATGTGACTCAGTGAGAATGTGACTTGCCATATGTGGCACAGTTAGTGACAGACAGAGATTTGGGAGTACATGCTCTTGTATATCTCACCAGCTCTCTGACAAAACAGGGGCATCTGTTGCTTAAAACAGTGAAAAGAAGAGATGCCCAAGTCTGAAATCTTTATTGAAAGCCCCAGTATTTCTATAATTTAGGAAGAATAAAATAAGAGTGAAGATAATTTTCAGGTCATCCCAAAAAGCAGTGAAGTGCACATCAGTTTAGATAATCTCTGTCATCAGTAAAGTATTCCATGGAGTTCCTACTCTAACAGCAGTCCTAGCACCTTTGAGTCCTTGAAAGATGGATCGATCACGCATGAAGGACAGGAAGCGCCAGTCCCCCCCAAATGACCCAAGACACTTTGGCCAGGACCCTGCTTCCTGGATCCTTCTCTGGAGTGAACAGCTCTGGAGTTGATGCCAATCAAGCTCATCCATCCTTGATGGGACTGGCTGTCAGGAGATATATTAAAGGACTCCATTTAACACCAAAGCAATCTATGGAGCATTAGCCACCATTCTTCCCACTATGGGCATACAAGTTAGTTGCCAAGGGAAAAAACACTGGTAATGGCAATCAACATCGCCAAAAATGAACCTTTAATTTCATATTTAGTCATTTAGGGAGTACTGGGCAAGAAAACCGTGAAACTGAACTAGACAAGGATGTAAGGTGCCCAGTGCAATCCCACGCAAACCATCTATGATCAGCTAAGAGTCTGATGCTTTTTCTTAGTCTCCCCAGAGTCGTGCTGGGATGTTCAGAGACCACTTATTTCAGAGGCACATTAAACATGGCTCATTTGGCAAACTCATGGCCAAGGTTGGAAAGGTATATCTTCCTCAGGCAATAATATTTTAGTTGTTACCAAAAGGAAATGGCCTGGTTCAAAAACATCAGAGTACACATGGAGCTGAGAGTGAGAAAGGAGGGGTACCACATGATGCTGTTCCTCTGGAAATCATTAGAATACCCTAAAACTCTTTTCTCTAAGACTTCTCTGCAATAGAGGAAAGAAAATGGGAAACCCTAGTTCTTCAAATATAGTTCAAAGTGTTCAATGCACTGTACATAGGTACAGTGGATTTTCTCCTTGGAAGAAGCATGGTGCGATAGAAAAAGTAGGGGCTACAGAATCAGACTAGCATTTGTGTTTTAGCTAACTACTATTAAGTTGTATGACCTAGGAAATTTATATGAAGTCTCTAAGTCTGTTCCATCATTTGCACAACTCAAATGATAATACCTACCTATGAGGCAACACAGGTAAACTAACACAGAGTCAGAGGGATGCTGGATCCTCTGTAAATCACAACAATTCATTCCATCCATTCATTTTCCAAGCCATTATGCATGAAACTTTGGGCTACACTTTCAAGAAAGATCCTTTAGGAGTCTGAAACTGCAGGCAAACTAAGTTTCCAAAGAACCACATCTTTCAAATTGAATTGGATGA
This sequence comes from Odocoileus virginianus, assembly GCF_023699985.2. NCBI lineage: Eukaryota > Metazoa > Chordata > Mammalia > Artiodactyla > Cervidae > Odocoileus > Odocoileus virginianus. Next base: position 23,903,197 of record NC_069691.1, on the reverse strand, counting down.
GTCATCGGGTGTTTTAACGGGGTGCTGGTCTTAAAGAGAATAGAAGATTTAATTTGGTTTAGTTCCTTTGGCATTTGCAGGTAAAAACCACCACAAATTAATTAGCATGTCTTCATTTGCTTGAGGATGATTAATAATACTCAGAGAAAACAGGTTTTACATAATTCATCAGTCTGACACAGCCCAACACCTCTGGAGTTCTGAGAGCATCTAATCCCAGCTGGTCTATGACACTTTGAAACTAGCTACAAACCGGGGCTATTCTTACAGGCTCTATATTAGCTGCTGTTCTGAAGGAAGAGAAATCTAATCACAAGCTTCAAGGCTGCTTTCTTTCCAGTTTGGGGGGAAGGGGTTAAACAAATTTTCTCTATATGGAACAGTTTTGACTTGATCAGCAATAATTCACTCAGTCAGTTCACCAAACAGGTTGAGCATCTATTATGTTCAGGCACCATTATTGGTGCCTCCTTATTTTCTTTCCCAGCATTAATCTGTGTGGGCCCCCAAAGAGTGGGACTCTTTTGATATAAATGGAGTCTGTGTGAGTCAAGTCTTTTTCATACTGTCAAAAATGAGGTGGCCCAAGCATACAGAGTTTTCTATGAGTGCACAGACTGCAAAAGATGTGAGCTAAGGCATTGTGAGCATCAGTCATCAACATACAACAAAGAAGAAAAAGTAAGTTTGATGAGTGTTTCTAAATCCAAATTGGAATGCCTGCTGGCAAAAGTTTCTTCATTATCTACCAATGGCCTTAGAAGTAAATAACAGGAATCTCAAGAGAGTATTAAAAATAATAACAGTCTTAAAATATTTAGAAAAGGTTCTGGATGAGGAGAGAAATGTGAATTTTAGAACATAAAACAGCATGTATCTTTCTAGGTATGTGTAGACCTTGCATTGAACCAAATGATTTAATATAATTAGAGAGGTCAGATGGTTATCTGCCAATTTCAAGAAAGACCTCCTGCTCTCTATGTGTAAGGTGGGACAAAATTACCTGTATAACCCCTAAGATCCATTCCAAAGCTAAGATTCTAGGAACCTGACTAGAGTTTGAAAAAAAGAAGCAATTCCATATCTTCACTAAGGCATACCTTCAAAATATCTGTCCCCTCTCAACTCCAGTCATTCATCTGGCATTATTTAGCCCTGCATTTGTGCCACTCGTAATTCAGAATTCTTCACAGGATCCCAGGTCAGACAGAATGGCTTCTTAGCCAAGATCATCCACTGCTTCCTCAGATGAGACTCTCTTGACTGCAGCATTAGAAGCCAAATCAAGCTTCAATCTAAGAAAGAATTCAACAGAAGCATATCGAAGTGCTTCATGGTTTTCAAGTGTAGAGGTTCTTAGGGAAGGGGCAGAAATTGAGACCTGGACCATCAGGAATCTAATGAGTGCCTCTTGTCTGTCTTTAATCTTGGACTTTCCAAGAATCACACTCATTTTTGTTTTTGTAAAATGGGCTCCTCTAACTCCAAGTTCATTGGCAAGAAATGCCATGTCCCCCAGATTGACATATCCAAGTCAGTATTCATACTGCATATCTGGTTGGCTCGGACCGAATTAGGTAACTATCTGATCACAGTGATTTGGCCAGGGAGGTGGGTGGGGTTAGATACTACAAACATAGTTGCTGAGATCTTATGTCTCTGGCAGATGAGAAATGACATAAGAAAGAAGATAGATCTCAAGAAAGAAAACACTGGGAGCTGAGAAAAATCCTAAAGGAAGGCCACTGCAAGTATGTTTCACCAAGACAATAAAATAGTTCAAGGTCTTGTTGATTTTTTTCTTCAATCAGGTGTTGCTATTGCTTCTATTTGTATCTTCCATCTAAAAGGGCTATGTCAGATCCTACAGATGCATCAACATTTTATTTTTTAAAGTGACATCTGAAGCATGTTGCCTTTCTTGATTTAAGACTTCAAGTCACAAATAATCAATAGTTGCCCCAAGGAAATCGTAGGGCTATTTTAAAAACCAGAATCCTATAATCCTCTGGTGCCTTATAGCTCTAGGAAAAACAAGTCATCCTCTTAAGAGAGCCATCAATAGTTGTTTCTTCTCCTACAAGGGGAACTTGGTTTAATGACACCATTCATGGGGTGGGAGTAGTTGCCTCCAGAGAGAACAGAAGCAGTTATTTTTTATTTCCAAAGCCATCCAGAAAAAAATGTTCCATATATAGTTTTCTGCTGTCTGACTTTGAGAAAACATGACTCTATCTACACTATTAGCTCAATGTCTTTCTGGTGGCTAAAGGCTGGCAGTGGGGGGAGATAATTTAGCTAGTCAGACTAACAGTTGAAAACTCACACCTAATCAGAAATAATAGTAATAATTAAAAATTTTTTAAAAATGTCATTTTTTCTATCAAGCAACTTGCTTTCAAATAGGTAAAAGATGAACAGATATTCCATTAAAGAACATACATATACATAGGGCAAATAAAAATGGGAAAAGATGCTCAACATTATTAGTCATTGCAAATGCAAATTAAAACCATGATGAAATACCACTCAAGCCTAATATAATGATTAAGTTTTTTAAAAGTAGATAATATTAAGTACTGTTAAGAAGCGGAGAATAGGAAATCTCATTCTTTTGGTGGAAATACAAAATGTACACCCACTTTGGAAAAACATGTGGCAGTTTCTTATAAAGTGAAACATGCACTTACTATACAATTCAGTCATCCCACAGCTTAAAACTGACCCAAGTGAAATAAATTTTATATTCACTTGAAAACCTGCACACAGGAAGCTTTATGCATAAGGCCAAAAGCTGGAAACAATCTAAATATCCCCCTTCAAGGAAGTGGATAAACAAACTTTGATACATCTGGGTAGAACAGAATATCTAGCAATAAAAATGAACAAATTACTGACACAACAGGGATGAATTTCAAATGCAATATTAAGTGAAACAGTGGTCTAATGTTAAGTGAAAAACAACCAGACTAAAAAGGCTACATAATACATATGACACTTTTATGACATTCTAGAAGAGCAAAAGCATAGATTAAAATCAAATCAGTAGCTGTCAGGGGTTGAGGAATTAACTACAAAGGGGCACATTGAAATCTGGGGGGTGGGAGGTGATGAGACTATTGTATATTGGACTGAGTGTTAGTTACATGACTGTATGCATTTGTCAAAACTCACATAACTGTACCCTAAAAAAGGTGGATTTTACTGTATATAAATTATATCTTAATTTTAAAAGTTGAACACTTTTATCAACAGATACAGTGTATTATGTATTAATTCCTACTTAACTGTACTTGTACATACATTAGAGATTCTCATTGAAACTATTTTTAAACTTCAGAGCAAGTCCAAGACACCTTCAGTGTCTTTGGCTGCTTCCATGCATTTGTGAAATCAAAATTGAAAGCTCTTCCTTTGGCTCAACTGTGTTCACCTCCAGAGCACCCTTTCTGAAATGAGAACGCTTTTATGTTGATGGATTTACCACAGAAATGGAGAGAGGCCAAGCACATCCCATGGGCGCTGCCAAGGCTGATGGCTCTCTCAGTGATGTCAAACTCCTCACTTACATGGGAGAGAAGCCTTGCCTCTTATCTTCTCTGCCAGGTAAGTTTTCCCCAATCTGTACTTTAATTCAAATATCCCTCAAGTCCAAACAGCTGGAGAGAATGCAGGATGGTTACAACTCACATTGTTCTGCTCTGGTCCCAGAGGGAACCATCCCCCAGCTCCTGGAGAAGGGAAGGGCCGGCCCATCAGTCATCTCTGGGTGACATATATGGGCTCTATTAATATCACAAGATGCTTCCCCTCAGCATTCACCTCTTAAGAGTCCATTTCAATCCCAATAAATATTCACAACTGACACCTTCCATATGCCACCTCGGCTAAAACGGAACTAATGAGCGCTTAGGAGATGATGTTTTAAAATTATGCACTGCATAGAAGCCTGTACACATCTTTGTTTTATTGCAGAAATCAGAGGTTAGCATTAAGAGGACTGCCATGTGCCTCTCTAATTTATAATAACATTAATTACTCTTGTGTTTTTCAATCTGCCTCTACAGTTAAAAGCATTGCAAAGTTATAGTGCAGGGATTTGGCAAAGGAGGACTGGGGTTGATCCCACACTCTCCAGAGTTAATGGTTTTATTTCCATCAAGGAAGGGGGAGCTTGGAAACTGGACAATGCACCTTGTGAGTCCTGGTTTGAACTGGTTCTGTGTATGCAAGCATGGGATGGAAGAAACAAAGGCAGAAGCACACGCTGAAAATTTCACTGAAGAGGAATGTAACAGTGAACTGTCCCTCTGCAAGTCAGACAAGTCAGTCTCAGACTCTCCATCTGGGTCCCCCTGGCTCTGCTAAACTAGCCACAGCCCTCGTCAAATGTAAGTGCCAGCCTGCCGCCAGCCACAGCGTGTCAGCCCTGACATCAGAGTCCCCCTGTCCCCTGACCTACAGGGATGCTGTGAGCCATAATTAACATCCATTAAGTGGCTAGTCATCCTTACTCAATTGCATTCTGTCAAGTTGTAAGCAGACAGTGGCCTACCCTATGACTCAGGGTGCCTCATCAGACCATTTCCCCTCTGAGAAAAGGAGGTGACCTCAGCTCCTGTCGTCCACAGTGCAAAGGCCACAGACACTGAAGGGCCTCCTGTAACCATAAACAGCGTCTTCAAGATGGAGCTGAGCCCTGCTTAGATCTGCCAGGGCTGGGAAGGCCAGGAGGAAATGGCTGCTGCTAGGTAGAAGGCTTCAGGGTTCAGAACTGTTAAACCAATGCAAACAGCTCTGATAGATGGAAATAATGACGGAACACACTTAATGCAAGTCTAGCCTAGCCAGAGCATGAATGATGATCTACAATGACTTTCTCCCTCTTTCAAAACAGCCAACCCTACACTGAAGCTCTGAAATCATGAGGCTGTAACTGGAACTACTGGATATTGAGAGAACTGGAATAGACTGAGAGGAGAGACTAACATGTGTTAACTTCTATGAATGCCAAGTTCTTTAATTATACCCATAGCATAGCACCTGACATGTGATAGGTGCCAAAAATTTTGGAGTTGAAATAAGACTTGTCAAATGAATGGGGTAAATGTATTCCCATTTCACTTTTGCAACAATTCCAAGAAACAATTGACACATGGGGAAACTAAGGCTTGGAGAAGCCATAGACTTTCTCAGAGTCTCAAAGCCAAGTTGGAAAAGCTGAAATAGGGATAGGTTTTTCTGACTTTAGGAACCTATGCTAGTTCCTAACTCTGTTGCCTTATCTTGTTAATACCAATGTTCAGTTCAGTTCAGCCACTCAGGCATGTCCGACTCTTTGCAACTCCATGAACTGCAGCATGCCAGGCTTCCCTGTCCATCACCAACTCCTGGAGCCTACTCAAACTCATGTTCAGTGATGCCATACAACAATTTCACCCTCTGTCGACCCCTTCTCCTCCCGCCTTCAATCTTTCCCAGCATCAGGATCTTTTCCAATGAGTCGGTTCTTCATATCAGGTGGCCAAAGTATTGGAGTTTCAGCACCAGTCCTTCCAATGAATATTCAGGACTGACTTCCTTTAGGATGGACCAGCTGGATCTGCTTGCAGTCCAAGGGACTCTCAAGAGTCTTCTCCAACACTACAGTTCAAAAGCATCAATTCTTCAGCACTCAGCTTTCTTTGTAGTCCAAGTCTCACATCCATACATAACTACTGGAAAAATCATAGTCTTGATTAGACGGAGCTTTGTTGGCAAAGTAATGCCTCTGCTTTTTAATAAGCTGTCTAGGTTGGTCATAACTTTTCTTCCAAGGAGCAAGCATCTTTTAATTTCATGGCTGCAGTCACCATCTGCAGTGATTTTGGAGCCCCCCAAAAATAAAATCTCTCACTGCTTCCATTGTTTCCCCATCTATTAGCCATGAAGTGATGGGACCGGATGCCATGATCTTAGTTCTCTGAATGTTGAGTTTTAAGTCAACTTTTGCACTCTCCTTTCTTACTTTCATCAAAAGGCTCTTTAGTTCGTCTCTGCTTTCTGACATAAGGGTGGTGTCATCTGCATATCTGAGGTTATTGACATTTCTCCCAGCAGTCTTGATTCCAGCTTGTGATTCATCCAGCCTGGCATTTCACATGATGTACTAATGTTACCTGCTATCAAATAGGCCAAGGGTTGGCCTTCTCATCCAGATTGCTTGGGTCAAAATCCCCAGAGGTTCCTTTTCCCAGCTCTCTTCTACCAATGATTAGTCATTATATTGCCTTTGTACAATTACCTGTTGGTGGGAGAGGAAAAATCCCCCATGGTCCTCACTTGCATTCCATCATCTCTGGGTCTCTAGAGGAGCCAGTTTACATGTCCCTCTCCAAGGCAGAGAATAATATTCAAACAAATTTTTTTTAGGGTTCCTCTTTTACCCCTTTGCCCACACCTCCCCAGAGGAGAAGGTTTCTGTCCACTGAAGAACCCAATCCATCAAGTTACATACCAGCATGGAGAAGAAACAAAGCAGAAAACCATCTTTACCTTCTGCTTATTTTTTTTTATTGTAGTGGTTTTTGTCATACATTGACATGAATTAGCCATGGATTTACATGTATTCCCCATCCCAATCCCCCCTCCCACCTCCCTCTCCACCCGATCCCTCTGGGTCTTCCCAGTGCACCAGGCCCGAGCACTTGTCTCATGCATCCCACCTGGGCTAGTGATCTGTTTCACTATAGATAATATACATGTTTCGATGCTGTTCTCTTGAAACATCCCACCCTTGCCTTCTCCCACAGAGTCCAAAAGTCTGTTCTGTACATCTGTGTCTCTTTTTCTGTTTTACATATAGGGTTATCATTACCATCTTTCTAAATTCCATATATATGTGTTAGTATGCTGTAATGGTCTTTATCCTTCTGGTTTACTTCACTCTGCATAATGGGCTCCAGTTTCATCCTCATTAGAACTGGTTCAAATGAATTCTTTTTAATGGCTGAGTAATATTCCCTGGTGTATATGCACCACAGCTTTCAGATTGTATAAATCTTTCGCCTTTTACCTTCTGTTTTAAACGACCTCCTGCATGAAGGAGGAATTTCCAGCATTCCTCCTGATTTTCTGGAAGTGGTCAGCACCTGAAAGACTTTTACCACCCTCCTGCCTCCCTGAAGCATCCCCTGTGCCAGCACCAGCTTTGTGAGGTGGGCAGTAGTCCTCCTGCAGTGGCTGAGCTGTCAGAGTCCATTCGGTGAAGCCAGTTCCTCAAAGGTGGAGCCACCGACCAGGCTATGGAAAAGCAGCCTCCTCTGTGGCCACAGGTCCCCGCTGTGTTTCCCAGCCTGGCTTCTCCCTGACCTTTGGCAACTGAGGAGCTCTCATTAATAAAGCATATGCTCTGATCTGGCTTCTGTATCACTTTTAGGACTCACCTAAACCACAGGGTCAAAGGTTAGGGGTTAGATGACAGGACCTCCTCTAGGATTCAGGTCAACTGACACTCCAGATGAAGCCTCAAATGTCAGCTTTAATGACTGAACACCAGCCAAAAATATTTACTCCATCTCTCTTAGAATATAATTATGAATATTTTAGACCTCATTTTGCTCTCTGCACTCTCTTTTTCTTGGTGGAAGGAGATTCTAAGTTCCTTCCCAGTTTGGGTTTCTTTAGTACAGACTGAATGATTCCCAACAAATATCTTTGTTTGTTGCTTGGCCATTCAGATTTAGAAATGAATCACTAAAAGCTGACTGGAAATACAGTGTATGTGCATGAGACTTGTCAACTTACAATTTTTACCAGAGGATGAACATCTCGTAAACTGGCTCCTATATTTGGTGGGATCCCAAACTCAGCGGAGCCTCATCCAACCCCCTGCCTATAACTATTAATATATGTGGGAAAGCTCTGTGGGAAACAGTGTGGGTGTTCTATGATTCCGTGTGTGTTTTCCCTTAAATTCCTCCATCTTCAGCTCTGAGTTTCATTACTACCACCCTCGTACTCAGAAAAGTGACAGCCCAGCTGTATAAGGGGAAAAGAGACCTGGGATTAGACTACCATATACTCAGGCTTTCCATAAATGTTCCTAATTACAGATTTCTACTTTACCCACCAAACAGAGATTTTCTGAAGTTCCACAGGACCAATTGACACTAAGCTGCCACCAACTCCACTGTTGAGTCCATCAGCAGTCTCCACATTCCAGCTTCCTTAAATACATGGACAGTTTCCTTCCCTGCGCCCTTTGCTCCTCTCTCTGTACTTTTGAGTGTGTATAAATCTTGTCACTCTAGTGTTACTGTGGGGCTTGGCAAGGAAAGTAGTCACATGCAATCAGTCCTCCAGGCATCTTTCTCACGGGTACCACTTCCAGTGTGGAGAGAACTAGACCGGACAATGAAGGGAAGAGGGAGCTCCAGGAGGTGGCTCCTCTCTGTGTATTACTGATTACCCACATCCAGCGCTCTCAGAGCAGGAGACGGCATCCCAGTGAGATGGGATGAGAACCCCCACTTTCCTGTAGGGGTGGAGGCACCATTACTCACGTTCCTCTTGTGCATGCTTGCGCCAGCCAGGTGACTCCAACCCCAGACCCTCTCAAGTCATCACCACAGATGCTGCCATAGGGAGTGGGTCTCCTCGTGCTCAAGGCACCCAACATGTCACAATTCCGGGGTGGGTAGTCAGACAGTGAGACTTCACTGTGGCCTTATTTCCCTTTGAGGATTCTTATCTGGGTCTCACCTTTAATTCTAGGCCCATTCAGTAGCCTCCAGGAAGGGAAGCCAAGATCCTTCCAGGGAACCAACACTGGCCCCAAATTTGAAAGATGCCAGAGACCGTGTTGATGTAGCTCTTTGATGGGAAAGCAATATGGTGCACATACTGGCAGGAATGAAGGGCAGGCAACCGATGGCGAGTTCAGCTTACGGGAAGAGGGAACACACCTTAGTGACAGCCCAGCAGCAGGAAGCTCTGTGGTGGAGCTCTTTCCAATTAATTTTAACAGCACAGGGCCTGGATGAGGATGTTATAAAAGGGTGAAATACCTGACATAGAGGAGCTATTTTAAAGTATAAGTCTTAGAAACTCTTAAAAGAATCTGTTCTCTCCCTCTTCCTCCCTCGCCTTTCTACCTCTTCAGTTCTCTTCTCTCTTTCGCCGTCTTTCTCTTTCATCCTCCCTTGCCAACAGTCTTTTCCTTTCTTTTTCGCTTCCTCTTTTAAAACTTGACAAGATTATTTGGTGCCTGATAAAGATCTTCCACACCAAGCTCAAGCCCTCAGAGAATATTTTCAACACAGCCATTTCTAGGTCCTGGAAATTAGAATCTACAAAAGAAGTGCTGACAAAAGCCATAAGTAGGGCAGCCTGCACAGCCCCGGCCTCATTTAATCAGCTTTCTGAGAGCTGGGCCCAGAAAACAGGATAAACTCCGTCACAAAGCTTTTCACTCATCTTTAACTCATCTACTTCTCATCAACCTATTCATAATGAGCAGGAAAGGAACCCATCACAAAGCCCCAGACCTGGGGGCAGCATTTTATTTCACAAAAGAAAGAGCTTTCCACATTAATGCCTTTTGCTTTCTGTCACAGGTTACTTGGAAAAGACGTTCTTCTTTCTTTAGGGAAGGAAACAAGCCAAATGACTTGCAAGAGCTAAGATTTAGTGAGTCCTTACTTTGTGCAGGGCTCAGCATTTTACAGGCATTATCTCATTTAATCCTCATGGCAACTGTAGGGGAGTGAGCCGACTGTGACTCTCTTTTGCATTTAAACGCGAGGAAGATGTAGAGAGCTACTCACTGAGCTTGTGCTGGAGCACACAGCAGAGCATGTGGTAGAGTCGGATGAATCCAAGCATTCTGATTCCCAGGCACACACTGATCACTAACCTGCACTTGTTTTCTAAGCACGGAATGCCAAGAGCGCCCATACAAAGTCCCCACCAGGCCCTACCTTGTTTAATTTGGTCAGACCAGATCAAGCATATTCAGACATCAGAACACTGGGGAAAATCCAGCCTGTTATTCCTATGCATAGCTCATTGGCATCCTGCCCCTCACAAACCCAGGTACATAACTGTAAGGTCAAGCTATGCTCTGTCTTAGCTCCTTCTGTCTCACCAGGGCTTAACTGTGACACCTATTCCTGCTTGAGAAAGAGCAGAGCTTAGGATATACACTGGAAGTCAGAGAGATGACACTGGAAACCAACCGAATAGATGAAGTTACCCAAAAGCAGAGGCAGGAAGAGCAACCTTGCAGAGATAAATTAGGAAAAAGGAATAAAATTGAGACTATGGAAAAAAAAAAATGACTAGGAGGTAGCAGTAGAAGAAGAGAGAAATTAAATCAGCTTTTGAAAGGAGAGTGTTTGTGGGAGAGAGAATAAGGGCATCAGTTGTTCATGCAGTTGGCCCCCAGTTAAACTGCCTTCTTATAGCCCTTAAGTGAATGAATGTGTGTATCTGGGTTTGTATATGTGTGTATTCAAACCCCTCTCCCATCTACTTCCTATTTCTCACCTTCCTTTACACTCTTGTAACATATCAGTTGAATATGCTGATCAAAGCAAACTGGCCATACTCTTTTATGTTTCTCAACACCACTTCTCTTTGTTTTACTTCCTCTTCCCAAGAAACAGCCCAGAGAATTCCAGGCATAAGATGTGACACAGCAACAGCATCACACAAACGACACCTCGCTCCTCCTGCCCACCATCCCAGCTCCTGACAACCAGCTCTCCTCCTGACTACTACTCTCTAACGCCACCTGACATACTTGTGTTTTAAAGAGTTGCATGGCCCAGACTGCGTTGTGTTCTTTTGTTTCTTGTTTTCAAAGGACAAAAACAAAGCCCTAACAGAGTAGTGGGGAGGAGCCCCAAAGAAGGTGATTAATATCACTGCTGCTAATTTTCCACAAGCACTTGTCGGCACAGCAGTAAGCCGACTCAGACAGTGCCAAAAGTAATCTCGAAATTCTCCAGCATCTCACTCCAGCAATAAAACGCAGATTTATGTGGTACAGCTCATAATAGACAATGGAATAAAATCATTCTAGATGACTAAATCGCAATGTTTCTGGTCGGGGAGCTTAATAACTGAACTCTTTATCCCTCTGGGGACTATTCAGCCATTTATTTTCATTTCTCTGACATTTTGTCAGAGTCACATAATCAGATGCGCTGCCCTCCTTCATGGTCTGGGCCTCGGAGATCACTGTGCTTCACAACGGGGTCAGGAGGCGCTTCTCTATCCCGCTCTGTCACTCCTCACTCTGAGCCCTACAGCAAGGAGCCCCATAAACCACAACCAGGGCTGTCTTGTCCCCAACCCTGCCATCCTTTCCAGGCTTCCCACACCTCACTTCTTACTCTTTCAAGTTTCTCTGCCCCATGTCCTCCCCTATCTAGGTTCCTGCCCTTCCATGAGCTCATCAGGAACCCTGTGTAGGCCACTTCTAGAAGAGAACACCTCAGAAAACAATTACTTTTAAAACTATGTTTCAAATAGGTTTAATCAATGATTGTCACCTAGAGTAACCTGGGGTTTATTTGGATGGTTTTGGGGGCACTTTGGTCCTCTGCTACAAGGTAGACTAGTTTCTTTTTCTCTCCTTTTGCCCTATACTTTCATTTTCCTTCCCATGTCTTTTTCCTCTCCCTTCTTTCTCTCCTTTCTTGCCCCTGACAATTACCTAGACCTTTCTGACATCCTTTAACACGCATTGCTTACTTGCCCGATAATGCTCAAGGATGAAAAACACACTCATCATTCCATACAAATAGAGTCAGTTCAAAGTTGTGTTAAGTCACTGAAGAACAGTTGAGGAACAATTTAAAGCAGTTTACATCTATAGCACAAGCACATATGGAAATGAAATGACGACAAACACAGCTGCATCCAAGGGACACACTTGAGAGTGCAATATGGACATATCTGAAGGAAAATGGTGAAACTTTTGGAAGCATTTCTCTGCAAGATTACCCTTCTTGTTCTCAAAGCAAAAAATAGATTATAAAATCCCACTAAAATAACAGTGAGGAATAAAGCAGTTCTTATTAAATATCAGGCATCAGCTGAGGGCAATTTGCCTCAGTTTCAGCACTGGCTAGGAATGCAGTTATAAATATGACTTGGGCAAAATACACCTGGAGACTCCCAGGTGCTGAAGACGCTTCCACAAAGCTTAAACATAATGCAAGTACATCCAGACAGACTAACATTTCTCTAGAGGTCCTTTATCAGTTCTTGCACCCAAATGAGACTTCCAATCTACCATGGATTCACGTCAGAGGTAGATCAGGAATAACCATGAATGTACTGAGGAAGACAATTTAGAACAAAACAAGCAAAGTGTTATCCCCTTAGTAACATTGGTTAACCATTTCCTGAGTGGAGAAATTTTGTGTTAAACAAAATCACAGCTATTCAATGTGTAGATATAGACACATGAAATATGTACACTATATATATAGTAGCTTAAATATACACTATATATCATACACTATATATACACTATGCATAGTGCATTTCCTAATGAGCCTATATATAAGCCTATATATATATATATAAGCCTATATATATATATAGGCTTATATAACCTTTCCATATATAACCTTATATAACACCTTTTCAGGTGTTGCTAAGAAGTATCTGAATTGGTTGAGCCAAACTGACACTTTCTGTCAAACTTCGGATACACAAAGAAGGTAATACCCTCTGTGGTATAATAGAGAATATATTTGATCTTTGGTCTTTGTCCCTAGTAACTGGCAGAGAGCTCATAAAACCCTTGATATTTCCTGAGTGAAAGAGTGTTTTTCGTCTTTCATAAGGGACTCCCTTGATTATACTTGCTGCTGCTGCTAAGTCGCTTCAGTCGTGTCCAACTCTGTGTGACCCCATAGACGGCAGCCCACTAGGCTCCTCTGTCCCTGGGATTCTCCAGGCAAGAATACTGGAGTGGGTTGCCATTTCCTTTCCCAATGAATGAAAGTGAAAAGTGAAAGTGAAGTTGCTCAGTCGTGCCTGACTCTTAGCAACCCCATGGACTGCAGCCTACCAGGCTCCTCCATCCATGGGATTTTCCAGGCAAGAGCACTGGAGTGGGGTGCCATTGCCTTCTCTGGACTATACCTGAGCTTATGCCAATGAGATGGTTCATGTGGAAGGAGCCTAGATAACTTCAAGATGGGGGGGGGGGGGGGTCACTACAGGAAACCACCACCGGACGACATGGTTGGATCCGGCAGCCCTACTCTACCAGGGAAGTCCTCAGAAGGGACAGGGGCTGGAGATGGAGTTCAGTCATGGGGCCAACAACGTAATCAACCACACCTACTCTCTTAGCCTATGCAAGCTACCATAACAACATATCAGACACTAGGTGGCTTAAACAACAGAAATCCAAGATTAAGGCTAGAAACCCAAGATCAAGGTGCTAGCTGGTTCCATTATTACTGAGGGCCCTCTTTCTGGCTTGTAAATGACCACCTTGTACATCTTCACACAGCCTTTCCTTGGTGCATGCACATACATGGAAACTTCTCTGTCCTCTTCTTATAAAGCCACTAATCCCATTTTGTTCCCCCTGCTCCCATGATCTAATCTAACCCTAATTATCTCCCATCTCCAAATACCATCACATTAGGACTTAAGGCTTTCACATATGAATTTGGAGGGACACAAACATTCAGTCCATAACACCTACATGATGAAGCTTCACATAAAGGCTCTGGAACAAGAAAGTTCAGGAAGCTTTCAGGATGGTGGATACAACAATGTAATGGCAGAATGGTGCACCCAGAGAGAACCTGTAGTGCCCTGCCCTGGACTATGCAGACCCTGCTGCCCTATTTCTTGTCACCTGACTGTTCACTTGAATCCTTGATAATAAAATAGTATTCATACACACAGTGCCTTCCTGAGTTCTGTGGGTCATTCTAGTGAATTCTTGAACCCAAGAGGGTGGTGATGGGAACCCCTAATAGTTTGTAGTTCCCCAAGCAGAAATTACAGGAAGACCTCTGAACTTGTAGCTGGCATCCAAGGTGAGAGCAGTCTGGTGAGACTGAGACCTTACCTGACGCTAACTCCAGGTAGGTAGTGTCAGAATTGAACTACAGCACATCCAGTTAGTCAGACTGGTGGCTCAGACAGTAAAGAACCTGCCTGCAATGCAGGAGAGCCAGGTTCAATCCCTGGCTTGTGAAGATCCCTTGGAGAAGAGAATGGTAACCCACTCCAGTATTCCTGCCTGGAGAATTCCATGGACAGAGGAACCTGACAGGCTACAGTCCATGGGGTCAGAAAGAGTCTGACACGGCTGAGCTACTAACATATTACATTACATTGTACCCAGCTGGTGTAAGAGAATTGGTGTTGGGGAAAAAAATACCCTCCCATAACCCCATCCCAATCCCTAACAAACAGTGTTTTTGCTTTCTTAATTGCCCAGTGAGGAAGGCAAAATTCTAAGGAGGTTCCAGAATTCCCACCACTGGTGTGCATGTCTTATATAATCCCCTCCTTTAGTGTGAGCAAGACCTGTGACTATGACAGGACTTTACTTCTCTTATTAGGTCATGTTAGGCAGCAAGGAGTAGGAAACGGCAACCCGCTCCAGGATTCTTGCCTGAGAAATTCCAAGGACAGAGGAGCCTAGTGGGCTACATACAGTCCATAAGGTCACAGAGAGTTGGACATGGCTAGTTATGTGCACACACACATGCAGCAAGAGTGAAAGGATTTTATAACTGTAATTAAGGTCCCTAATCAGCTGACTTTGAGTTAATCAAAAAGGAGATTATCCTGGATAGACCTAAAATATAAAATAAGCCCTTTAAAAGAGGGTCTGTAAGTCAAAGAGGGAGTCAGAATTCTGCTGCTAACTTGAAGCCCAAAGCTGCCACACTAAGAAGGTCTATGAGAGGACCATGTAGGAACGCAGTGGCTTCTGGGAGCAGACAGCAGACCCCATGTGATAGTCAGCTACAGAATGGGGATTTCAGTCTTACAACCACAAGGAACTGAATTCTGTCTACAACCTGAGAGCTTGCAAAAGGGCTCTGAGCTCTAGAAAGCAACATAAGCCAACTAATACTTTGACTGCAGCCTTGCCAGATCCAAAGCAGAGAACCCAGCTAAGATGTGCCCAAACTCCTGACTCACAGAAACTGTAAGACAATAAATATGTTGTTTTAACCTGCTAAATTTGTGATAATTTGTTATGCAGTAATAGAACACAAAAACAATCACACCTCATACACACTGATCAACTGGTCACTCTCCTACTTGACATTTATGATGTTGCCCAGGTCTTTTCAGGGTAGCCTCTTCAAGAGGAGTTTTATGATTTGCACATAATATATGACTGATAATTTTGTTGCTGAATTGATATTATACTGTCATGCTTTACAGGAAGGCATAGCAAAATACTACACGGTTTACCTCAGGCCTTCAACACATTTTACTTTTAAAATAAACATCCTTTGTTATATGATGACCTAACCATAAACCATTCCATTAAAATACCATTTCCAAAGCAGGAAATAAATTCTAAATATGTACACCCTCTAAAGACCCACAGTTTGGAATTTTTTAATTTTCTTAGCTTTTTAGACTCCATCACTAAGCAACAAAATAGCGACTACAATTCAGCTAAAAATGTTCACCCAAATGCAATTCTAACTTCTCTGATCAAGAGTGAAATCAACCACTTCTGTGTAGAGTTCTGACTTAATAGGTAGTTCAAAACTTGTGATTACCAGTGAGAAGAGGGAAGTAGGGAGAAGCAAGATAGGGTAGGGAATTAAGAGGTAAAAAATACTATGTATATAATAAATAAGTTGTTCTGTGTGCTTAGTCACACAGTTGTGTCTGACTTTTTGTGACCCCATGGACTGTAGCCTGCCAGGCTCCTCTGTCCATGGGGATTCTCCAGGCCAGAATACTGGAATGGATTGCCATACCCTCCTCAAGGGGATCTTCCCAACCCAGACATTGAAGCCAGGTCTCCCACATTGCAGGCAGATTCTTCACCACCTAAGCCATCAGAAAAGCCCAAGAATACTAGAGTGGGTAGCCTAAAGCTCCTCCAGGGGATCTTCCCGACCCAGGAATCAAACCAGGGTCTCCTGCATTGCAGGCAGATTCTTTACCAGCTGAGCTACCAGGGAAGACCCAATAAATAAGCTACAAAGATAATATTAAACAAAGCAGGGAATATAGTTAATATTTTATAATAACTATAAATGGAATATAATCTTTAAAAATTGGGAATCACTGCTATACATCTGAAACTTGTATAATATAGTAAATCAACTATACTTCAATAAATATTTTCTAAAAATTAAACCCAAGCACAAATTAGACCCAAGAACAAATGGGGAGGTCAGACCCATACCAAAAAAGTAAGTTCTATTATAGATGATTTTACCCATAAAATATTGACCTCTCTCCCAAGCCCTCCCTGCTCCACTAACTGGCTTAAGGTCAGAGCATGGAGAACAGTGAGTTCTGGTTATTTGTGTTCCCCTTCTCTCATATGTTTTCTGCACAACCTTTCTAGGATTCCATCATTATCTTCATGTATACCAGTTAGATAACTGAGAAGATTCACACCTCTCACAAGTTTGCTAAAATCAAATGAGTGATGCATATGAAATAATTTTCAAATGATAAAATACTTCCATGAATGTAACAAATGCTTATTTCTTAGAGATCATTTTACAGCATAATAGAAGCTCAACATTAAAGAAGTCTGATAGAATTCTGAAAGACACCCAACTGGATGTTTGAATTTCTTTTCCAGTACCCTACATTTATTCGTTCATCAAAAATGTATAAAACACAAACTACCACCTATCCACTAAGGAAGGTCCTTTCAAGTGGTCTATTGTTGATATCCTGCAGTGACAAGGAATTCACTATGTCCCATGGGTCCACATTCTATCTGGTGCATTTCTAATTGTCAGAAACATCTCTCTTGTAGTAAGAACCTGCTGCTGCTGCTGCTGAGTTGCTTCAGTTGTGTACGACTCTGTGCGACCCCACAGACGGCAGCCCACCAGGATCCCCCATCCTTGGGATTCTCCAGGCAAGAACACTGGAGTGGGTTACCATTTCCTTCTCTAATGCATGAAAGTGAAAAGTGAAAGTGAAGTTGCTTAGCCGTGTTCAACTCTTATCGACCCCAAGGACTGCAGCCTACCATGCTCCTCCATCCATGGGACTTTCCAGGCAACAGTACTGGAGTGGGATGCCATCCAAGTATCCTTATCAGTAGCTAGGTTTGGGGGGTGAAAAGTAAAATGACAAGCGGTACTTAGCCACTAGCTGGGAGATATGATTTGCACATCTGAAACAATAGTGAATAATGCAGGGCAGTGTGTGCATGGTGTGCAGACTGATTAAATGCACTCAGGAAGGCTGAAAAGAAACAATGAAGTCTTCTCAGGGGAGGCAGAACTTAAACTAAGCCTAAATGTCAGCTAGAACCTGAGGAGCAGAAGTAATTTCAAATGAGATGAACAAAATCAACAGAGGCATGGAATGCAGATGGGAAAAGACTATGTGTTTGACCATAGTGGAGGGTCCCCAAGCTTGACAAAGGAGTGTGAAATTGATATGGTGGGAACCTTGAAGTCTCTAAAGGTTGCTGAAACATTATTAGTTTCATTCTCACAAGAGCACATTGTATCTGAACAGAAAACCGGTGTTCTTCATCTAGAAGAGGAAAATAAAGACATAGAATAGGTCTAAAATTCCTCTAGCTTTAGAGGAAGCTAGGCAAAAGGCCAGTTCCAGAGAAGAAAGATTTAAAACAAAACCAGAGCCTCTGGTTGTTGAATCGGCTGTAACTTGTTTTACAAATTTGTCTAAGAAAATTGCCAGAAGCAAGTGACCTTCTGGTCACCTGCTCCTTTGTGCAAAGTGACTTTCTAAATTTTGTGTAAAATTATTTGTCCTCTACATTTTGCCAAGAGGAATGGAGTATTTTTTATCAGCTCAATAATTCAGGATTCCTCTGATACAGATATCATGAATAAATGAAATCTCTTAAAATTTAGAGTTTTTCTATACTTTACTTTCTGAATATGCCTTACAGTGAAGTTTCTTTGAGTAGGATTTGGGGCCATTCTCATGCTCCACCAATATCCACTCAGGTGGGTACATGTAAGTTACGTCTGGGTGAAATGACTGAGGATAGTTCTCTTGTACTCCACAATACTGGATGAACAACACTCCATAGAATACTATGGCAGCCAGTTTTAAAAAGTGCTACACCAGGGAAGCCAGAGAAGCCACCCCAGTCTGGGCCAGCACTTAATCAGATTTATTTAACCTTAGTAATTTGGGTTTTAGGACAGGAGACCAATCAACGTCCTTTACCATTCTTTTGCTCCCTAGGGACTATAAGGCCAGGCCGCAGGACAGTCCCTACTCTGCTCTGTTCCTCTGTCTAAAGTGTGTGCTCTTCATTTATCCAGATGGGCCTGGACTCCAGACTGTGAGCAGCTGACTTGACTCTGGGCATAGCTGAAAGCAGGGCCACCCAGTACCTACAGCAAAGCCTTCCTACAGCAGAGGAAGGCCTGTGTTCCCCTTCGACTGCTTCCTCTGAGCAAAGATTGAGGATCAGTAGGTCACCTCATCCTAACTCCCTTCTTCCATGAGCCAGATTTCAGGGCAATATCCTACCACCATTATTGTAGTTCATTTGAGGCATAAAGGAGCTTGTCTTTACTCTTAATAGAACTAAAAAAGCAAGCAGGTAAGCATTATTTTGGAACAGCCAATGATGTTTAACAAAGACTTTTCAGATGTTACACATTGTCTTCATTTTGGGAAAAAAAATGCATAGCTTTCCTTCTGGAAGGGAATCCTTGCTGGATATAGATTTAGAACAGAAGTCAGCAGATAATCTGACAAACCTCTAGGCTGCCATGAGACACGAAAGACACTGTGATGTCAATGGACAGAGTCTCAGCATGTTTCCAAAGGCGTCCCTGAAACTTGTTGCGCTGTGCTTGGTCTCTGTCGTGTCTGACTCTTTGCAACCCTACGGACTGGAGCCCACCAGGCTCCTCTGTCCATGGGGATTCTCCAGGCAAGAATACTAGAGTGCGTTGCCACGCCCTCCTCCAAGGATCTTCCCAACCTAGGGATCGAACCCAGGTTTCCCACACTGCAGGCGGATTCTTTACCAGCTGAGGCACATAAACTTGCTATAACTGACAAATCTTTATTTCCCAGATAAGTCACTTTTTTCACAGTTCAAAACAATTTTGTGTGTGCTTTCTATTGTGGAGAACACTGTGTGTGAAACAAATTGAACATGCAGTCTCCATCCTCAAACACTCAAGAGGCATATAGATATGAAGATGAAGGCAAGTATAAATAAGTAGATGGTGGGGAAGGTGACTTAGAAAGGCTCGTGCCTACACCACCTTTCAACAGAGTCTGTGATGCTCGGCAAGAGAAGACGGTAACTCTGGAGGAGGGCAGCACAGCAGGAGTATCAGAAGAAAGTAAAGGATAATACTCATAACTTGCATTGACCCAAGCACCATCTCAGGTGATCTCAGCCACCCAATGCAGCAGCGGCTCTTCCTCTGTCCATTTCACAGACTAGGACACTGAGGCCTGGCGAGGAATAGAGCTTGCCTAAAGCCACATATATATGAAGTGGAGAACCAGATTTCAAGCCAAGAAATCCAACCGTGATCTCACACCACTGATCTCAAGATACCACAAATTAGACGTGTCACAAGTATTTTCCAGTGTAGCACTGCCCAAAAGAAATATAATGTGAGCCATATGGTGATTTTAAGTGTTCTAATAGATATACTGAAAAAATTTTAAAGGACAGATGAAATTAAAATGAATATGTTTTATCTAACCCAAGTATCCAAAATGTTTTCATTTCCATATGCAACCAACTTTTGAAAAAGCTATTTTAAAAAACTATTGATGAAATATTTTATATTCTTTTCTCCATACTTAGTCTTCCCAACCTAGTGTTTACTTAATACTCACATCTAAGTTTGGACCAGCCACACATCAAGTGCTCAACAACCACAATGGCCAGTGAACAGTACAACTCTGCTGTCTACTGTGCGAGAAGTGAGTTAGCATGAAAACTGATTTGAGAGAAAGATGATAATACACAGGTTTAGAGCCAATTAGAATGGGAAGTATCATACAATTTTAAAGTATATTTTTTAAAACATGTTTTCATCCTTGCAACAGGAAATGACAACTTTTACCTGCAGAGGACAAGTGTAGACAGTCAGACACCAAGTGCTACGAGGAATCAGAGCAAGCAGGGTCCAGCTATTCCACTTAAGCATGATGTTCCTAGGCAACATCCGGCCAAGGTGTTGAGCTGAGGGAAATGCCTAAGACAATAACAATTAATTAACTGATGGCCTAAGTGCTTCCTGCCCTTCTTTCCAATCTTCCAGATTAAAAATGCCAATTAAATTAAATGTCTCCCTTCCCACTCTGACTCATTCAATGTCCACACCCAGGCTGAAAGCTTCCCCTTGCCAACAACTGTCGCCATCCCTTAGCTAAGATTTTGAACTACTTAACCAAAGATGAGAAAGAATGAAAGACTTTCTGATTAATGTCCATTTCTGTGTCATTACAACTAGCTTTATCCTCTAAAGCAAGAAATAAATCTCACAGCCTAGGACCTGGCAGTTGCAATCACTAATACCCAGGAGACTTGGAACTTAGACATCATTTCTCTTGGCTTGGGTGATGCATCTAAGAGAGTTTAATCCTCACTTAAGTCATTCTATTTCAATATTGCTGTCAAGGAAACACAATCTTAAACCAGAAAAGAAATGGACTGGGGTTTTCTATTCCCGGTTCTTATCCAGAATAAAGCTGTTCTGCATTCCATCAAACTCATCCCTGAAATCCTTCACTCACACTAAAATGTAAATAACTACACCTCAGTACTCTGTCTTCAAATCTGATCAAGTAGCAGAGCCCCTGAAAATCATGTTCTTCTTGAAATATCATTTAAAATTTATAAAAACTAAAATTTTGAAAATTAAATTATACAATTCTATATTAAATCAGATCCCATCTTAGATTCCGATATTAGTATATGCTAAGAGTTTTTTCATCGTATTTTAAAAAGAGTTGAATAGAGAAAATTTTACAACTGCTAATATCCTGTCCTTTAACAATTTTAACCAGTCAATGAAAATGGCTATACACGGAGCAGCAAGAAACCTCTGAGAACTTAAGTTCCTTGGATCTTTAACCTGAAAACTAATAGTTTACAGAATCAGCCACTTTTCATGGGCTTTACCTTTTAACAGGATACAAGACTTTATATTTGGATCATGGACACAGTGAACAGACTGGTGGTTGCCAAGGGAGAAGGGGCTAAGGGAAGGAAGGAGTGGGAAGCTGGGGTTAGCAGATGTTAACTTTTATATGTAGAATGAATAAACAATAAGGTCTTACTGTATAGTACAGAGAACTATATTCAATATCCTATGATAAACCATAATGGAAAACAGTTTTTTTAAAAAGGATGTATATATACATATGTAACTGAACCACTTTGCCATACAGCAGAAATTGATACAACACTGTAAATCAACTAGAGTTCAATAAAAAGAAAATGTCAAAACTGAAAAAAAAAAAAAAAGACTGTTTAGCAGTAGAGAAGTGATGTCAAGTCTTAGCTACTAGTAGAAGAGGGCTGTTTTCGACTTACGGTCTGTGGTTAATTCCCAGAATCAAAGTGTCAGCAGGGAGAGGATGCTGATTAAGAGCCAATGCCACAGTTTATCCCCAGTTTATTGCACTGAATCCTGTCACCAGCCCAGAATATGGCAGGAGTGGGAGGAGGGGCATGGAGAACAAGAAAAGGAAGATCAACACACCAATGCGGCTGAGATCTGAAAAATAACGGTCCCGTATATTTAAACAGGCCCTGGGATGCAGTCCTTGCTCACAAGGCAGCCTCTATAAAGCCATTACTGGTCGCTGCCAGACAGTCTTTGCATCAAGTCCCCTGCCTACAGCCAAAGTATTGAAGCCAGAATTGCAAAGATTCGAAAGTGGTTGACCACAGCTGATTCAACATTTTATCATGAAAAAGATCAAACATATGCCAGATAGAAACCTAGAATGAACATGTACTCATCACTCAGCTTCAGCAATTATCAATATATGGTCAAATGTGTCAACCTATACCCTCATTCACTTACTCCACACATACATTTTATTACTTTGAAACAAATTCTGGATGTTATTTCAAGCGTGAATATTTCATTATGCAGCTATTTAAAAATAAGGCTCTTAAAAAAAATAACCCTAATACTATGATCATATTTGAGAAAGTTAACAATACCTTTATATCATAAAATATTCAGTTAGTGTTGTCTCATATTTTTAGAAGTTGGGCTGTTTAAATAAGAATCTTAAAAAGTTCATATACTATATTCTGTTCCTATGCAGCAATATTTCCTGCAAACTGGAAGGCTTGATTATATTTAGATTCAAATTTTTTTTTTGGCAAGAAGACTTCATAGATGGTTGTGTACTTTCTATTGCATCACATCAGGAGGTACATAACACCTGATGTTAATATTGATCAACGAGTTCAGGTGTTGCCAGCCTGATTCATCCATTACAAAGTTTCCTATCAGCATGTCAACTAACGATCTTAGTGGGCACTGATGTTAATTGCTTAGATCAATTATCTCATTAAGGATTGGGATCTTGATATTTTAAACCAATCATTCTCCTCACCAACTGGAATTTTTCTATAAAGAAAACTTTCAAATAGTTGGTTGCTCCATGGGACTGTTTATGCAGGAAAAACAAATGAAAGAGTGAGTACGTTGCTCTTATTTACCTGAATAGCTACCCACTCCAGTATTCTTGCCTGGAGAATTCCACGGACAGAGAAGTCTGGAGGGCTATAGTCTATGCAGTCACAGAGAGTTGGACACTTTCTTTTTCACCTAGGTTCAGAATAATGGACTGGTTCTCTAGCATTCCTCATAGGTGACTGATTATTTTTTGTATATCATAAATTATACATATAAAATGTGTTTCAATCCATTCACAGTTATATTCTTTTTGATTCTCAAAGTTTTCCATCTTTGGCCAATAAGTCCTTCAAATTGGCTCCTGAATCTTTTTAACACAACCCCCAAAGTCATTGGGGGTTTCCTTGTTTCCTGATACAAAATGTTCCAGGCTCACCTTATACATTTATTATCCCAAACATGGAATCTACCATTTCCCCACAAATCCTGGGGGTTTTGTGGTGGTGGTAGTGATTGCTTTCTTCCAGAAAAGACTGTTTTAGCTCTCCCTACCTCCCATTTCTCCTTATTCCACCAGAGAACCCAGGCTAAGGAACAAATAAAGTTCTACAAAGAAAAGCCATCATCAATTGGCAGCCCTTTGGTGATGACAAGTAGTAGGTCTGACACCAAAGAGTTTATGTCCAGCAGAACTTAATTCCATAGGAATCCAGGCTCCAAGGCTGGGAGGAAGCCCCTGCAGCCATCCTGCTACCACCCTAGGGATGACACCCAGCCACCCAGCCTGAAGATAGCAGCGGACAGTGAAAAGCATTACATCTTTAATGACATAGTTGAGTTACTGAATCAACCAACTGGAAGTCACCCTACCTCTGGACCTCCTAATGTGGGAGATAATAAATTTCCTTGTTGTTTAGTTCCATTTGAGACAACCCTTTCAGTTACTTAAGACCAAGTCCTGAAAGAATACACATCCTTTGTGGGCGAGATGGGGGTGGAGCCCTTCTACCTGTTTCCAAGAGAGCCTGACTTCAGCTTGTTTGTCTGAGCCGCCTGACTCAGACCCACTCCCAGCTGTGGCCCAGGAGTCTAAATCCTATCACTGCTGGTCACTTGTCTAGAAAGCCTGGCCCATGTCCTCTCTCTTTACTCCTCCAAAGCAGGAGCGCTACACTGAGTGAGTAGCAATCTTATATTGAAGGTTTGAGTCCAACAGAGAACAGTTGTAACACCTGCAGAAAGAACTTCAACTATCCTGGTTCCAAGAGATTTGCTGGCCATTCCCTCCACAGAGAATTTGTCAATGACTACTTTCCTTCAAGGATCCTAACTTCCCACCATATTACTGAGCTGCCCCCGCCCCCTCTCTCTCACCCATTCCTGCACGTCCTTCTACCATCTCAAGGTGCCAAAGCACAACCCCAAACTTCCTGTATTTTACTCTGCAGAGCAGTTTCCTCATCTATATCTTAACTTCAATTTCAGACATGCCCAGATACCTTACTTTCAACCAAAAAAAAAAAAAAAAAAAAACAGGCTCCTTAAGGCATTTCCCTAAACAAAAGAATAATTCTGTCTCTGAAAGAGGAATTAATTCTGCCTTCCTCTTGGGTCAATCTGCTCAAATTCAGTGAGCTTTCGAAATATCATTGATTTTCTTATTATTAACATTTAAAACAGTAATAATGTTATCTAGCTTGTAGCAGTGCTAGAAAGCTTTATCAGTGGGTGAGACTGGTAAAGTTATTTAACCTCTGCTTCATTTTTCTTATGTGTGAAATGAAGATAATGACACCTTCCTCACAGCTCATAAGGTTGTTGTGGAGATTAAATCAATTAACATATGCAAAGGGCTTTGAACAGTGCCTGATACATAATAAGTACAACAACTGGTAGCACCTGCTGCTGCTGTTTCTGTTGTTAATTTATCAGACATCTGTGCTCGAAAAAGGGTGTTGGAGGGACCTACTGCACAGCACATGGGACTCTGCACAATGTTATGTGGCAGCCCGATGGGGGAGGAGTTTGGGGGAGAATGGATACACGTATATACATGGGCTGAGTCCCTTCACTGTTCACCTGAAACTATCACAACATTGCTTGTTAATCAGCTATACTCCAATACAAAATAAAAGTTTAGAAAATAAAATGGGTGTTGGAAAATGGTGCCACAGGACAGATAAGAGCCCTACAATACACAGTTATGGTAAGGACTGAAAGATCTGCGTAACCTAAAACAGCACCTATGATATAGTGGCTGATAAAGGCAGGCTCTTCAAGCTTAGAAGTCAAGTCCTAGTGTTTGTAAGGGTCCGGCACATGGTAGATCAATAATGTGAGAGAGCATGTTACCTCCAGGGGAATGAATGACATTACGATGGGTCGTTGGGGCACCTGGAGTTTCCAAAAATCCTGGCAAGAGGCCCCATTGTCATTCCCACAGAATATATCATTGGTTCCTGTTGCAACCCTTAATAGTATTACTAGTAGAAGGTAACAGGGGGGAATTCCCTGGCTGGTCCAGTAATCAGGACTCAGCATTTTCACTGCTGAGGGCCTGGGTTCAATCCCTGGTAGGGGAACTAAGATCAGGCAGCAGTGTGGAGTGATGGCCAAGCAGCTGCCTATTCTAAGTCTTGCCGTTCCTCTTCTGTGGGGAAGGAGATGGACGTGACCCAGTCTCCACCCACAAGAACAAACAAGGAGGAAAAGCCCCCAGTTGCACTGCCCACTCTCATCCCCTACCTGCCCCACCTTGCTAGCCCAGTGTGGCGCAGGCCAGCCTCTGAGTGCTTGTGTTGGGGGTCAGTTTCCA
Organism: Odocoileus virginianus; assembly: GCF_023699985.2. Lineage (NCBI taxonomy): Eukaryota > Metazoa > Chordata > Mammalia > Artiodactyla > Cervidae > Odocoileus > Odocoileus virginianus. The sequence goes on along the minus strand of NC_069691.1, from coordinate 23,877,568 downwards.
TTCCACAACTACCACCCGCCACAGTGACAGAGTCAGCAGCAAGCTTACCGCTCCAGGGCTCCGGGTCTGGATGGCTTTCCCAAACAACCGGGGTGATCAGAAAACAGACAACCAACCTTTCCCCCAGCTCCTTCCGGTGTTTGTTCCTCCTTCTAGACTCGAATGAGCCAGCAGCCCCGGGAATTTGGAACTCACAGGGAAGTTAGAAAGCCAGAAAATATAACTGAGCCCTGCGCCCAGACAGCAAACATTGCCAAAGATGTGGGTCCAGGTGACCGAAGGTGTTAGAGTCCCTCTGGAACAGTCACTGGGTCGCAGGGAGCGAGCGGCATCAAAGATTTTCTCGACCCTTCCCAAGATCGCCGGGAAAGAAAGGGTGTGGCTTCTCTGGGGAGGCGGACCAATAGGAGCCACTCAGAGCAAGCCTGCCTCTCGTGCGCACAGGTGTGGGCCTTGAGCAGCAATGAGGATCACCTGGGGGCCAATCACAGGCCAGCAGTCTCACCTGGTGAGGCAGAGCGAGCGGCCACGCCCCAGGTGCACGTGGCAGGGTGTCTGCCGAGCAGCCCGGCGATGTGATCCTGCCTCTAAATAGCAGAAAATATAACACCAGGTACTTGGGGCCACTAAAACACTGAGAACCTGGAGAAAACCTCTGGAGTTGCCTGCTCAGAAACCCAGAGCTCCATTTCTTAGGAACAAAAACCCGATGGACTTAGTTTGCTTCAGGAGTTTCTCATTCATTCTGCCAAAAATAGATCCCCGGGGCAGCGGAGAGGAAAGCCTGAAATAATGATCCTGGCTACTCAGAGAACTGACCATCAGGTGATAATAGAAACCTCCTAAGAAAGATGCTAATTAAATGCGTCTTCACTAAAATGATTACATGGCTATTATCTACCCACTCAGAGAAAGCGAGAACCACAAAGTCGGAAACATAGAGAGCAGCAGGCTTCATTGTCTTCTGTAAGAAATGGCTTTTGTTTGGCTCAGTGCTCCGTCAAAAATAGTAAGTGTTAATGTATCCCTTATAATCTATCTGGCTAGCTAACTAGTTTAATCCATCACACAGCATGTGAAACAATAAAAGCAGGTTGGTAGTGACAAGTTAATAGTAGAGGCAAGAAATAAAATGGAGAAACATACTTTGATTGATGGTAGGGAACTCTTGGGCGCTACTATAGATGGACTCTGCCTGATTTTATATAGTGGCCAATCAAGGCAAAATAGATCTAGTAATTTAAAACGTTAATATGTCTCCTCAATTAAAAATTTAAAAGGCCAGTGGATATATTGCATTCTGATTCAACAATAAAAATTCAATTACAACCGACTCTCAAATATCTACAAGTAGATCCACCATAACAAGTCTTAATTTCAGCTTCTCCTTGGCCTGATTATCTGCTTTCCCAGCCCAACCCTCCTTGCTACCAAAATCTCTACTTTGCCTCTTTCTTATACCTGTTATGAAAGGGATGTCTTTGGAGTAGGAGCATTTAAAATCAAACATCTCCTTTACCTGCAGAGACTGTGGGAGAGTGAGAAGTAACCAATCTTAGAAGATCTAGAGGTATCTATTTAGGCTGCTTTCTTACTACAGTCTGAAAATAATAATGTCATCCATCCCCAAACTTTGAGAGAAAATTAGGAAGTCTCAGAGAGGCAAAATGGAAAACAAGCATGGCTCTCCAAACCTTCTTGTTAACCATTATAGTGGAGCTTTTTAGGCTCAACTAAATCTAATAACTGCTTCCCAGATGGTGCGGTAGTAAAGAATCCGCCTACCAATGCAGGAGATGCACGAGACGTGGGTTAGATCCCTGAATCTGAAGATCCCCTGGAGAAGGAAATGGCAACCCACTCCAGTGTTCTTGCCTGGAGAATTCCATGGACAGAAGAGCCTGGTGGGCTACAGTTCATGGACTCACAAAGAGTAGAATATAACTGAACAACTGAGCACTCATGAGCAAATCTAATAACTAAAGTTGGAGCCTTTATGATCTGTTTAGTAGCTGCAGAGCAGAGTCGGGATCCTTACAAACAAATATTCATGCTAGCAAGACTCTCTCTCTCACACACACATACACACACACACACAGGAGACATATACAAGATTAATCATTGCAAAACATTGGCAACAGTCAAAAATGTGCATAAAGAGAAGACTGGCTAAAGTATGGCACATCCAGCAATGGGTGGTTCAAAGCTCTAAAGAAAGAAAAGCAAATGGCAAAGCTCCCTCTATACTAATATGAAATGATCTCCAAATCATATTGCCAAGTTTTTTAAGCAAGATGGAAAATGATATATGTGCTATAAAACCAGCTATGTAAACGTTGCAGCTACACACACACACACACACACACACACACACACACACACTTATATATGCATAAAATCTCTCTCCAGAGGTGTATAAGGACCTCAAATCTTGGTTGCCTCTAAGGTAAGGAAATGAGTGGGTGGGACAGGAATGAATTCACTTTTATTGTATATTTTCAAATCATTCAAATTTTGAACATGTGAACATAGTACCTATTCAGATACAAATAATAGATTACATAGTTAACCCCACTAATCTCTGCGCCCATCTATTCCACCCCATGTTTCCTATCAGTGTAGTCACTCTCTGCTTCCTGTGTGTGCACACACAGTGACCCCCTGGAGTGTTCTTCTGTAATCTCCCTTTCTGTCTTGGTGCATCAGGACTCACTTCCCCTGAAAGAGATGCCTTTATTAACATTTTTCTCTACCTCTAGGTTCCAGACCCAACAATTTAATAGCAAATTATCTAGCTGTGCTTTTGTCTGCCTCCACCTGAAGGCCTGGAAATATATTAATATCAATTCATCAGCAGAGCAGTATTTGTGTTATTGACTTTCAAGGTATAACCTACACTCGGTTATAGGTTGCTCAGTTGTGTCTGACTCTTCTGTGACCCCATGAACTGTAGCCCAGCAGGCTCCTCTGTCCATGGGATTTTTCAGGCAAGAACACTCGAGTGGGTTGCCATTTCCTCCTCCCGGGGGGATAATCCTGATCCAGGGATCCAACCTGCATCTCCTGCATTGAAGGCAGGTTCTTTACCACCGAGCCACCTGGGAAGCCCCCATAAATGATAAATTCCCTGTAAAACATAGTTGCTTCTTCCCCAGAGCATGACTCCAGACCCTATATTAACCCTGTGGAGGTGCAAACTGGGGATTTCCTGTTTGGATTCTCACAGCCCACTCCAAAGCTCCTGGGCTCACCCAGTGCACAGGGACATTGTCTTAACCAGACCCCAGGCAAGCAGAGAACGGTAGAGTTTGGCAGCCCACTGCTACTAGAGCCCCCTACAGCAGCAAGATGTCACAGAGGAGGGCCAGTCCTACCAGCTGTCTCAGTGCCTGGCGTGCTGTGGGGAGGCCTGGTGCTCCCAGTCTTTTCATTTATTCAGTCCTGTTCCCCTGTTTAGGACACCCTACCAGAAGCCTCCTGAACCTTTCCCACATGCTGTGTTGGCTCTGCTCACCATCTCAAACTTCCTTTGGAGGAACTGTCTTTAATCCACTGGTGTCATCTGCCAGTGGACCAACCAATCAGTTTCCTTAATATCAATCTCAGAAGCAGGGATTGACGTCTCAGCGCCCTCTAGCCTGAAGGCTCTGGACTCAGGTCGACTCTCCAAAGGAAGCCACAAAAGGTCCTTCTGCCCTCCTTGAGCAAGGAGTATGTACTTACCTTCAGTTTGCGTAACTAAGAAGCACCATGGAAATTACCCTTCCCTGCACAAAGTCAGATCCAAGGTGATGTGCTGCCTCTACCCTTAAATGCAGCAGAGACTGGCATAAGCCTTACCTCTCACTCAACCCAAACTAGGAAGTTCATTTAACCTCTGCTTAAACAGACATACTTTTTCAAAAACGAATGTAGTTTAAAATGTCTAATGATGTTACAGCCGATGACTTTATCACAGAAAGTCACTGACAGTATTGAGTCAGACTTCCCATTTCACAATTTATAAAGAATATGAAGGATGTGCCAGCATACTAGGATGATCTTCATAACATAGTGATTTGAATCATTCAAGAGTCAGGTGGTAGACTAGAGATAGCTTGGGCTTTGGCATCAGATGGATATGTTTGAAAAGTGTCTTTTTACCTCACTAACTACGACCTCAAGCTTCTTCATCCACCTGAGCTCCAGTTTTCTTAACTGTAAAATGGGGGTTGTTCTGAGGATTAAATGATTCAAAGCATGTGGACTGCCTACTAGCACATCACAGGCACTCAGTTAGTTCTTTTCCCTTGAAAACCTACAGCAACAAAGCCAACATAATAATCCCTAAATTGGATTATAATGAAGTGATTTTATCCATTTAAAGTAACTATGCAGTGTAAGCACAGTTTTAGAGCTACAGGAGATTCAGGGAGATGACTGCTGGCTGGCTGAGCCAACAGCCCCTCCCAACCACCCTCTGCCTTGCCACCTTCCCCCATTAAAGCTTCAAGAGTTAAATGTGCACCTTACCAGGCTTTGTTGCAATGGAGAATGGTCAGGTCATGGCTCTGTCCAAGGAGACAGTAAGTCAAAAGTCTACTAGCAGGTTTCTGAGAGATAAAAAGGACGGAAATAGCTCCTGCCTACCTCCCCTTCTTTCTGCCCTTAGTGGTGACTTGATGACTGGAGGGACAGTAGCCCTCTTGCAACCATGAGGTAACAACATGAGGAAAAGACTAAGGAAACTGCAACAAAATTTGCTCTAATATAATTAGTGAACCCTAGCGGCTGCTTTCCTCTGGATGTATTGTTCTATGAAATAATTCAAGCCCTATTTGTTTTAGCCTTTTAGCAAACTTTTCTGCTACTGGTAGCTAAACATTTAAACACCAGTTGTAAATACAGATGTTGCCCTCAAGGAAACCATATTATAGTAGTAGAAATTAGATATGTTTTCAAATTTCTAAAATACAAAGTGGGAGTTATAAGTATGATTTGACAGAGTGCAATAAATTATATAGAAGTCACAGCCACGTTTATCCAAATAGTTTAAGGAATGCTGGTAGAAGTATTGTATATTTAAGTGTAGTACTTTATCCCATAGTCAGCATTCTAAAACACAAATACATTACTGCATATAGCTGAGCTCTTCAAGAGCTACAAATGAAAGACATATTGCCTGGAAAATATCCAATTTTACATACACTTATCTCTAGCAGATATATGAAAACCATAAAGCAAAAGGATTTAGAAGCATTGTAGAGAATCTGACAATGCCCAAGGTTATAAAAAGTCAGATTTCCTAATTTACTGCACAACATGCATTTGGTTTGCTATTTTCCCAAGTATTTCATTGTTAAACATTGCATAGATATGACAAAGTTTCATATTTGCCTAATACTACAGATAGAGCAAATACACAAAACTGAAGAGACTGTAGATATCTTCACTTTACTGAATTTTCCCAATGCTCTTATGTTAGGTTTAAGTGAAAAGTTGTGAGTGTATAGCATATTTTGCATACACCGTATCAGCAGAGAGCCAAGAGTATTTTAGTGATTCTGTTTTGCAGTATGTGTACTATTAACAAAGTATCTGAAAAATAGGCATAGCTTTTTTGATAATTTACTACATAACTCTTAGGACAATGGAAAACACTAATACCAGCCTCATGTTTAAAAACATTTCAATTAAATTTGCATCCAAAATAGCATTGCCTTACCATCAGAGACCTCACTACGCCCAGCAGTGACTAAGCTGGGAAGGCTGTGTATTATAATGAAAAGAACATTGCTGCTGCTGCTAAGTCGCTTCAGTCGTGTCCGACTCTGTGCGACCCCATAGGCGGCAGCCCACCAGGCTCCTCCATCCCTGGGGTTCTCCAGGCAAGAACAGTGGAGTGGGTTGTCATTTCCTTCTCCAATGCATGCTAAGTCACTTCAGTTGTGTCCAACTCTGTGTGACCCTATGGACAGCAAGTTATCTTTGAAAGAAGTTCTAGCACGGGTTCAGGAAATTGCTAGCTATGCAACTTCAGGGGTGTTGCTAACCTCTCTGAGCACCAGTTTTTTCATTGGTAAACTGCTGAGAATAACACTTCTTTCACAGGGTCATTAGAAAGGTCGAATAAGAGAAAAGGTGGTGATTATGCCTTTTAAACTATAAAGCACTCCACAGATGGATGGTATAAAATCTTCCAGTTCCACTACTGAATTAGGGCAACCGTGAGAAGTGTGCTGTTTTGTGTGCTTTTGCTTAATCTAAAAATTATAGAATAGTCTTTTCTAGGAAAATTCAAGGAACTTTCTTGAAACATAGTACAAGGTAGGAAATCTCTGTACTTTTTATTTATACTTTTATCCAACTAACTTCTTTAGAATTTATGTGGACCATTTTTAAAAGTCTTTATTGAATTTGCTACAGTGTTGTTTCTGTTTTATGTTTTGGTTTTCAGTCACATGGGATCTTAGCTCCCCGACCAGGGATTGAACCTGCACCCCATGAATTGGAAGGTGAAGTTTTAACCACTGGACTGCCAGGGATGTCTCTCAACTAACATTTATCAGTAGCTCAGGTGGTAAAGAATCCATCTGCAATGCAGGAGACCGGGTTCGATCCCTGGGTCAGGAAGATCCCCTGGAGAAGAGAATGGCTACCTACTCCAGTGTTCTTGCCTGGAGACTCCCATGAACAGAGGAGTCTGGTGGGCTGTACAGTGCATGGGTTCACAAACAGTCAGACATGACTGAGAGACCAACACTTTCACTTTCATGGTAGCACTATATAGAGCCCAAGGATAAGCATGATATACTATCATGTTTACATGGAGAGGTAAACATGATATACTTTCTTGACCTCCAGAAGCCCAAAGATCTCATAGGGGTTATAACCATACAAACGTGATTATAATACACTGTAAGGCAAATTAATAATCAAAAGTATTTAATCATGACCTTCAAAAGGAAGTCAAAGGGGCACCTTGAATCTCTTAGTAGCAATCTGAAAGATCAGGATGGGAATGAGGGAGGAGGAAAAATTGCTGGGTAAAGGCAAATGTCCTCAGTGTTACAGTTTGCTTGGAACCTACCCTTCAAGCAAGGCTTCTCCAGAAGTTAATTTCAAGAACTTCTTTGGAGCTTCTCAAATGAGGGTGTGGTATTGGTTGGCTGACCTGCTAATGGCAATAAAATCTCTTTAAATGAGACCATACATGATGAATTGGATTAAAATTCTTTTCCCAGTTTTTTGATGGTGATAACTCAGTGGTTCCTTTGACCTGAAGTCAAAGTCTTCTGAATCATGAGCTGAAATCTTTCTCAATACAGCCACATCCAGCTTCCTGGAAAAGAGCTACCTGTCACCATTGTTAAACTAGCAATACTACAAAATTTTTTCAGAAATCAAAGCCTACTGCATTTACTCAGTAAACACTTCTTGAGGGTCTATTAGACACCAGGCATTAGGCACACAGAGCTAGCTGGGATGTAGCCTTGCCTTTAGAGTTCTTTCTAGAAATGGTGAGAGCCGCATGATAAAAACATGCCAACAAAGCCCTAATGAGGCTGTAAACATGGGGCAGCAGAGGTGTTATAAGGGATATAGAGTTGGGATTTCTTAGAAGTTCAGGGAAGAATTTAGGGAGGGGGTGAGTGTTGAAAGACAAGTGGGTTTTCACTAGATGGACAAAGGCGAAGGATATTTTGGGCACCAGTATACACAAAAGCACAAAGGTGTGGAAGAAACCTGGTGTGTTCCACGAACAACACTTGTTTTTCCATAGCTGGAGTTTCGGGCTATGAGGATATGCCAGGTGAGAGCTGACATCAAGGTAAATTTTGACTAATGAAGCCCTCAGGTCCCAGGTTAAGGAGTTTGAACTCAGTGGGGATCCACTGAAGGTTTTTAATCTGGTTTTAAGATGAGGTGACTATTAAGTGGGGTGTCAGGCCATGGCTTTCCTGGTGGCTCAGTGGTAAAGAATCCATCTGCGATACAGGAGCTGCAAGAGATGCAGGTGCGATCCCTGGGTCGGGAAGCTCCCCTGAGGAGGCTGTGGCAACCCACTCCAGTATTCTTGCCTGGAGAATCAGATGGACAGAGGAGCCTGGCAGGCTACCGTCACTGGGGTCACAAAGAGTCGGACATGATTGAAGTGACTTGATACGCATGCACATGGGTCTTGGGCCACAGAAAGGATGCTGACCGCTCACTTCGACAGGACAAGAGAGCATTTCCAAGCTACTCATCGTGTTCATTGTATCTAACACCTAAAACTCAGAGACCGTATCAAAAAATCAAAATTGAGATATGCAATTGATTAAATACCCAAGTGCTGAAGAGATGGCTTTTGAAGTGCTTACATGTCCCAGAAACAGGCAAAGGTACAGCATCTTCTTAGCTGTTCCCTAATCCAGGAGCTTCTTGTGGTAACTGATAAGCATCCAATGCAATCAATCAAAAGTCCAATGAAAAAGGCTCTGCCCCTGAGATTCTACTGACAACTCAGTCATCTCTAATATCTCTGAGAACACCAAATTCTGTACCTAGTAGTTTTTATGTTATCAGCTTCTCTGTAAGAAAAGAACCATTTGCAAAACAACAGATTTCAGTAATGAAGCATTCCTTCCTCTCAAGGAGAATCTTTTACCAAAGCTCTCTAAAAGGAAAGTCCCTCTTAATCCAGCACCAAAAGTTTCAGTGCAAATAGAGGGTAGGGTGCAAGTTTAGGCTAAGACTCAGTATGATACAGTCTTCCACTGAGTGGATTGCAAGAACTCCACAGAAGTGGTTATTGCTGAATCAGACTGCAGGGTGCTGCTTTGTGGTGTCTGGTGGCCTCTAGTGGAGGCTCAGGTCTCCTCCCCCAGTGTCCCCCACCCCCACCCCCCAGCAAACTCAGCTCACCTCCAAGGGGAAGAGCGGATCAGGTTTAAGACCGTTTGGTCAGCAGTTGCACTAATAGGTGGGGTTCTTTTATTCCGTCAATAAATGAGGAGACACAACACTCAAGAGTATGCAATACTTTGTGCAGCAGGTATGAATTGTTTTAGGCCACAAATTGAGATGAACAAATAAATTCACCATTCTTTAGTTTTATAGCTCTGTCTCAAATCCCACTTCTTCTTGGTAAGAGAAACTTCGTTTTAGGATAAGCTCAGGCAGAGCAGGATTTTCCTTCTATTTACAGATATTTGTGTTCATGTCCCACTGAGTTGTGTAGAACTTCTTTGATCAGAAGGAGGCATCTCATTCTCAACCACCGTCACCCCTCCACCAGGTCATTCCCTGGGATGAAGGTGTGCATGCCTCAGTCCTGCTCACCTGCATCTCTCTGCTCTGGCATTCCTGGGGGTGTCATAGCCCCCTAGGTAAGCACCACATTCAGTGGTAACCTCTTCTGGTTCACTGGTCCTCTCTGATAGGTGAGAGGCCTTCTCTAAGGTGGTAAAGGGCAGATGGGGTGCTGTGGGGGTGTTTTTCCATGTTACCCTGGAGCTGTGGAGGATCGGTGGGGCCATTTTAGATTCTCTTTGATGAGAGACACGCCATGTGCCAAGGTGGATGGGACAAGAAAACTGAGAAGCTTAATATCTTCCTGGGCTTCACCTATGAAGCAAGACACTGGTCCATTCTATGCTAGGGGCCCCACTCCTGAAGCTAGGACCTCAGTCACTGCCCAGAATTCAACTACCCAGTTGCCCATGCCCAGGAATCTTCTTCTGGTCTAGACAAGGGGGGTGAAGCTGGCTTGTCTCCCCAGCCTCTCACTTCTGATTCACACAGACCCCAAAGCTTTCCCTCACCTCCATCTCTCAAGAGTCTTATTGCTCTCATGAGTTTCAAAAAACCAAGTACTGCTTCTTTGTTGAGGTTCTCATCTCTTGGAGTGCTAAAGCAAGGTGTCACTGACTGAATGGGAAAGAACCAAAGATCACAGGAATTCACTGAGGGAGAAACACAGCAGTTGATGTGTCCCATTATTACACGGTCAATGCTCAGCTTCCCAGGTGGCGCCGGTGGTGAAGAACCCACCTGGGAATGCAGGAGAGTTAAGAGACACGGGTTCGATCACTGGGTCAGGAAGATCCCCTGGAGAAGGAAATGGCAACCCACTTCAGTATTCTTGCCTGGTGAATCCCGTGGACAGAGGAGCCTGGCGGGCTACAGTCCACAGGGTCACACAGAGTCAGACATGACTGAAGCGACTTAGCACTCAATATTCCATCGTCTTGCTGCATTGGTTTCATCATGAAGCTGAAGAAGTGGGATGGTTTGAGCCTGCTTCCTTCCAGGATAGGGCCCATTCCAGCCTCATTCCGTCTCTGCCTGTCTGTTTGTGTGTGTGTGTGTGTGTGTGTGTGTGTGTGTGTGTCTCACTGTGTCTCTCTCTGTCTTGCTGTCGCTCGCTCTCCCTCCTAGTGTAGTCCACAAGCTCAAGATTCTTCTGAGGAGATGTACACCCACCACTTTGTATTCTTCCTATCAGACAGGTGAGGTATGAAGGTGTGAAGAGCTGGCCTGAAAATGCTCTGGTCTTACAAATGAAAAGAAAACCTTCTGTTATTCTTTTCTCTTTTATCTCAGGCAGTCTCCATGTGGTCCACCCTAGATGACTAGAAATCTGCAAGTAGATTTAAGCCTCAGAAGTTAGTTTGTACTGAGGACATGAGGGAAGTCTGTGCAGAAGTCAACATTTGACCTTGGTCTTGAGGGATGGGAAGGATCAGGTGAGGGAGGGAATTCCAGGGGGAGGAATCAAGGAACACATGTAGGGAACAAGGGAAAGGGATAAGTTAAAGATGACCCCAAGTTTCTATTCCTGGGGTATCAGGCAGATGGTGGAGCTCTGAACACAACTGAGGCTTCTCAATTAGCCTTCATTTTTGGCAGCCATGTGTTATATTTTTTGAATGCATCTTGCCTTCTTAAAAACAGAGATCACCTTTTATTCATTCATTTACTCATGTATCTACCTTGCAACCTTAACGAATACCAATACACACTGTAATTCCTGAAAATATGCCATGGAAGATAACCTCCATCCTGTTCACTGACTTTTCTCCATTTAGCAGAATATTGCCCAAATTTCATATTGCTCTATTTTCCTCAAAAAAATTTTAAGCTCTGCAGGTTAGAGAAAATCAATGTTTGTTTCTTCACTACTTATTTTAAACAATAAACTGGATGAAATTTATGTATCTTAAGTCATGGGTATTTGACAATTTAACCTTCAAGATAATATTGCAAACCCTCCAAACATTCTTTCTCAGGGTCCTTGGACTCATTTGCTATTTACCTTGTCAGCAAGGTAGTTTTTCCTAACATGAAAAAAGGAACTTCACCTGTTGTAAATAGATCCTAGTAAATTATTCGCCTCCACCTGGAAATATAGAAATCTCTAACTGCCAAAGCACGTCCTGATTCTATTTTTTGATAGTCACAAGACATACAAGAGAGAAGCAAATAAAAATGCCCTTTAGTTTTGCTGAAACACTATACTACTCTCAGTTTTTCTCATCATACCAGAAAATTCCATCTGGTTTAGCTGACTGCAGTATAGCTCAGCATGTTGGATTGATCCATGAACCCTTCAGAAACCCTCTCTTTCCATCTTCCACTCCCACTACCACCACCCCCCTCCCCAATAGGATAAATGCCCATTACTTGAGAGACAGGGGCTAGTTTCCTGCAGAAAATACAGCCCTGTTTTATTCTCCTGCTCCTGCCTCTCTATTGCACATGCCATCAATCAAATCAAATACACGAGTATCAAGAACTAGTGCATATTCTGTGCAGAGTAATTACGGAGAATGTAGTTGAAGAGCACAGTGATTTCTGGAGACTTCTGAAATCCTAGCCCATGGACAGCTGAAGAAACTATTTGCAAGCATGCACCTGACTCTGCTTACTTACTTGAGAGTATCTGAAAAACTCTTCGCATCCTCAGGAAGTGTTTTAAAAAATCACTTCTTCAACACAGAATATTTGCCTGCATGGAGGTTTAAAACCCAACCCTTAATTTTCTTCTGCAAGGTTTCTTTGTGTTTGCTCATTCTCACTCAATCTTTTCTTTCCTGAGAATCAGAAACACCACACAAGTCTCATCATCTTAAAAGCCAGATGACACAATTCCTCTCAGAAATTCTCCATGGCTTTTGGTTTGGATTAACCCATTCATCTAGAACTGAGAGAGAACTTTTTTCCCTTGAATATCTTGAAACCAGTCTTGCCTATTCCTATTCCAGAGTCAGTGAAGCCTATGGCTTCACTTCAAGATCAGGGAGTACCAGAGGGGTCAGAGGCATCAGCTCCCAGGCCAGCTACATCCCCTCAGCACTTTTATCACCTCTTGATTCAACTTAGACCAACAGCCACTTTAGAGCTGTAGGAGATCTGGGCACCACAGAACCCTAAACTGAGAGGTTCCACCCACTTTGAGGAGTTCTCTCAGACCCAGAAAGCTCAGAAAGAAGAGAGATGCTGGGCAGATGGCGCCCCTGTACTGAATCAGTTCTCACACAGTCTCATTTGACCCCAGGTTATTGCCAAATTCAGACTTAAACTGAAGAAAGTGGGGAAAACCACTAGACCATCAGGTATGACCTAAATCAAATCCCTTATGACTATACAGTGGAAGTGAGAAATAGATTTAAGGGACTAGACCTGATAGACAGACAGCCTGATGAACTATGGATGGGGGTTCATGACACTGTACAGGAGACAGAGATCAAGACCATCCCCATGGAAAAGAGATGCAAAAAGGCAAAATGGTTGTCTGAGGAGGCCTTACAAATAGCTGTGAAAAGAGGAGAAGTGAAAAGCAAAGGAGAAAAGAAAAGATATTTCCATTTGAATGCAGAGTTCCAAAGAATAGCCAGGAGAGATAAGAAAGCCTTCCTCAGTGATCAATGCAAAGAAATAGAGGAAAACAACAGAATGGGAAAGACTAGAGATCTCTTCAAGAAAATTAAAGATACCAAGGGAACATTTCACGCAAAGATGGGTTCGATAAAGGACAGAAATGGTATGGACCTAACAGAAGTAGAAGATACTAAGAAGAGGTGGCAAGAATACACAGAAGAACTGTACAAAAAAGATCTTCATGACCCAGATAATCACAATGGTGTGATCACTCACCTAGAGCCAGACATCCTGGAATGTGAAGTCTGGTGGACCTTAAAAAGCATCACTACGAACAAAGCTAGTGGAGGTGATGGAATTCCAGTTGAGTTATTTCAAATCCTGAAAGATGATGCTGTGAAAGTGCTATACTCAATAAGCCAGCAAATTTGGAAGACTCAGCAGTGGCCACAGGACTGGAAAAGGTCAGTTTTCATTCCAATCCCTAAGAAAGGCAATGCCAAAGAGTGCTCAAACTACCGCACAATTGCACTCATCTCACACGTGAGTAAAGTAATGCTCAAAATTCTCCAAGTCAGGCTTTAGCAATACATGAACCAAGAACTTCCAGATGTTCAAGCTGGTTTTAGAAAAGGCAGAGGAACCAGAGATCAAATTGCCAACATCCACTGGATCATCGAAAAAGCAAGAGAGTTCCAGAAAAATATCTATTTCTGCTTTATTGACTACGCCAAAGCCTTCGACTGTGTGGATCACAATAAACTGTGGAAAATTCTGAAGGAGATGAGAATACCAGACCACCTGGCCTGCCTCTTGAGAAACCTGTATGCAGGTCAGGAAGCAACAGTTAGAACTGGACATGGAACCATAAACTGGTACCAAATAGGAAAAGGAGTATGTCAAGGCTGTATATTGTCACCCTGCTTATTTAACTTATATGCAGAGTACATCATGAGAAACACTGGGCTGGAAGAAGCACAAGCTGGAATCAAGATTGCCGGGAGAAATATCAATCACCTCAGATATGCAGATGACACCACCCTTATGGCAGAAAGTGAAGATGAACTAAAAAGCCTCTTGATGAAAGTGAAAAAGGAGAGTGAAAAAGTTGGCTTAAAGCTCAACATTCAGAAAACTAAGATCATGGCATCTGGTCCCATCACTTCGTGGGAAATAGATGGGGAGACAGTGGAAACAGTGTCAGACTTTATTTTTGGGGGCTCCAAAATCACTGAAGATTGTGATTGCAGCCATGAAATTAAAAGATGCTTACTCCTTGGAAGGAAAGTTATGACCAACCTAGATAGCATATTAAAAAGCAGAGACATTACTTTGCCAACAAAGGTCCGTCTGGTCAAGGCTATGGTTTTTCCAGTGATCATGTATGGATGTGAGAGTTGGACTGTGAGGAAAGCTGAGTGCCAAAAAATTGATGCTTTTGAACTGTGGTGTTGGAGAAGACTCTTGAGAGTCCCTTGGACTGCAAGGAGATCCAACCAGTCCATTATAAAGGAGATCAGTCCTGGGTGTTCATGGGAAGGACTGATGCTGAAGCTGACACTCCAATTCTTTGGCCACCTCATGGGAAGAGTTGACTCATTGGAAAAGACCCTGATGCTGGGAGGGACTGGGAGTAGGAGGAGAAGGGGATGACAAAGGATGAGATGGCTGGATGGCATCACGGACTCGATGGGCATGAGTTTGAGTAAACTCCGGGAGTTGGTGAGGGACAGGGAGGCCTTGTGTGCTGCAATTCATGGGGTCGCAGAGAGTCGGACACAACTGAGCAACTGAACTGAACTGAACTGTGATTTCAGGCTTCCCTATTAGCTCAGATGGTAAAGCATCCGCCTACAATGCAGGAGATCCAGGTTTGATCCCTGGGTAAGGAAGGTCCCCTGGAGAAGGAAATGGTAACCCACTCCAGTATTCTTGCCAGGAGAATCCCATGGACAGAGGAGCCTGGTGGGCTAAAGTCCATGGGGTCATAAAGAGTCGGACATGACTGAGCAACTAACACACTGATTTCTGGCTTCCTCAATCCCAAACATGCTTCTCCCATTTCCTCTGCAGCCCACCATCTCCAGCTTCACTTGCTAGCTGTCCTACCTTATGGCTCTCGACTTTTCTGCTCCATTTCCTAGATCCCACTCAGCATTTTGCTATGGATTCATCCTCTCGGTGGACACCTAACCTGCCAGTGAGCCCATTTTGGTTCGTTCATCCTTAATCTAAGGGAGCCCAGCTTCATGATCTGGTTTTTTGGAAATCTAACCCCTTTGATGCATAAATGAGGAAATTGAGGCCCAAGGTCACATTGATTACCAAGTAAGATGTGAACCCAGCATCCTGGCTCGAAGTGTGGACTCACACATTTATGGGCTCATTCTTCTACATGCATTTTAGATAGAATAAATCAATAAAATCACCACTTCATCTTAGTTTGATCTCAACTACTGGTAATCATAGTCATCTCCCCAGCCTCTAAACTCTGGGCTCTTTTTTTTTTTTTTTTAATAACATTAACAAGATCAGAGTGTACACTTCTCCTTCCCTACTAAGTTGCCTAGAACTCAGATCTGATAGCTAGGACACCCTGAGGATGAGAACCCCACCCCAGAAACAGCAGAGTGATCACCTGGAAGGAGTCTGATCCCCGTGACATCAAGGAATCATCAAACTGAAGTGTCTGCCTCCAGACTTCTTTCATGGAAGAGGCAAAATTAAAAGCACATATTTTTGTTTTTTACACTAAATGCAACAGATACAGTCCCAGCTAACACACAGCCCACACACTAAAGTATGGAACAGCAGAGAGATCAAAGGCACCGGGGTCTCTGATGCTGTTATGAAGTTGCCATCTACCCTGGTCTTAACTTTACTTCAGAGAAAAATAAAATTTTACATTATTTAGGGTGTCATGAAGGAGGTGGGGATTGAGCTGGAGTTTCCATAGGAGGAGAAGCTTCTCCGCTTGGACTTTTCCTTGAGCAACTGGGAACTCTCCTTTCCTTCTGGAGGGCTGGGTTGTCACAGTCAAGGCGGTGTGGTTCACCTGCCTTCCTGCTCCCACAGAGGGGCCAATTGCTTGAGCTGCCATCCAACACCAGTTTCCTCAAAGACCTCTGAAAATGCCCCCAACTGTCAAGCCCTAAGCCCGAGTTTGATGCAGTGGACAGGGGAGGACCCGGGGGGAAAGCACAAATCCTGGGTCTAGCCTAGTCATTAAAGCAAACACAAACACAATTCAGCCTCCATTCTCCCAACATCTAACCCAGCGCTGAGCCTTTCCAGTGTTTACTGTTCAGGCATCTGTGAGTATCTTTGTGAAACTAGTTAAAGCCTTTTATGAGACCCTAAACTTCTAGTTACACTAAACTCCCCCCACATGAATTAGGACTTGAGTCAACAAAAGGCAGACTCCTGGAGGAGGGAGGGCAATTGTGCTGTGTTAAATGGTGCATGTAACAGGGCCAGCCCACAAATTTTTTCCTTCCCATCCCTGGGCAAGCAGGCAGCCCCGAAGCCCATATAATGGACTCTTTATGTGGTACTTGGTTAGAAAAACGTATTGACAAAGAATCACAGACGAATCATAGCCGTGACCTTTAGTGCTCAAACAAGATTTTCCTTGGGAGTGATTTAATTACCCATGCAGCGTGCTGGCTGCACACATGAGCAGCCTTTCTGCTTTTCCAAAGGCCACAACGGCCAGGCCAGTCTGGTTTGCCTTCCCTGTGAATGTTTGGGCAAGCGCAGCTCCTATAACGAGGCTCCGTTGTGCCATACAAGGATAAACGGCGCATGGCATCCAGCTGGACTCAGTGAGCTTGAAAGATTGCTTCCCAGGCACGTGCTGCCCAAGCCGACCTTGGATCTGACAGAAGCCTCTGGCCTAGACTCGATATTCAGATGCCTGGCAGTGATGCTCTTGCCAGGCCTTGTGTGCCCGAAGCAACAGGGCTTGACTCTGACAGCCAGGCATAAAAGCCAGGACGTGGGGCTACAGTATGAGGCCAAATATGTTTGTCTTCACCCTTGTCAATCCCTAGTGTCCCTCCCCACTTGTCAGTCCCTTAGGCCTTTCTTTCACCTAAGGTCTCTTGGTCCCTTTATTTCTCTGAGCTCAAGGAAAACAAACCAGAAACAAAAGGCCACATACTGTAGGATTCTATTTGCATGAGATATCCAGAGCAGGCAAATCCATAGCAACAGAAAGCAGGGTATTGTTTGCCAGGGGCTGAAGGGAAGGGAGAAAGAAGTGATGCTTCACCAGCACAGGGCTTCCATTTGAAGTGATGAAAAAGCTCTGGAAGGAATTCTGTGGAATGCCACAGAATGGTGCACTTTAAGAAGGGGGTTAGAATGTAAAGTTTATCTTATGCATATTTTACCATAATTTTTTAATGCGATCAAAGGTTTGAACTGAAGGGAGGGAAAAGACGGCTATCCACAATCCCAAGGCCCCAGAAGACAGAAGTAGGACTAGTTTCCTGGAGGCAGATTTCAGCTCATCATATAAGTCGTAGGGGCAGGGTTGGGGGGCGGGTGGGTGGGGGGGGCAAGTACCATTGAGAACAGGCCCACAGTGAGCCAGGCACCTCTCAGTCCTCATTTCCTTAAAGCCCACAACACGGTGGGGCATTTTATTAGACTTATTTTATTAGCTGAGGAAAGACTCCAGAGGAACTGATGGGTGCAAGCTTCATGTTCTAACTTACAAAGTCATGTAAATGGTACATGTTCACTCTATCATCATATATGTGATTTGTCCTTAAATATGAAAATGAGTTTTTGTCCAAATCGTCTAGTGACAGTTTCCTTCTGGGAAGATGGTCCTGGCTTACGCTAGAGCTCCCATCCCTTTTCACATACCTCACGGCTCTGAATACTGCAGTTTGAGAAGCTGGCACCAAACTGGTTGCTTTCCAAAAAGAAAAGAGGGGACCAGGAGGAGGAAGGAGGGCTTCTCTGACTAGAGTGTTCATACATGGGAAGGGATGCTCTAAGAACCCACACATGGGAGGAGGTGAGGTTGGACCTCAGCGACTAACTTGTCACAGAGCCATTTTAGCAATCTAATGGAAGATATTAACAATCTTCTTTATCAAAAATTGCCCAGATTATAAATATACATATTATTTTAGCAGGTGTGTAAGTTCCCTGAAGTCTAGAATTTAAATTAAGCATCCCTGGACTACATGGTCTTAGACAGAAAATGAAACATACCTGAGGATTCCTTTCATCCTAAGAGTCTATGATCTTGTCCTGAAATGTTTCAGTCAATCATCAGCATTATCAAAATGTACCCAGTCTGTAGCCCCTACCATGTTGAGTGACTCAATTTATAGCCGATGCTGTCAACAAATTCAAGAGGATATGATAATGAGTCGCCATATGCCCTTCCTCTCTCCTAGATGTCATTTGGATTTTGCTTCATTTATGAATGTTGTGACTTCAGCTGTTTATGGAATATGAAAAACAAAAGGGTCTTGTAATTTCTTCTTGAATCTTTCTGGTTGGGTCGTTATTTACCTGATATGTACATAAAACCAGACCCAGTGTCCAGCTAAAAGGCACTTACAGTTGAGCAACTCAATAAATCCTGACAGTGGAGTTACAGAAGTCACATACAAGAGTCGACTCTGCCATTGCCTGCTTCTCTTGGGAGAGCCTAGTGACATTGACTTGAATGATTTTAAATAATGACTGAAGCTGGATAGGGAAAGAAATTTCACAGGCTTCAAGTAAGTAGAAGGACTACCAAACTGACAGCCCAGAAAATTCTGCCCAGCACTGTCCCTGACTCAGCTGATTCAATAGGACAAGGCACTCTTCTTTTATAATCCTTACTTATCTATACTTATCCTCTTCTCATCTAGAACACAATCTACTCAGGGTAAGTATATTTAGTCATGAACATTGGTAACAAGGGACAGAAATCAAACATGAACTAACTTGAGTAAGAAATGACTATCTTGGCTGTGTTATGACAGCAATGAGACACCTCATAGCATAGAATTAGCATTCTGGCTTCAGAAAGGAATCCAGAACTGCCGTCTGGAGGCCCCCTAAGAAATAACCCTCTTTCAGCTAAACGGAGGATTGGTAGTGTTGTGGAAGGGGTCAGCAGCAGCAGTGAAGACAAAAGAATAAGCACAGAGTTTCATGACAAAGTTGCAGGGCCAGAACCTTGGCCAAAGGAAGCCAGAGCAAGGGCAATCAGGAGAGAGTAATGCCAGCTGATTTCAGGAGAAGAAACTGTCAGGTCACCAACATAGACAAATGAAGCTGGGCACATTCATAAGCAAGAGGAAAATGACAAAGAGGACGAAGGAATGGACCTGGAGATGATGATTTGAACTGATTTCATATCAGCCTCAGATGGACCAACCCATGAGCAGTAACAATGTCACCCATACTTGCCAGTTACTCTCTTTTGTCTCAGATCCAAAGACAAAAAAGAGAGCTCAATGATCAAGAAGATGTTAAATGACAAACTCAGGAAGACCTACTATGAATTATAGTGGTTTCTAAAATTCAATCTAGACTATGACTTAAAAAAAAAATACATTGTTACCCAAGATCTCCCCTCTGTCAAAAATAGTTTAACATGAACAAAGATTGGGTAAGGTAGGTTAAAGGTGTTTAAAAGTTATCTGAATCATTCAGAGTAATTACTCAGAGAAATCCAATCACAGGAGACACTGTGACTTGCCTCTCTTCTTCCTTGTTGATAAGTCTTGATTTTGTTCAACATTTGTCTTTCTATGTGCTCATGGGACGGAGAGAACCATAGAGGGTTTAACACAACTGTGATCATTCTAGTCCCCCTTGACATGTGTCTCAACCCTGGTCCCTAGCATGGGAAGGGGCTTTGGGAACAGTTTTCCCTTGCTAATAAAGAGAATCACTAGAGGACAGTCCCTCTGTCACCTAGGTTGTGTGTCTACATGAGATGCCTGGAACTGAGGCAGCTGTCTGGTAAACAAGAGAACAGAAGCCTAAGAACCAAGTTAATACGCTGAGCACAACCTGCTAAAAGATGGAAAGACCCTGGTTCCTGAATGGGATTTGTGAGACTAGAGAATCATTCTGGAACTCTTTGTGTATTGATAATATAATCACATTCTTATTCACTTTTTTTATAATTATAATCATTCTAATTAATAAGGAACAAAATATTGAACCAGATTTCTGGTTTATATTCTTTCCTCCTTATAAATATTCTCTGTATAGTAGCCAAAATACTCCTTTTTAAACTCAAATTTAATATTATCCTCTTGCTTAAAATTCTCCAAACATATCCCTCAACTCCTAGAACAAAACCTTATCTCCTGGCCAAGGACTGTAAACCTCACATAGTTTCCAATCTCATCTGTCTCTGCTTTCTCCTTCTTCTGTTCTTTCTACCATCACTTTTTTGTTGTTTGTTTGTTTTTAAAACACTAAGCTTTTCCTCATCAGGGGTTTTCTTCTGGCTGTTTCTTCTCTTGAATTACTTGCTCTTCAAATCTCCACATGATCTGTTCTTTCTTGGCCTTGGGACATTAGCCCAAGCACCACCTCCTCAGGGAAGCTGGTTCTGACCACTCAGACATTAGCTGTCCTCCCCACCTGGAGTCAGACTTTATTACACACTGCCTACTGTATTTCTTTCACAGAACTTATTATCATTTGCTGTTCTTATAATTATTATTTGCTTAATAATCTGTTGTCTATTTCTTCACCCTAGTGTTTAAAGCTTGCTCCTTGGAAGAAAAGATATAACAGACCTAGACAGTGTATTAAAAATCAGAGACCACTTTGCCAACAAAGGTCCTTATAGTCAATGCTATGTTTCTTTCCAGTAGTCATGTACAGATGTGAGATTTGGACCCTGAAGAAGTCTGTGAGCAGCAAAGAATTGATGCTTTCAAACTGTAGTGCTGAAGAACACTCTTGAGAGTCCCTTGGACAACAAGGAGGTCAAACCAGTCACTCCTAAAGGAAATCAATCCTGAATATTTATTGGAAGGACAGATGCTGAAGCTGAAGCTCCAATACTTTGGCCACCTGATGTGAAGAGCTGACTCACTGGTAAAGACTCTGATGCTGGAAAACATTGAACACATGAGGAGAAGGGGATGACAAAGGATGAGATGGCTGGATGGCATCATTGACTCAATGGACACGAGGTTGAGCAAACTCTGGGAGACGGTGAAGGACATCGAAGCCTGGCATGCTTCAATCCATGGGTTGCAAAGAGTCAGACACGAGTGAGTGACTGAAGAGCAACAGAATATAAAGACCAAGACAGAAAGGACTTCTATGTCTTGTTCAACACAACTGCCCCCTCCCTTTGAAACTAAAATATTTTAAATTTTTGATAATAACAATAATAATAATTGCTGGACTGGAATGGGTGAATTTAACTCAGATGACCATTATATCTACTACTGTGGGCAAGAATCCCTTAGAAGAAATGGAGTAGCCATCATAATGAAAAAAGAGTCCAAAGTGCAGTACTTGGATGCAGTCCCAAAAATGACAGAATGATCTCTGTTCATTTCCAAGGCAAACTATTCAGTATCACAGTAATCCAAGTCTATGTGCCAACCAGTAATGTTGAAGAAGCTGAAGTTGAATGGTTCTGTGAAGACCTACAAGACCTTCTAGAACTAACACCCAAAAAAGATGTCCTTTTCATTACAGGAGACTGGAATGCAAAATTAGGAAGTCAAGAAATACCTGGAGTAGCAGGCAAATTTGACCTTGGAGTACAGAATGAAGCAGGGCAATGACTAATAGAGTTTTGCCAAGAGGATGCACTGGTCATAGCAAACACCCTCTTCCAACAACACAAGAGAAGACTCTACACATGGACATCACCAGATGGTCAACACCGAAATCAGATGGATTATATTCTTAGCAGCCAAAGATGGAGAAGCTCTATTCAGTCAGCAAAAACAAGAGCAGGAGCTGACTGTGGCTCAGATCATGAACTCCTTATTGACATATTCAGACTTAAATTGAAGAAAGTAGGGGAAACCACTAGACCATTCAGGTATGACATAAATCAAATCCCTTACAATTATACAGGGGAGGTGACAAATAGATTCAAGGGATTAGACCTGACAGACAGAGTGCCTGAAGTACTATGGACGAGGTTCATGACACTGTATGGGAGACAGGAATCAAGACCATCCCCAAGAAAAAGACATGCAAAAAAGCAAAATGGCTATCTGAGCAGCCCTTAAAAATAGCTATGAAAAGAAGAGAAGTCAAAAGCAAAGGAGAAAAGGAAAGATATAAGCATCTGATTGCAGAGTTCCAAAGAATAGCAAGGAGAAATAAGAAAACCTTCCTCCTAGATAATATACATGTTTCAATGCTGTTCTCTTGAAACATCCCACCCTCGCCTTCTCCCAGATCTAGGGTGAAACAGATAACCAGCCCAGGTTGGGTACATGAGACAAGTGCTCGGGCCTGGTGCACTGGGAAGACCCAGAGGGATCGGGTGGAGAGGGAAATGGGAGGGGGGACTGGGATGGGGAATACATGTAAATCCATGGCTAATTCATTTCAATGTATAACAAAAACTACTGTAATGATGTAAAGTAATTAGCCTCCAACTAATAAAAAAAAAATTAAAAAAAAAAAAAAAGAAAACCTTCCTCAGTGATCAGTGCAAAGAAACAGAGGAAAACAATAGAATGTGAAAGACTAGAGATCTCTTCAAGAAAATTAGAGACACCAAGGGAACATTTCATGCAAAGATGGGCACAATAAATGACAGAAATGGTATGGACGTAACAGAAGCAGAAGATAGTAAGAAGAGGTGGCAAGAATACACAGAAGAACTATACAAAAAAGATCTTCATAACCCAGATAATCACGATGGTGTGATCACTCACCTAGAGCCAGACATCCTGGAATGTGAAGTCAAGTGGGCCTTAGGAAGCATCACTATGAACAAAGCTAGTAGAGGTGATAGAATTCCAGTTGAGCTATTTCAAATCCTGAAAGATGATGCTGTGAAAGTGCTGCACTCAATATGTCAGCAAATTTGGAAAACTCAGCAGTGCCCACAGGACTGGAAAAGGTCAGTTTTCATTCCAATCCCAAAGAAAGGCAATGCCAAAGAATGCTCAAACTACCACACAATTGTACTCTTCTCACACTTGAGTAAAGTAATGCTCAAAATTCTCCAAGCCAGGCTTCAACAGTATGTGAACCGTGAATTTCCCAGATTTCCAAGCTGGATTTAGAAAAGGCAGAGGAACCAGATCAAATTGCCAACTTCTGTTGAATCATCGAAAAAGCAAGAGAGTTCCAGAAAAACATCTATTTCTGCTTTATTGACTATGCCAAAGCCTTTGACTGTGTGGATCACAACAAACTGTGAAAAATTCTTAAAGAGATGGGAATACCAGACCACCTGGCCTGCCTCTTGAGAAACCTGTATGCAGGTCAGGAAGCAGCAGTTAGAACTGGACATGGAACAACAGACTGGTTCCAAAAATAGGGAAAGGAGTATGTCAAGGCTGTATATTGTCACCCTGCTTATTTAACTTATATGCAGAGTGCATCATGAGAAATGCTGGGCTGGAGGAGTCACAAGCTGGAATCAAGATTGCTGGGAGAAATACCAATAACCTCAGATATGCAGATGATACCACTCAAATGGAAGAAAACAAAGAAGAAACTAAAGAGCCTCTTGATGAGAGTGAAAGAGGAGAGTGAAAAAGGTGGCTTAAAACTCAACATCCAAAAAACCAAGATCATGACATCCAGTCCCATCAGTTCATGGCAAATAGATAGGGGAAAAGTGGAAACAGTGACAGATTTTATTTTCTTGGGCTCTGAAATCACTGCAGATGGTGATTGTGGCCATGAAATTAAAAGATAATTGCTCCTTGGAAGAGAAGCTATTACAAACCTAGACAGTGTATTAAAAAGCAAACACATCACTTTGCCAACAAAGGTCTATGTAATCAAAGCCAAGTTTTTTCCAGTAGTCATGTATGGATGTGAGAGTTGGACTATAAAGAAAGCTGAGTGATGAAGAATTCATGCTTTTGTACTGTGGTGTTGAAGAAGACTCCTGAGAGTCCCTTGGACTGCAAGGAGATCCAACCCATCCATCCTAAAGGAAATCAGTCCTAAATATTCATTGGAAGAACTGATGCTGAAGCTGAAAATTCAATACTTTGGCCACCTGATGCAAAGAATTGACTCATTTGAAAAGACCTTGATGCTGGGAAAGATTGAAGGTGGGAGGAGAAGGGGAGGATGGAGGATGAGATGGTTGGATGGCATCACCGACTCAATGGACATGAGTTTGAGTAAAATCTGGGAGTCAGTGATGGACAGGAAGCCTGGCGTGCTGCAGTCTATGGGGTCGCAAAGAGTTGCACATGACTGAGAGACTGAACTGAACTGAAGTGATTATTGAAAGGAAAAAAGGAAGGAAGGACAAATGCTATAAGAACCAGAACCTCAGGGATTCAACAATGCTGAAATTTCTCGTCTCACTCTTTTCAGCTTGGTGTCTCTCCAGATTAAGAAAAATAAACCATGGTAGCAGCAGCCCTGGAGTCACTTCCTCCCAGCTTATCTTCTCCAACAGAAAGATATTCCCTTCCCCATTTCTGTTTCCCATCCCAGGAAAGAATTACTGTATCAGAACTAGTCCTTGTCTACACAACCAGAGTATCGGAAGAGCAAATTGGAGATTTAGGTGCTTATGTGGCTTCATCATGGGGGAGGAAGGACAGCAGAAGTTAGCTGTCCATTTTGATGTAAAAGCATCCCTCGCTAACCACTGGGCAAAGGGAATAACATTCCACGACTCTGTTATGTGCTCCACTGTCTATTCAAAGTCCTTGCCACCCCAGACATCAGGAAAGGGTGGCTGCTTCTAACACAAGGGCAGCCTCTATCTCCTCTATTCAGACAATGATTCAACCACATGAGCAGCCACCAAGATCCCCCCTGCACACAGTCAGACCAACACTACAGTGGCACAACAGAGGAAGATCCACTTTGGTGAGGAGAGGCCTGTCACCTATGCTGCCATATAAATGGACGGTAAACTTACAAGGGGAACATTACGTCTTTGGCTCCAAATTGCTCTTTGTTGGTACATTTTTTGAGGGATGATTATATTCATGGGGATCCAGTCGCCTAAGAGGTTTGTTTACAAAAATATTGAGGATGCATTTCACATCAACATAAATAATTTCCCCCATATCTTTGTCCTCCAAATTTTGCAGTTAATTAAACTAATTTGTCTGT
Organism: Odocoileus virginianus; assembly: GCF_023699985.2. Classification (NCBI taxonomy): domain Eukaryota; kingdom Metazoa; phylum Chordata; class Mammalia; order Artiodactyla; family Cervidae; genus Odocoileus; species Odocoileus virginianus. The sequence continues at coordinate 23,852,446 of NC_069691.1, read as the reverse complement.
TTTTGTGAGTTGGAAACTCTTACTGTCATCCTTTCCAATCACTACTTATTTAAATTTCATCCTTGGCCAGTTTCATGATAATGTTTATCTGCTCCAAAGGATTTGAAATGAGAGTAACACACAGGGATTCCATTTAAATTCTTTCTTGAAGCTCAAAAAAAGCCAAGAATCAACTGGCCAGTTAGATAACACAATTTCCCTTGTAGGATATTTGCTTAAGATAGCTGGGAGCTAATTTAATTCCAGAGTTGCTTATTTATAGGTTTCTGTGAGGGGTTCCCTGCAGTTAACAGTAAACTGGGTAGAAAGATTCTAAAGAAGCATTCTTTGAGAGTATTCTCAAAACAGGTTAAATAAGTTTGCTTGTATTTTAAGAAAATGAAAATCTATACAATTTTCTGTCAACATTCCACTTTGACCAGTTCCCAACTGAAAAAAAAAAATTCTAAGACCACTTAAACTCATTGTTTGGCATTACATTAATCTATTTAGACAGAAATGACTTCTTGACTTGACTCCTTTAAAGCGTTAGCTTCATGCCCTCATCAACTCTATGTTTACCCTACACAGCCTTGGATTGCCATGGAGAGCAGAAGAGAGCCAACCATAAGACCCTAAGGAAAGGAAGATCATTGCTATGTTATGTTTTGGTTTATCCTGTCAATACCCTGGCCATTCCTCCACAGCAGGGTCTAGCCCCTGCCTTCCTCTCCTGCTTAGCTTCCTTAAGCCTCTTTTCTCAACAGCTTCCAACTACCCAACCACCCAAGTCACCCAAGTTCATAAAACTTCCCTACCCACCCCTCCCCTTTCCAGCTTCATTGACATTTTTCAGTTTCTCAAATCGATCTTCTTTTCCCCTCCCACTCTTCACCAGGCCAACTCTAGCTCATCCCTAAAGTCTCAATCCAAAACCACTTTTCTGGGGCCACCCTTGCCTGCACTGGCCCTCCAGTCTATACCAGCTTCTACATCAGGTTCCACTGTACTTGCATACAGAGCACTCACTTCTGCTTTCTGCCACTTAGCACAGTTATGACTGATCAGTTATCTGCATAATATCTGCTCAAAGAAAGACTCTTTCCTCACTAGACTGTAAGTTCCACAAATGGCAGGAACTGGGTTAATACTGTTCAATACTGAATTCCAATTCTAGGCACAATGATTGGCATATAGAGAGTGTTAAATAAATACCTGTGACAACAGAAAGTTGAAAGGTGTCTGGTAATTCTCTTAAATTCTAGGATCCTTTCCACATCAAGGAGCATGTGCTATTCTGTGCTTAGTCATTCAGTCATGCCCGACTCCTTGTGACCCCATGGACTGTAGCCCACCAGGCTCCTGCATCCATGAGGATTCTCCAGGCAGGCATACTGGAGTGCATTGCCATGCCCTCCTCTAGGGGATCTTCCCAACCTAGGGATCTGTGCTTTTAGTTTAAAAAAAAAAAAAAGAGCGTAGAGACTGAAAAGTAAAAGAGAGAGTGGGCAGATGTCTGATTTATTTTTACCCCAGTCTCTGTACTCAGCTTGTATTCTCATATTACAGAGCTCCCACACCCACTTCTTCCCCTAAGCTCACACATACATACACATAAACACACACAACACTGCAGACCTCCCTGTGCATGCTCAGTCATATTTGACCCTTTGCAACCCCATGGACTGCAGCCCACCAGGCTGCCCTGTCTGTGGAATTTTCCAGGCAAAAATACTGAAGTGGGTTACCATTTCCTTCCCCATGGGATCTTCCCAACCCAGGGGTGAACCCACATTTCTTGCATCTCCTGCATTGGCAGGTGCATTCTTTACCACTGAGCCACCTGGGAAGCCCCACAGACCTCCCTACCAGAGGCCTGCTCCTCAGATTCTTAGTAATAACCTTCACAGATGGTTAACTGTGGCTTTAATCAGAAACTATGGTCCCCTCTCTGCACCATTACTCCTTCTCCACTTTTATCTTGGGTCCCTTCTCAGCTGTGCATGATTTCACACTCATTTATGTGTCTATTAAGCCATTATCCCCATTTCATGTTCTGAACAGAATTGCACTTTTAATAAATTATAATGATTGGTTGGCTTCAATTAACTTTGAGGATAGACCTCACTTTTTGTTTCCCAAAAAGCCATCTCTGTTCCCGCCTCCTGGAAGAAAAGGGGATATAATATTCTATCTCAGCCAAAAATAATTCACCCCAAAAGAAAACATCACAGAAAAACAGAGAGCATTCAATAATGTGGAGACGAGCTCAGTGCAACCTTGGGATGGGGTGGGCTACAGACAGGAATGCAGAATTCAATGCCTTCCTGGTGCTGCTGTTCAGTTGCTAAGTCATGTCCAGCTCTTTGTGACCTCATGGAGTGCAGCATGCCAGGCTTCCCTGCCCTTCACTATCTCCTGGAGTTTGCTCTAACTAATGTCCATTGAGTCAGTGATGTCATCCAACCATCGCATCCTTTGTCGCCCCCTTCTCTTCCTGCCCTTAATCTTTTCCAGCATCATGGTCTTTTCCAATGAGTCAGCTCTTTATATCAGGAGACAAAGTATTAGAGCTCCAAAATCAGTCCTTTCAATGACATTCAGGGTTTATTTCCTTTAGGATTGACTGATCTGATCTTCCTATTCAAGGGATTCAAAAGAGTCTTCTCTAGCACCACAGTTCGAAAGCATCAGTTGTTCAACACTCTGCCTTCCTTATTGTCCAATTCTCAAATCCACACATGACTACTGGAAAAAACTTGGCTTTGATTACATAGACCTTTGTTGGCAAAGTGATGTGTCTGCTTTTTAATACACTGTCTAGGTTTCTAATAGCTTTTCTTCCAAGGAGCAATTATCTTTTAATTTCATGGCCACAGTCACCATCTGCAGTGATTTCAGAGCCCAAGAAAATAAAATCTGTCACTGTTTCCACTTTTCCCCTATCTATTTGCCATGAACTGATGGGACTGGATGTCACGATCTTGGTTTTTTGAATGTTGAGTTTTAAGCCACCTTTTTCACTCTCCTCTTTCACTCTCATTAAGAGGCTCTTTAGTTCCTTCTTTGTTTTCTTCCATTTGAGTGGTATCATCTGCATATCTGAGGTTATTGGTATTTCTCCCAGCAATCTTGATTCCAGCTTGTGATTCATCCAGCCTGGCATTTCACATGATGCACTCTGCACGGAAGTTAAATAAATAGGATGACAATATACAGCCTTAAGAGTATTCTGTTGTCAATTTTGAACCAGTCCATTGTTCCATGTCCAGTTCTGCTGCTTCTTAACCTGCAAACAGGTTTCTCAGGGGACAGGTAAGGTGATCCGATATTAAGAATCTCTTTAAGAATTTTCCACAGTTTGTTGTGATCCACACAGTTAAAGGCTTTAGCGTAGTCAATGAAGCAGAAGTAGATGTTTTTCTGGAATTCCTTTGCTTTTTCTATGATCCAATGGATGTTGGCAATTGATCTGGTTCCTCTGCCTTTTCTAAATCCAGCTTTGACATCTGAAAATTCTCGGTTTACATACTGTTGAAGCCTAGCTTGAAGGATTTTGAGCATTACCTTACTAGCATGTGAAATCAGCACAACTGTATGGCAGTTGGAATATTCTTTGGCATTGCCCTTCTTGGGGTTGGAATGAAAACTTTTCAAGCCCTGTGGAGACTGTTGAGTTTTCCCAATTTGCTGGCATATTGAGTGCAGACCTTTAACTGCATCATCTTTTAGGACTTGAAATAGCTCAGCTGGAATTCCATCATCTCCACTATCTTTGTTCATAGTGATGCTTCCTAAGGCCCACTTGACTTCCCACTCCAGGATGTCTGGCTCTAGATGAGTGAACCACACCATTGTGGCTAACCGGGTCATTAAGACCTTTTTTGTATAGTTCTGTGTATTTTTACCACCTCTTCTTAGTCTCTTCTGCATCTGTTATGTCTTTGCCGTTTCTGTCCTTTATTGAGCCCATCTTAATGCATGAAATGTTCCCTTGGTATCTCTAATTTTCTTGAAAAAATCTCGAGTCTTTCCCATTCTATTGTTTTTCTCTGTCTCTCCTTGCTATTCTCTGGAACTCTGCATTCAGTTGGGTATATCCTACCCTCCTGGTGAAGCAGCTACCACGGCCAGAAGTGAGACCTTCTCTAACTGCTCCCAGCCCCTCCAGCCTGTGGCCCTAAGATTCTTCAGTTTTTTATTTTACTTCTTTGTTTTGGGAGTTAGTTGGGTATAATCTATTCTCTGAAAATTCTACCCAAGGAGCAAGGCAAGTCTGCTAAAGTGTCCAAGGCCAGTTATTTAGGAGAGGACACATGGACCTCCATCCTGAACTCCAGAGTGAGAGCAGTTGAAGTGGAGGTCAGTTCTGCTCTGGCTGCTCTCTGGGACCCGATGGAGAACTGGGCTCAGAGGGACCACAGGCCTTCCGGGAGAGAGACTCCCAATATGTTAAAAAAAATTGAAAAAAAAAAAAATCCCTAAACAAGTTTACCAAAACTCTGACAAATACTAAATATTTGTATTAGACTAACTCTGTAAATAGAGCGGGTAAGACAATCATGGATTTAAAAGATAGATGCTGAGTTTCCATTCCTGGTAATGAATGGCTTCTATCAGGTCAACACACCCTAAAGTATTAGCATAGCCAGAAGCAGACAGAAGTTCGAGGACTGTGGACACCTGGAAGAAAGAATTGGCCCTGGTTGAGTTCTGTGTTTTCTAGTCTTCTCCTGGCCTCAGTAAGCACCATGTCGGATGCTTGACTGGGGGCTACTAGCTAGAAAGCAAAGAAGCTTCAAGTGGGAAGACATTAGGTCGAGGGGAACTCGGGCTAGATCCTGAGTCATCTTAGTACTCATTCATTCACTTGCCTGGCTCCTGGACTGGAAGAACTTGAAAGCTAGGACCTTCCCAATATATACACAAGTCTTGGCTTTCTCATGGCATTAAGGTTTCAGGGTACTTTGCCTTATTGCATGAAGATTTAGATTCCAAACATAAAACTAACAGCTAGCAAGGCAGATGCTGCATTGCTTTTTCATAACCTATCTCAAAACTCACACTGCATTTCTTTCATTGTACTGTGTTAGTTATAAGTGAATCATAAGCTCTCCCCATCCCAGGTTCAAGGGGAGGGAAATTCGACTTCACTCATGATAGATTGTAATAAAGTTCTAAAAGAGCAGGTGGAATAAGATATGTTGCTATGACCATCTTTGAAAAACAGAGTCTGTCACAAAAATCAATGACCAAAGATTTAATCAGAACAGGTTGAAAAAGAAAAGTAAACTAAACCCAAAGTATGTAGAAGGAAGAAAATAATACAGATGAGAGTAGAAGTAAATAAAAAGAAACAAATAAGTTAAACCAAAACATGATTGTTCAGAAAACCTGAACAATATTGATAAATTCCTAACCTGACTGATTAAGAGAAAACACATGTTACCTTCAGGAAAGAAGGTAAAGGAGGGGAGATCATTGCTGATCCCACAGACATTAAAAGAACAAAAAAAGGGATATTATAAACAATGTAAAGAAAATTTTTTTACAACTTAGATGAAAGTGAAAATTCCTCAAGAAATAAAACTTACAAAAATGATGCAAAATGGGGACTTCCCTGCTGATCCAGTGGTTAGGATCCTGTGCTTCCACCTCGGGGGGCACAGGTTCAACCCCTGGTTGGAACTGATGCATGTGGTAAAGCAAAAAAATAATAATAATAATAATAAAGCAAAACGAAATAGGAATATGAATAATCTCATTTCTATCCATTTATAAAATTGAGTCTATTATCAAAAACTTTCCCACAAACTTCCAGGCCCAGATTAATTTTACTGATGAATTGTATCAAAGATTTATAGATTAACTAATACGAATGTTAACACGAACTCTTTCAGAAGATAATAGGAGGTTGATTCTCAATTCATTTTCTGAGACTTGCATAACTTTGATAAAAAAGTTTGATGAGGAAATTAAAAAGAAAGGTAAAAAAAATTACAAAATAATAGCCCTCATGAACATCAACAAAAAATTCTCAGTGAAGTATTAGTAAACCAAATACAGCAATACAGAAAAAATGGCAATATGTCATGACCAATTGGAGCTTATTTCAGATATGTAATTTTGGTCTAACACTGGAAAATCAATGTAATTTATCATATTAACAGATTAAGGCAGAAATTTTTTTATTATTTTGATTGACACACACACACAAAAAATAATTTGACAAAATTCAATTCCCATTATGCTAAACTCTCTCAGCAGCTTAGGAATAGAAGGGAACTACCTCAAACTGTGAAGTGTACCTAAGGAAAAAAAACAGCATTATCATTACTATAATCAATGATAAAATACTGAACACTTTCCCCACAAAATCAGGAAAATTTTTATCGATGCTGTTCAGTATTGTACTGAAGATCCTACCTAGCACAGTAAGGCAAGAAGACAGAAAGGAATAAAGATCAGAAAGGAAGAAGTAAAACTCTCTATAATCACAGATGATGTAATTATTTACTTGGAGTCTACAAATCAACTATTAGAACTACTAAAATAATTTTGCCAGGTCAACATATAAAAATCAATTATGTTTTTATATATTGGTAGCCAAAAAATGGACAATACAATTCCTTAAAATTCTATTTACAATATCTTCAAAAGATATAGAACACTTAGGAATAAATGAATCAAAAGATGTATAAGACATAAAAGCTATAAAATATTGCTAAAAGAATCTTGAGGAAAACTTTACTATTATAAAAAATTTGTAAATATTTTAAAATAATGTTGAAAATGTTTCATGTTCATGAATTGCAAGACTACATTTATACGATGACATTTTTTCCCAAATCCCAGTAAATACGCTATAGCTGTTTTTTTTTTTTTTTTTTTGTAGAACTTAGCAAGGTGATTGGAGAAGGCAACGGCACCCCACTCCAGCACTCTTGCCTGGAAAATCCCATGGACGGAGGAGCCTGGTGGGCTGCAGTCCATGGGGTCGCGAAGAGTCAGACATGACTGAGCGACTTCACTTTCACTTTTCACTTTCATGCATTGGAGAAGGAAATGGCAACCCACTCCAGTGTTCTTGCCTGGAGCATCCCAGGGATGGGGAGCCTGGTGGGCTGCAGTCCATGGGGTCACTAAGAGTCGGACACGACTGAGCGACTTCAATTTCACTTTTCACTTACATGCATTGGAGAAGGAAATGGCAACCCACTCCAGTGCTCTTGCCTGGAGAATCCCAGCGACGCCAGAGCCTGGTGGGCTGCCGTCTATGGGGTCGCACAGAGTTGAACATGACTGAAGCGACTTAGCAGCAGCAGCAGCAGCAAGGTGATTCTAAAATTTATTTGGAAATGCAGGCGCTAGTGGTAAAGAACCTTCCTGCCAATGCAGGTAGAGGTAAGAGACTCAGGTTTCATCCTTGAGTTGGGAAGAACCCCTGGCGGAGGACATGGCAATCATTCTCCAGGTGTAGAGAATCCCCATGGACAGAGGAGCCTGGCAGGCTATAGTCTGTAGGGTCACAAAGAGTCAGATATGACTGAAGTGACTGAGCATGCACACATGCAAAGTACCTAGAGTAAACAAGGCAATCGTGAAAAAGAACAACTTTAGAAGATTAACACTAACCAACTTAAAGATTTACTTCAAAACTAAACTAGTAATCAAGAAAAGTATAGTACTGGCATAAGGATATAAAGATAGATCAATGTCAGACACTTTAAAATCATTTGATTACCAACCAAAGTAATCAATGGAGGAAAGAAAGTCTTTTTAATAAGTGGTCCTAGAACAACTAGATAGCCATATAAAGGAAAAAATATAGTAGCCTCAACTCATACTATACGCCATCCAATAAAAACTAATTTAAAATGGATTATAGATCTAAACACAGAAGTTAAAACTGTAAATTTCCTGTAATAAAATAGGAAGACATCTTCATCTTCACAAGTTGTGGACAAAAAGCTTTTTAAACTAGGACACTGAAATTAATAGCCATTATAAAAATACTGATAAGGTAGACAACATCAAAATTTTAAGTCTGTTCATCAACACTAAGCAAATATAGAAGGCCATAGACATGAAAAAAGTTTTAAAGCAAATGTCTAACAAAGACTTTTATCCAAAATATATAAAGTATCCCCAGAACTTAATAAAAGACAGTCCAATTTTTTAAAGAGTGGAAAGGGCAAAATAAATAATAATTAAATGCAACTGGGAACCTAGACAGAATCCTGGAACAGAACAAGGACATTAGTAGGGAAACTGGTATATATAAATAAAGCCTATAGTTTAGTTAACAGTATTGTGCCAATATTAACTTCCCAGCTTTGATAATTATGCTATGGTTACATGTGATGTTGGTATTAGGAGAAGCTAGTTGAGGCATATACAGGAACTCTATACTATTTTTGCAACTTTTCTTTAAGTCTAAAATTCAAAATAAAAAAGTTTTTAAAAATGAGTAAAAGATTTGAACAGACACTTTAAGAAAGAAGCTATGTTAAATGGCCAATAGCACAGGTAAAAGTTCTCAGGTCATTAGAAAAATTCAAAATAAAACCCAATTACAGTTCACAACCAATAGAATAGCCAAAATCAAAGAGACTGATAATACCAAATAGTGGCAAGGATGCAGAGCAACTGTAAACACTCGTACATGTTGGTGGGAGCATAAAATGGTTCCAACACTTTGGAGAAATGTCTGTAGGTTTTCATAAAACTAAACATACACCTTTCCCATCAGCCACTAGTTTTAGTTCTATATATTTATCCCCCCAAATGAAAGCATATGTCCACAAAAAGATGTGTACAAGAATGTTCACAGCAAGTATATATTCATAATATCTCCAAACTGAAAACATTCCAGGTGTTCATCAACAAAAGAACACTAAACAAGCATTGAATTTGTACAATGTAATACTACTCATAAATTAAAAGGAACAGACTAATACATTCAACAACATGGATGAATCTCAAAAACATTGTTCTGTGTGAAAGAACTCCTATATGAAAGAATAACTACTTAATCAGTTCACGTACATGAAGTTTCAAAGCAGGCAAAACTAATATAGAGAAGAGGTGGGGGTGGAAATCAGAGCCATGCTTGCCTATGGGTCATGGAGGTAGTCTTTGACTGGGAAGGGAAACAAGGAATTTTTTGAGTGATGATAACATTCCATGTTTTGGGGGGAGTTACCCAGGTGTATGCGTTCATGTTGGTTCATGAACCAGCCCCCATACAGAGAAGACAAAGAGACCCAGAAGACAGAGACAGACCACTCCAGATAAGGAGGCAGCAGTTATAAAAAGCAAGGGAACTTACATACCAGGCTTGTCTGAGGAGTCAGATGAATCTTACAGCTTTATAGAAAGGCTTTAATGGGTTCAGACATATATATTGTCCAGATGACATAAAGGACACCTTACTCTCTCAAAGCTATGTCTTTGAAAAGGGCTCCCTTTGAGGAGGGCATGGCAACCCATACCAGTATTCTTGCCTGGAAAATCTCATGGAAACAGGAGCCTGGTGGGCTACAGTCCAAAGGGCTGCAAAGAGTCAGACGCGACTGAAGTGAGTTAGCACACTCACCCACAGTGGGAGGCAGGGGTGAGGAGCCCCATTGCCCAGGGTTGCTCTTGTAGGTCAGCCTGTGGTCACATTCTCTTGTTTTCTTGATGGCCCTTCAACAATTTATCAAAACTTATAAAATGGTACATTAAACTTTGTCTATTTTACCTAAACAAAAAAAAACCACCAAAAACAAATATAGAAGTCTAGTTAATAATATGCATGTTTAAGTTTAACACTGAAGTATACTGACACCTTCAACTCACTTTGAAATGCATTTTTACATGAACTGGTGGACAGATAGGATAGGTAGGTATGTGACAAAAGGAATACGGAAAAACATTCATTTTTAAGTCTAGATCGTAGACACGTGAATGCTTAATGTATAATTCTTTTAACTTGGCTGAATGTTTGAAATTTTTCAATATTGAGGAAAAAAGATAGAATTTATTTTAATGTGAATTCATTTTATATTGCAGGAAGTGTGGTACAAGCTTCAAGCTGAATGATAAAGAGCTACTTCTTTGCATTCTGTGAGTGTGTTGGCATCACTTCATTTACAGAGACAAATAATGAACCTACACTGAGGTTTTTCTATACACCTGCATTATCATAGGCACGCGGGATGGGTTATCTCATTTAATCTTCACAGTAACCACCCCCACCACTAACCCATGTGGCAACACATTGCAAATTAGAAAAAGGCATTCTTTCCTTGAGACAATTTACTTCTGTCTGCCCAAAAAATTGTCATTGTAACTCCACACATCTACAGTGGGTCCAAGGCAAATGATGCCAGTAGGGTTGAGAAGAAGCTGGCTTATACTATAGTAACTAGAGGGAGTGACAAGAGCTCTGTGAAGTACAATTACTATCCCCAGGCTTAATATTTCACCAATCTCACAGGTACAGCAGTAGAAAATATTGAAATATTAACTGGTAATAAAACTCAAACCTTGAACCCCTCAATGTTTCTGCAGCCGCCCTGGTCATGTGGACCCCTCTTAGGACACTCTGGACTCACCATGTTTAACAACTAAAGAATCAACAGAGCAGAGGGTCATAGATTCCCACTCCAGGACTACGGCCATTGTCTACCATGTTTGGTCTAATTGGTCAGTACCTGTGAAGATTATTGAAGTTTAACAGTATGCCTTATTATCCTGAATTTACAAAACCAAAGTAACTTAAGGCAGACCTCAAAACTAATAAGCTACAGAAACAAAATTTAAACTCAGTAGTGTGACCTCAGATTTGGCCACCATCTTTTATGGCCTCAACATCAAAATTCTCAATGGGAGTTCATCCCAATTTGTCCTCCTGACCCACCTTGATCAGTTCTGGTGAGCAGCTGCTTGGACAAAGCTGGCCTTTGGGTGACTCTAAGTAGAAGAAAGGTCCCATGAGAGACACCAGGACCAGGCAGGGACACTGGAACATAACAACTACCATGAACCCGGGTTCACTGGTACCACACCATCTTTCAGGCCATCTCTCAGACTAAAGAGAACCAGAATACTGTTTTCTGATTCCAACTTAACTTGGAGCAGATGTGTAGCAATCTCCAAGTGACTTGGATACAACAGCTATTGACAGTGTTTGAAAACCCTGTGACTTGTCTCCAAAGAGCTCTGGGTTCTCAAATGAAAGAGACCCCAGTGGCTCTTCATGATCTCTTTCCTGGGAATGGTTGCATCTAATGAGCCCTACCCTAGATCTTCCTCAAATTAACTAGGATAAGATCTGCCCTAACAGGAGAATACAAGATTGTGATTACTTCCCTCATGGATGGCACATTGAGCCACAGGCAACAACTGACATAGAATAACCAACACAGGAGTCTTAACTTTTTTCAAAACAAGACTAGGAGAAATTTTTTCAGGACAACCTTTGCAGTGGCTACTGTTCCTGTCAACCCAATATTCAATACACCTATCTTATTGTAACAGGCCACAGAGATGGTTTTGGGATTCTGGCTAGACCAATCAGAATCAGAATCCTCCCCTCAACCCCTTTTGGCTTAAACTAAGTTGAGTTGGATTTCTGTCACGTACACTCAAAGAGCTCTGTATGACCAACATAGTAGTATCACAGTCCCACAGACATTCACAACCAACCTGTGAATACTAGAGGGGTGGAGGGATTAATTCTGATAGCATTTAAATTAGAAGTGGGTCTTGAAAGATGATTGAATTTAGATAAATTGATAAGGTGAGAACAATCTACATCAATTTGAGCAATGGGACCACAACTGTAACACAAATAAAAATTCAGCAGCTAACACAATGCCTGGTGAACAGAAAATTCTGGGGTGGGGGGGGTGCGGGAAGTGCTCATTAAGCATACATAATAAGTGAATGAAGGAATGAGTATAGAATGGAGGGTAGAAGTACATGGCTACACACTGCCATGAAGAACCATGCACACACACATGCGTGCACCTGCATGTGTGTACACATAAATTAGAAAACTGACAGGGTTGTACAAAATACATGAAATAATCCACAGGAAAGACAACACAAGCTGTTATTCTACTCGGGGGAGGCAAATGTTGATATGAACAACTTTTTTATCAACATAGAAAGTAAAGTCTAGTTCATTAAGGAATGAATACAGAACATGTGGTTCATATATACAATGAAATATTACTCAACCATAAAAAGGAATGAAATTAGGTCATTTGTAAAGAAATGGATGGGCCTAGAGACTGTTACACAGAGTGCAATCAGTCAGAAAGACAAAAACAAACATCGTATATTAACTCATACATGTGGAATCTAGAAAAATGGTACAGATGATCTTATTTGTGAAACAGAAATAGAGACACAGATGTAGAGAACAAACATATGGACATCAAGGGGGGAAAGGAGGGGTGGAATGAATTGGGAGATTGGGATTGACATATATACATTATTGATACTAGATATAAAATACATAACAAATGAGAAGCTGGAATCAGGATTGTTGGGAGAAATATCAATAACCTCACATATGCAGATGACACCACCCTAATGGCAGAAAGCAAAGAGGAACTAAAGAGCCTCTTGATGAGAGTGAAAGAGGAGAGTGAAATAGCTGGCTTAAAACTCAATATGCAAAAAACTAACATCATGGCATCTGGTCCCATCACTTCATGGCAAATAGATGGGAAACAATGGAAACAGTGGCAGACTTTATTTTAGGGGGGGCTCCAAAATCACTGTAGATGGTGACTGCAGCTATGAAATTGAAAGATGCTTGCTCCCTGGAAGGAAAGCTATGACAAAATTAGACAGCATATTAAAAAGCAAAGACATCACTTTGCCAACAAAAGTCTATCTAGTCAAAGCTATGGTTTTTCCAGTAGTCATGTATGGATATGAAAGTTGGACCATAAAAAAGGCTGAGCACTGAAGAATTGATGCTTTCAAACTGTGGTGCTGAAGAAGACTCTTGAGAGTCCCTTGGACTGCAAGATCAACCCAGTCAATCTTAAAGGAAATCAACCCTGAATATTCTTTGGAAGGATTGATGCTGAAGTTGAAGCTCCAATACTTTGGCCACTTGATGTGAAGAGCCGACTCGTGGGAAAAGACCCTGATGCTGGGAAAGATTGAGGGCAGGAGGAGAAGGTGGCCACAAAGGATGAGATGGTTGGATGGCATCACTGACTCAATGGACATGAGTTTGAGCAAACTTGGGGAGATAATGAAAGACAAGAAGTCTGGTGTGCTGCAGTCCATAGCATTTCAAAGAGTAGGACGCAACTGAGGGGCTGAACAACAACAAATGAGAGTTCAGAGAACTCCACTCAACGTTCTGTAGTGGCCTAAATGGGTACGAAACACAAAAAGAGGGATATATGTATATATAGAGCTGATTCACTTTGCTATACAGCAGAAGCTAACAAACTGTAAAGCAACTATACTCTAACAAAATTATTCTTACAAAAGAAAGAAAATAAAGCCTAGGAATGCCATCTTACAGAATCTTATGGAGAAATCCAGCATTCTTTTATGAGAGTAATCTGTATGCCCACCCCCTCCAACCATTTTTATTATTTTTGCATAAATGGATGTGTGTGCGCTTGCTGTCATTTCAGTCATGTTAGAATGTTTGCAAACCTATGGACTGTAGCCCAGGCTCCTCAGTCCATGGGATTCTCCAAGCAAGCATACTGGAGTGGGTTGCCATGCCCTCCTCCAGGGAATCTTCTCAACCCAGGATGGAACCTTTGTCTCTTACATCTTCTGCATTAGCAAGCAGATTTATTACCACTACCACCACCTGGGAAGCCCAAATAAATGGATATTTTCACATCAAAAGAGGAAATAGCAGAAGAGTTTTGAGCAGGTGGGGAACAGAATGACAAATATTTGATGAAGAGCTATCCACTCTGGAGGGTTGGTAGGTTAGTTAGCTTGAAAGGATACATGTGGATACTAGTTAGGAGGTGGGTGGGACAGTAACCTAGACCTGTTAGGAATGAGACCATAGATGAAGGCAGGAGATAACTGAAAGAAAAAAAATTACCAATGTTATTAATTGACTGAGTTTGAAGGATAAATGAGAAGGCAGTGGGAATGACCTTGAGTCCCGATAGCTGAAAATTCCCACTTGAAATATCCCTATCTTGTCTCAGTAATGTCTTCCAGATAAGAGAAATGGCAAATGGCATTCTATTCTGAAATTCTCCAAAATCAGCCAGTCTAAACCATGGTGCTAGAACAACTGTCACTGTGAAAGACTTTGTGTGGCCTCGTATTCATAGAAGGGAGGATGGCTGAGAATTACTGCTTAGAGCTCCTTTGTGCTCCCCACAACCCGGCAGTAATTTATCATGTGTGCTCAGCTGCCAGCTGGTCTGTTTGTTTTCCATAGAAACCTTCTATCTCCTACACTGGATCAAAGAGAGACTCAAAAAAGTCCCTTCTGCAGGGCAAAACACATTCATGCCCAACTAAATGAGGATAAAAAAACAAAATGCCAAGGCGCTATAAGAAAAATATTCACCCTCTCTTGGACAATGTTCCCCGATTCTGACCCTGTGACCACTATCCCCAGTACCCATCCACCCTGGATTGTTTCCTGTGTCAGAAACCACTGGGAGTCCACCCAGTCTCCATCTCCTCCCACCACGCTGCCCTTCCCTACTAACAAAACACCTGTAGTCTAACTAAAAGATTATATTTCCCAGCTTCCCTTGGAGCTAATATGCTTCAAAGGAACTGACCCTGGTGTGGAGTGTGACATTTTTGTTCTTCTTCTCTTTCCTAACACATGAAAGTCAGAGGAGAAGACAGGAGTTCCAGCAGCACCTTAGACCAGAGATGACATGAGAAATGGCAACCACACGCTGATAAGGTTGGTAAAGAGCACTGAAGACAGGGCTGTTGCTGTAACAACTCTGGGCCATCTACCCCTGGGCATCTATTACCAGACATGTCAGTTCATGGGATCTACCTCTTTTGAGAGGGCTGCTTCATGGATTTGGAAACTGGCTTTCAGGGAGGGTTAAGCAATTTGCACCAAAGGCTCACCTCCTTTCAGTGACTGAAACTCAGTCCCAGACTGTCCAAGTCTTTCTGCATCAGAAGAACTTGACAAAAAGTCCTAAAGGTAGCTTTCGCCTACAGAGCACCATAGATGTTTCAGTTCAGTTTTCCTCTATCATGATGCCCTGAGTTCCCTCTAGAGGGGGTTTACCACCACACCCAGGAGCTTCTCAACAAACATCAAATGTCTCTTCTACCCTGTGAGGAAAATAAACAAACCATACCACCAAGAGGTAAGAAGCTGTGAATTGTATTATAGATATATAGTTCCATGACCAAGCTTTAGAAACCAAGGCAGACCTTCTCCATCCACATCAGAAAAACAGGAATGCTGAACTGTCTGCTTGGAAGGGAGATGAAGAGATGACATCACTAGACTGTCCCTTTGACAGGGCCCTGAGGGCCTCTCACTTGTCCTTAGAAAAAACCACAGCAACAGCAAATTGAGTGCCACACACCTGGTGATCTAGCCAAAAGCAAGGACTGCAGCCTAAGTTCCAAATACCAGACTCTGAAATCGTCATCCTTGCTAAGGGAATACCTCCATCTTCAATCCTTTACTGTGTTGTTGTATACACGGCATTCTCTGTACTTGTTGGTTGTGGTTATAAAACAATTATTCAGAGATCTTTTGTATTTCATACTTCTCCCCAATCCCATCTTTTTCTCTCCCCAAAATGTTCCATTAAAAAAAAAAAAAATCTGTTGGAAGCATGTTTGTTAAAAAGAAGGAGTGGGAGAGGGAGAAGAAAGAGGAGGAGGAGGAGAAAGGAAAGGGTATTGAAAGAAAGAAACTTATAAACCATACTACCAAGAAATGGGAAGCTGTGAACAGTATTATGTCTATACAGTTCTGTGACCTTTGAAAACTGAAAGTTCTTTGAGAGTGAAGATCAAGGTAAATGTGGTCTGGAGGAAATAATATTGGGCCCACATGAAATGTACCCCCAGAGCAGCAGGCCTATGCTTCTTGTGCTACTGTAAATGTGCTCTAGAAATATTCAGAAGTTCTCAGAATATAGAGCACTCTTGAGGGGCCCGGTACCAGCCTTTCTAAGGATTTTTACTTTCCTGGCTCAAAGGATGGTAATTCCTTAAGGGCAAAAACAAATTTAGCTAGAAACCACCTGAGGGAAAATTCTGAGGTTCCTTCCTGTGGAAGGTCTGTCTGGGGTAAAACTGCCTGATGGGCAGACTGATGTGAGGAAAAACAAATTGAGTCAGTGTGTAACCTTAAGATTATTCTTTAAGGGACTACCCTGGTGGTCCAGTGGTTAAAACTCTGAGCTTCCAATGCAGGGGCCAGGGTTCAATCCCTCGTCAGGGAAGTAAGATCCCACATGCCATGTGGTACGGCCAAAAAAAGAGAAAAGATTATTTTTTAATTCTTGTTGGTTTACTCCTAAGATATTTTTGGAGTATCTGAGTTGTTGCAAGGCCCTGTGCCTGGTACTACAGGCAAGGGCCATCCTCAGTCCTCAGACTGCTGGTGTTGAGATTTAACCAATTTCTACATCATGAAGTATAGAAATTTTATTCTGTCCCATGTATGACATAATCTTACATATTTCTTCTACATACATTTAGAACCACACCAGACAGTGTTATAATTTTTGCTTCAATTATCAAACATAATTGAGAAGACTCAGGAGTGGCCAGGTATACAGAGGGAGATTGAGAGGGGCTTTGCATGCACTTCACCATCCCAGGTTCCTACAAAGTTATCTGCTAAAATGACATATTTTTGAAATACATAATTTTTGTGTGTGAACCTGTCATTGGGAAAAGATGATAAGGAAAACTATTATTAAAAATGCATTCAGAGCCTTGTCAAAGTGAGAAAATCAAAACCCAGCCCTGGGACCTGACTCAGCCAGGCCCCCAATCTTTACCTCATTCCCTCACTACTTTACACTTTACACAGCTGTAGGGAAAGGATGGTGTTTCATGGTCCCACTCAGCCTGCAGGAAAGGCAGGAGACAAATAGCTTCCATTTCATAAAAGACAGAAATTAGAAGTTTGAGGGTGGCTCGACCCCGAGTTCAGACATTAGGAAGCAGTCTCAGACCATAAATCTTTTCTTGGGGAATAGCTGTCACTGATCCCCAAGAACCTGACCTCTTCCTGATGAAGATCGGGGAGAGGGGCTCTGCTCTCTATCTCCTCCATAATGATGAAAATGAGTAGCCATCCAGCACCGCATTCTTCCTCTATACTTCTAGATACTCTACAGCAGTAGGGAAGCCTAGGATACCCAGCTCTGTGGGTGCGGAGGTGGGGGAGTTGTCAGGATGACAACTCTACCAGTGACCAATTTTGCTATCTCAATATTAGCAAGCCTGCAAGCATTTCTTATGAATGATGCTGGGCTCCAGCCCTACTCCCATCTGTGCCAAAAACTGTAGATTTGGGAATTTACCCTACTTGCAAGCTCTCAAATCATCCTACCACAGTTTCATCGATGTGGGCAGAAGACACAAGATCCAACGATCAGAGATAGAGAATTTACCCCTCACTGTACAGCAAGCAGCACAAGCTCCATGCTCACATTCTTTCCCTAAGGCGCAAGTCTCACCAGGGAGTGTAAAGCAGCCCAGGTGGATACCATGCATTAGGTTTACATCACAGCTAAGGCACTCCAGTCATAGGAATCCCCTGGTGTTACAAAGGGGCTGCTAGCAAACCTGCCCAGTCTTTGCCCAGATGGAGACATTTTTATTGTACTGGCTAGGAAACAACACTGACCTCTGCCTCAGAGAAAGATACTATTTATATTCTCTAAGGCTGCTTCCTAAGCAAATACCCTTGAAAACATAGCCCATAACAAGAGCTGTTACAAGACAAGCATAAATGCAAAGAACCAATGAAGAACTCTCTCCCAACACTCCTTTATCTACTCTCTCATGACACATTAGTTTGCTGCTGCTGCTGCTGCTAAGTCACTTCAGTCGTGGCCGACTCTGTGCGACCCCACAGACGGCAGCCCACCAGGCTCCCCCGTCCCTGGGATTCTCCAGCAAGAACACTGGAGTGGGTTGCCATTTCCTTCTCCAGCGCATGAAAGTGAAAAGTGAAAGTGAAGTCGCTCAGTCGTGTCCGACTCTTAGCGACCCCATGGACTGCGGCCTACCAGGCTCCTCTGTCCATGGGATTTTCCAGGCAAGAGCACTGGAGTGGGGTGCCAGTTTGCTTCCTAACCTTAATTTCAGTTTGGAAGTAAAACTCACTCTGATTATGTGACGAATGTCTGTCTCTTCAAAAAACCACAAGATAATGAAAGCTGTGACTTGCTATTTTCCTTCCATCAAGCCCAGCTCCTGGTTTAAGTCCAGCACAGTGTACATACTCAGTGGATCAATGGGCAGCCTAACTAGTGGCAACTGGCAAAATGCAAATGCCCAGTTTCACATTAGCCTGTAACATAAAGGTAGAGGGGCTTTAAGTATGGATGTGGAATTTGCCTCATTACCTGGCGAAGTCTGCACAACCCTGGCTTTCTCCCTTGCTTTTTGATGTTCTCTCCATCGATGTATCAAAGCACAAAACAATCTTTTCTGAGGGTTATATTGGAAACTTATTCATCTCTAATTTGAGAAAACCTTCATCTAATTAAACAGTTTAGATTTAATATGCTAATTCAGAGGACAGTTTAAAAAAAGCACAATTACAAAGGGACTTCAAGAGGATAATTACAAAGGGGAAGTGTTCAATCTGAATAAAATTTCTATTTTGTTTAATTACTGACACCCACTCCTAATGAGGATCTGTGATCATCTATATTTAAGTATTGTATGCCACGAGGGTCTCTTTAAGGCATCAGGGAAAGTATGACTGAGTTATTGGTGAGGCACTGTCTCCATTGCTTATGCAGGCATGCAAATTCAGGGGCTTCTAAGGCTGCAAGTAACCTAATCCTGAACTAGGGGAACTAGGGTCCCTGAGGATACTGGCCCGACCCCCTGACCACTGCAGTCAGCAACACAATTGCCCTGCCTTGTTTCTACGAATGGAGCTAATTCCCAGGCTTCTGGCGGCAGAGTTGTTTCTACCCAGTCCCCAAAGACCACACCAGACTGGGTACGAGGGGAATGAACTTTCTGGCGAGCCTGACTCGGTGCTATACGTCACTATTTCTCAAAGTATCGTCTAACCCTTGGACTTCCCTGACGGCTCTAAACAAATGTTAAAAAAAAAAAAAGACAAGTTAATTGTCTGGATCTCAGATTGCTGCTCAACTCAAGAAACTTCCTGTATTTACTGCATCAAAGAGGTCCTTTCTCTGACATAAATCGTAGCAATACCTTTTTCAGTCTGTCTCCCAGAAGAATGGAAATAAACACAAAAATAAACAAATGGAACCTACTTAAACTCAAGAGCTTTTGCACAGCAAAGGAAACAATAAACAAAGTGAAGAGATGACCCACAGATTGGGAGAAAATATTTGCAAATGATGTGACCACCAAGGGATTAAGTCTCCAAAATTTACAAACAGCTCAATTCATGATGCTCAACAGCATCAAAGCAAACAACCCAATCAAAAAGTGGGCAAAAGACACAGACAGATATTTCTCCAAAGATGACATACAAATGGCCAAGAAGCACACGAAAAGATGTTCAACATTGCTAATTATTGGAGAAATGTAAATCAAAACTACACTGAGATATAACCTAACACTGGTCAGAATGGCTACCATCAAAAAATCAACAAGCAATAAACACTGGAGAAGGCGTGGAAAGAGGGGAACCCTCCTATACTGTTGGTGGGAATGTAAATTGGTACAGCTACTATGGAGATCTAGAACTACAGCTACCATGTGACCCTGCAGTCCCACTCCTGGGCATATATCTGGAGAAAAACATGATCCAAAAGGATACATGCACCCCAGTGTTCATTGTAGCACAATTTACAGTAGCCAAGACATGGAAGCACTCTAAATGTCCATCAACAAAGGGAAGGATAAAGAAGGTGTGGTACATATATACAATGGAATATTACTCAGCCATTAAAAAGAATGAAATAATGCCATTTGCAGCAACATAGCTGGACCCAGAGACTGTCATACTGAGTGAACCAAGACAGAGAAGGAAAAATATTGTATGACATCCCTTATATGTGGAATCTTAAAAGAAATTATACAAACTTACAAAACACAAAGAGACTCACAGACTTAGAGAATGAACTTATGGTTGTCAGCAGGGAAGGAAGCAGGAAAGGGATAGCTAGAAAGTTTGGGATGGATTTGTACACACTGCTATATTTGAAATGCATAACCCATAAGGACCTACTGTATAGCACAGGCAACTGTGGTCAATGTTATGTGGCAGCCTGGGTGGGAGGGGAGTTTGGGGGAGAATGGATACATGTATATGAGTGGCTGAGACTCCTCTGTTCATCTGAAACTATCACAACATTGTTGACTGGGCTTTTCTGGTAGCTCAGATAGTAAAGAATCCACTTGAAATACAGGAGACCTGGGTCTGATCCCTGGGTTGGAAAAATCCCTTGGGGAAGGGAATGGCTACCTGCTCCAGTATTCTTACCTAGAGAATCCCATGGACAGAGGAGCCTGGCAGGCTATAGTCCATGGGGTCACAAAGAGTCAGACATGACTGAACACATACAGAAGATGCCCCAAGGCAGCCACCCCTATCCAACCACTCCACACTGATGAGCAGTCCCCTGGTGTGGCCCCAGACAACAGCCCAGGATAAGAAGCACAGATGGGATGGGCCAACAGTGCCTATTCACAGCACATTCACCACACTCTCCTCACCACATGGAACCAAATGCCAGACAGATACAGCTCCAGGAGGAAGCAGAGGAAAGGTCCTGATAAAGCCCAGAGGAATCAGTATGACTTTGGTTTCACAGAGATTATGAAAATGCATTCCTTTTACTGCTGAGCAGTAAGATTCCCTGACACAGCTTTTCTTTAATTCCACTGTCATTCAAACCATCAGCTTAAAACTTAGGCTTAGAAAGGAAAAAGTCCTTAGGTTTCCTTCCCTATCTTGCTTCCTGCAGGTTCTCCTTTTCAGAAGAGCACTCATGAAGACTTGCACTGGTGAGCTGGAGGCCCCAGAGATTTCAAAGTCAGAAAAAACTGGTTTCAAACTGTCTGTGCTTATTTCTATTTATGCGACCTAAAGCAAGCCACTTTACCTTTCTGAGCCTCCATTTCCCTATCTGTAAGATGGGAATGACTCATAGGTTTATCATGAAAATTCACTGGAATAATGCATGTGAAGAAACTTAGCCAACATCTTGCTAACACACAGCAAATGTGAAGTTTATGCACACACAGGCACATGTGCACATACACAACACTCACGCTCACTCCATAAATCCGGTCACTTTCATTTGATTATGTGACCACCAAGCTGGTTCAATCAGAGCTGTTCATGCCCATTTTGGATTAGTGACTCAGACTCCCAAGATACTGGAGAGAGAGCAGGCAAATCTGAGCCTCAGAGTGTGTGTGTGCATGCTAAGTCACTTCAGTCGTGTCCAATTCTTCACGACCTTATGGACTGGAGCCTGCCAGGCTCCTCTGTGGATGGAGATTCTCCAGGCAAAAGTACTGGAGTGAGTTGCCATGCCTTCTTCCAGGGGATCTTCCTGACATTCCTCTTACATCTTCTGCATTGGCAGGCAGGTTCTTTACCACTAGTATTACCTGGCAAGCCCATGAGATCCCGCAGAACTGTACTTTTTCTTTCTTACACAGAACCAGGCTAAGGTGATAAGACTGACTGTCTAACCGACAGGCAAGAGCTGATGAACCCAGGTGAAGAACTCCCTTCCTGGGAGTCCTGTGAGGCTGAACACTGTCCTAGAATTGCCATCCCTGCCCTAGGCACCTCTGTAACACTTCTCTCAGAATTGCTCTCATGGCATAGGGCACATTTTTCTCTTAATACTCTCAGTAGTGGTAAAACTTTATCCCTTTGGGGTAGATCTGATGTTTTAGATATTTTATTTTGAGATAATTGCAGATTTACACAGTTACAAGAAATAACGCAGAGATATCCTGTCTATTGCTTCCCTGTTGGCTCAGATGGTAAACAGTCTGCCTGCAGCGTGGGAGACCCAGGTTTGATCTCTGGTCAGAAAGATCTCCTGGAGGAGGAAATGGCAATCCACTCTAGTATTCTTGCCTGGAAAATTCCACGGATGGAGGAGCCTGGCAGGCTATAGTCCATGTGGTAGCAGAGTCAGACATGACTGGGTGACTTCACTTTCACTTTTTATCATGTCTCTACTCTAACCAGTTTCCCCTCAATGCTAACATCTCACAAATCATAATACAGTATCACGGCGAGGGCACTGCCATTAAAGATAGATGATCTCTCCATCCCCACAGGATATCTCAAGTCTCCATTTTATAGCCTCATCTACCTCCCTCACCACCAGCCCCCCATCCTCTCCTTAAACCCTGCTGCTGCTGCTGCCATTAATTTATTATCCATTTCTATAATTCTGTCATTTCAAGAATGTTATACACATGGAAGCAAATGGTATATAACCTGTAAGAATGGCTTTTCTCACTCAACAAAATTCCCTAGAGATTTATACAAGTCATTACACATATCTATAGCTAACTTTTTTGGTGCTGAGTAATGTTCCATTATAAACATGTCCCTCTTGTTCGACCAACCAATAAGCTACTGAAGGACATATGGGTTATTTCTAGAGATATGTAGAGAGTTTTATGTGAACCCAAATTATAACTTCTCTGAGATAAATACACAAGTGTCATTGCTAGTGTACAGTAATTATACATGTAATTGCATTAAAAATTACCAAACAGTTTTCCAGGGTGGTCATACCATTTTATTTTTCCATCAGCACTAATTCAGCAATGCATTAGTGACCCCGTTTATCTGCATACTCACCAGTGGCTTCTTTTTATTTTAGCCATTACGAGAGGTATGTAGTAATACACCACTATGGTTTTAATTGGCATTTCTCTAATGGCTGATGACATTGAACATCTTTTCACGTGCTCGCTGCCATCTATATATCTTCTTTGGTGAAATGTCTATTCATGTCTTTTGCTCATTTTCTAAATGGATTGTTTGGGGCTTTTTACTGCATATACTTTTTTATTAACTAATTTGAGTCAAGTGTAGTGAACACCGTGAATGGTTTCTCTGAGTAGGATCATTCTGTATGCCATCAAACACACCAGTATACATACATACATACATACATACACACACACACAAATGCACACACACAATCAAAAACGTGTCTATAAATAAATCAATGAGCCTTCTTTTCTTGTAAAGATCTTAAATGAGTTCAGAGCGGTTACCAAAACATACACTGCCCAAGGTTCTTAAGCTATTGTAAACTTGGATCTCTCAGTGAATCTGATGAATATAAAAGATCCTCTCTCCACAAAAACACACATCCATACAGAATTTACCTCCAACTTTACGAGATTCCTAGGTTGATGAAGTCAGCAATGAACCCTGGGTGAAGAAAACCTAATTTAGCAGAATGCCTAAGTGGTTGACTGGAAGTAGATTTGAAGAACTCCACACTCACTTGGAAATTATAGCTTCAGAGCAGGTTTAAGACTTCCAGCAGTGGATGTCAATCTCTGAAAGTCAAAATCACACTCAGATGCCTGGGCCCACCTCCAGGTTTGACCCATGAAGTCTGTCAGGGAACCTGAAAGTCTGTATTTCACACAGCTCACAGGCAAGGACTGAGAAGCCCAGGTGAAGTCAACAATCTCAGCATCCACCTTCCTTCACTAATAGGCAAAATGCCTATCTTACTTAAAGTACTGGGGGAAGGAGATTATACAATCTCCAGAGTGTAATTCCCTACACAGTGAAAAAGGAATTTTCCCTTTAGACTCTGACCTAAATACGCCCAGGAGTCTCTCTTCTCCTATTCTCAGGACAAATGCATCTTTAAAGCACCACCAAGGAAACTTCCAAATCCTTTAGACTGTCATGGAGGCAGCTCTCCAGGTTTCTCGATCCTGAATCAAATCCCTGCAGGATGCTTTCAGCTTTTCCCCATAATGTTCCCTTTACACAGTGAGCATTTTGGTTTCTCTCTCCCATATCCTATGCTATAATAATCCTGTCTGCTGGTTAGAAGCTGCACAGATCAGTGAGGGACACTGTTTACTTGTACAGACCAGTGGAGTGGCGGCATGTGCTGACGAGTGGCATGTGCTCTTCACCTGTACCAATCAGTGAGATGGCTGTCCACGTGTACAGATCAATGGGGTGCGCTAGTTGACCTGTCCAGAGCACTGAAGTGTGCTGCTTTACCTGCAGAGATGAGCAAGTGCCCTGTTTTGCCTGCACAGAGCAGTGGGTGCACTGGCTTAGCATCTACAGTCATTAGGAAGTTCTAAAGGCCAAATCCCAGCTAGCCTCCTATTCCAGTTTTGCCCTTAACTAGCTGAGAATCCTTGGGTATGTTTCTTAACCTCTCTGAACCCAGTTTCTTCATGTGTTAAATGAGAACAATAAAACACCACCACCCTCACACAGAAGGTGAGGAGATTGGCTGAGATGATATGTGTGGTTAGGTCCTTGGCATGAAAGGGCTGTTCGGTGAGCATTTGCTCCCCTTCTCTTCCATGGATTTGATTTAATGGTGGTGTTCCACCTGGCGTGGGGTTGCCCTACTGAGCTCTGGGTAGCTTAGCCTGCCCCTTGGCCTCTTTCCCCACAGGGAGGCTTTCTGCATTACTCACTCTTTCTTACTTCCCTGATGCCACAGGGTCCCTGCAGTGCAACCCTGGGCCCTCCTCTCCCATTGTGGTGAGCTCCATATCCCCATGGCACAGGTCAGGAGCAATGTGGCATCTTGGCCTTCTGTTAGTGAACTTCCCAGCTGAACAAAGAACAGAGTCTCCAGAGTCGGGCAACAAGGTGGTGGTGGACTTACAGCTTAATCATGCCACTCCCCACTGGAAACATCTGCTGCTGCCCCTTTGGCCCAAGGGAGTTATTTCCTCTAACAGAGCCCAAAGTAGAATCTTGAAACAACAGAGCCAGACTGTTCCAGAAAGCAGAGATGACTCACGTAAGCAGATCCCCCCAGGGACCCCAAGAAGCTCCAGCCACCCATTCATGTGTCATGCCCTCCTCTGGCAATATTCTCCTCAACCTAAATGCACAATAAGGTTTCCTCTCCTCTGCTCGTGTGCAAAGCTTTCTCCAGCTGGGTGCAAGCATTCCTCCACACCCCCTAACCACTGTGACATCTCTCACATGACAAACCCTTGAAGGTGGCTTGAGTGCCTCAAGGCTTGGACTCTGGTACCTGCCTGCCTGAGTCAAACCAAGCTCTGCCCCTTTCTAGCTAGGTGACTTAGCAAGAAACACTTAACCTTCTCGTGCCTCTGTTTCCTCATCTCTACAGTGGAAATGATAATAATACCTACCTCACAGATTTTTTTGTCAGGATGAAGTGGCTAATGAGATGAAGTACTTAGAAGAGCCCCAGCATCTAATAAAGCACCACATGCATGCATGCATCTAAGTCACTTCAACTGTGTCCGACTCTTTCTGATCCTATGACTGTAACCCACCAGGTTCCTCTTTCCATGGGATTCTCCAGGCAAGAATACTGGAGTGAGTTGCCATGTCCTTCTCCAAAAGACCCTTCTCCAGGGGATCTGCCCAACCTGGGGATCAAGCCTGCATCTCTTAAATCTCCTGAACTGGCAGACGAGTTCTTTACCACTGGTACCACCTGGGAAGTCCCACCACTTGCATACGAGCAGTTTACTACTGTT
The DNA here is from genome assembly GCF_023699985.2 of Odocoileus virginianus. NCBI lineage: Eukaryota > Metazoa > Chordata > Mammalia > Artiodactyla > Cervidae > Odocoileus > Odocoileus virginianus. The sequence continues at coordinate 23,826,580 of NC_069691.1, read as the reverse complement.
GTTGTTGTTCAGTCACTTAGTCATGTCTGACTCTTTGCGACCCCATTGACTGCAGCATGCCAGGTTTCCCTGTCCTTCACCATCTCCCAGAGCTTACTCAAACTCATGTCCATTGAGTCAGTGATACCATCCAACCACGTCATTCTCTGTCTCCCACTTCTCCTCCTGCCCTCCATCCTTCCCGCCGTCAGGATCTTTTCCAAGGAGTCTTTGCTGTTTACTACTAGTATAGTATGTATTACCAGGAACTTGATGCCATAAAAGGGTCTGTGATGAGAAAAGCAGTACCTGGACCAGGCTGCAGCTGCCGGTTCAGGTTTGTCTAATTCCAGGCCAGCCATTCTGAAGATTCTGGGAAAATTATCTCCTCTCACCACTCACCTAATCCAAGGAATCTATCTTCAGTTAGCGGAGAGCTTACGGGCAGAAAACCATTTCTGCAGAGCCAGCTAGCCCTTATCTACATCCTGCTTCCGAGCGAGTCAAAGACCCAAAGGCAGTAACGGTTCTCTTCGCTCAGTTCCACTGAATATTCTAGGTCCTGCCTTGGTATTTTCCCAGGAACTGGGGCTAGTTTATCCCTGCCCAGAGCAATCACCCACTCTAGGCATTTCTTTATCTGCTACTACCCTCTCCATTTTGCTGCCTGCCAATAGAGCAGGAAAAGTTAGAAGCTCTGGAGTGAGAGCGCCGAGCTTCAAATGCTGATGGTGTTGCTTCTTTGCGCCTCAGTCTCCTTCTCTGTAAAATGCATATAAACAAGAGTCCCTACATCATGCAGTCATTACAGAAACTGAATGAAACATTGTGTGCAGACACTGCAGGTAAAGCACAGTGCCTGGCACACTAGTGGATACACGGCTCATGCTCGCTCTTTTTAAATCCTTTCCCCCGACCCTTCTCAGTCCCATTTACACAGAAGCTCCTGGATTTTTATGCCAATAGGAGGCAGGATCAATCATATCCCATATCCACTCCACCAAAACATACACATACACACATCCACTCCACCAAAACACACACACACTCCACTGCCCAGGACAGCCTGTGGACCAGTTGAACAGCGGGATGACCCCATGGAGAAATAACACTGAAGAAGGTGCTCAGGGAACTCAGACTTCCTCCTTCCTCTGCTCCTGACTGTTTGGAGCCGGTGTTTCTGGGGCTGTGGAGGGGGAGGTGGTCCCTTGCTGATGGGCTCTCATGATAGGGGCTATATCTCATGTCCCCTTCGCAGGAGTGCACAGTGCACTGTGCCTTAGATCAGCTGTTGTTTTCCAATTTCTTCAGTGCCCACCTGCTGTCTAAGCTAATTTAATAGCCTCCACACCCCTGGGGAGCCGGATGTTCACAGGAATGAGGAGGAGGCTCAGAGACAACCCAAGTGAGGAAAGTGAGCACAGATACAGCCATATGTCCGGGCATTAAATAAAATAAGCACATAGATTACAAACCCTGGAGGTACTTCTGCTAACATCCGATTAGCAAGCGTGCCCCTGTAGGGAAAATCTGCCTTCCCATGCTTTCCTGTAAAGCAATCCAAAGCATTAGTGAGGAAATTCAAGGCACTGCTCTCTGTGTGCCTGTGGTCTGAGCTCTGTGTTCCTGGTTAGGAATTGGAGGGTATAAGAGGGTGTGTGTGGGTGTGTGTGTGTGGGTGTGGGTGTGTGTGTGTGTGTGTGTGTGTGTGTGTGTGTGTGTGTGTGTGTGTGTGTGTGTGTGTGTGTGTGTGTGTGTGTGTGTGTGTGTGTGTGTGTGTGTGTGTGTGTGTGTGCGTGTGTGTGTGTCTGTGTGTGTGTGTGTGTGTGTGTGTGTGTGTGTGTGTGTGGGTGTGGGTGTGTGTGTGTGTGTGTGTGTGTGTGTGTGTGTGTTCGCAGGTATAAGAGGGGTGTGTGTGTTCGCATACATGTTCCTGTTGAGTGGAAGATGCTGATGGGCAGTAGAAATAAAAGATGCATTAAAAACTGTAATTCTCCTTCGTAAGCTATGCAGCATCTCCCAGCTCTAGTACCTCTTTCTACCACCTACCCATGGAGATATTTATCACATGAATATCCAGGAGCCTATCTTGGGGATATAGAATAGATGATGTGGAGGAAATTTTAAATGGCTGGTCTGGCCATGAAAAATCCTTCCTGCCACTGACGTGAGATTCATGTTCATTCCAACTGTCTTCTTTGGGGGCAAATATGCATCAGGCTGAGGCTCCATTTTATACTTCCCTGTGACTTTTCTCAAGTCCTTTAGACAAGTATATTAAGCTCAGTTGTCTATGATGTGTCTCAGTGGGGCCTCTCTTCTGTCTGGGGGGAACCTTAAATCTAGTTCCTCTACTCAGCTATATCCTCCTCCCTGGATGCTATGGCAGTGGCTATCTCTCCACCCCTTTGGGGCCACTTTGGGCCCTTGTTGACCTGGTTTATTTCACTCTTCTTCTGTATGTGCTTCATCTCACCAGTCAGACTGTGAGTTCACAGAAGGCAAAGGCAATGTTGTGAACCACTCTCCCTTAGCATCAGCATAGGCCAGGACACTGCATTGATGCTCAGTGAATCCAGGGTCCAGTGCAATGACTAGCTCCTGTTACTCTTGTCCTGGTGCTTTTATTTCCAGAAAAATCATTAACAATCCTCTGTATTAGGGAGTTGAAAATGTATCTCTCATCTTAACACAGTGCCCTTCCTTTCAAAGATACCTCAGTGACCAACCCATCCACCCAGTCATCCCCATCAGAAGCCAGCTGTCACCCTTGAGGCCTCCTGATAATTCAGAAGAATAGTCTAGGTTATACTGTCCATCGTGGATGAGCAGAGTGCTGACACATATTTCATTTAAGAAGTCTAGCTATAGCCCACGGGGCATAATTAGCCACAAGTCCCTACCTAACTGCAAGAGGACAGGAGAACACAGCCACCAGATAGAATTTTCAGTGACCACCATTTGCTCAACATGTTTGTTATATGTCCCTCCACCCCCAACTCCCCATCCCTGACAAGTCTATCATCAGTGCCTATGCATTGCATCTTGCCTTTTTTAGAAAATATGACTGTTTCTCCCCATCCTCAAAGACATTGTTTATTTCAAGCCCTCATCATCATTGCCTTCAGTGTGGACCTCAACTGTAAGCTCCTCTCTTTACAGCAGACACAGTAATCTTCTTGAATCTAATGATGTCAGCTCCCCACCTAAAGTATCTCAACAAAGCCCTTTACACACAGAATTCCTCTCTTAGCAAGGAGATTAAACCAGTCAATCCTAAAGGAAATCAACCCTGAATATTTCACTGGAAGGACTGATACTGTTGCTGAAGCTCCAATACTTTGGTCAACAGATACGAAGAGCTGACTCATTAGAAAATACTCTGATGCTGAGAAAGATTGAGGGCAGGAGGAGAAGGGGACGACAGAGGATGAGATAGTTGGATGGCATCACAGAAACAATGGACAGGAGTTTAAGCAAACTCTGGGAGACAGAGAAGGACAGAGGTGCCTGGTCTGCTGCAATTCTGGGGGTCACAAAGAGTCAGACATGAGCTTCTGAGACTCTTTAGGGCCTAATGTTGTAATAACTTGAACTGAAATGAAAAGAGTTAGTTCTTTTCATTTCAGTTCAAGTTAATACAAAAAATGTATGTTTCTTATGTATTAAATTATCTTCCACTCTACAGGGCAAATGCCATATCCACACTTCTTTCTGAGATAATTTTTTTCTATCTTGTGCCAAGTGAACACTAGACCCTAAAGAGTCTCAGAAGCTCTGTTTTCAGATGAAGAACAAAGAACATCTAATAGGTACATGAGGATTCTAAGAAGTCTTGTTGTGTACCTGAGGTCTATAAAACACACACTTAAGTAATTACTTTTACCCTAAGACAAAGTTTCACAGCCCTAAGTTATTTCTTGCCCTGAGACCACCTCTTACTTTGAAGTCTTTTTGCTGGATTTTAGCCTTCAATTTTCTTCTAAATTCCATCTGAAGACCTAACAGTTCCCTTTTAAGCTCATCTCTTTCGATCTCAGCCTTGCACATTGTGAAAAGAAACCAGTTGGCATTTTCAATCATTTTCTCCCTGAAAATCTCCTTACCCAAATCTACCAGTTTATTAGGTATATTTTCTATTTTTCGTGTGCTTGCAGATAGCAGTGTTCTCAAACTTCTCACCACTACACACTATGGGTTGGTTTTCTTTTCTCCATCCTCCAACATCAACTCCCTGCTATCCTTCAAGCCTTTACTACTAGTCTCCTTGAGATCCTCAAGCCTCTGCCAGTCTCAAAACCAATATCATGTGAATGACACAGAATAAAAGATTGTTTGCACAGAGGAGACCTTACACAACTGTGGGAGAAATTAGTGAAGTACGAGTCCAGGAGAGGATGGCTGGAGGATCAGAGAAACATCATTAATAGAGACCGCAAAAAAAGACAATAGTGAAAAAGTCTGCACAGGGCTGTTGGCTCTATTATCTGGGGGTGGAGCTGAAGTTGCTAGCAGGACTAGCAGTTAGAAAAGCTGGCTACGGAGTGGGGAGAGAAGAGGAAAGGACAAACTTGAACCCACAGGTCCAACTAAACCCACATGTGTCTCTCATTCCCTCTACCTCAAAGACTCAACTCCCTCAGCACAAAGATGCACACATATCTGGTTCAAGAGGCAGAAGGCAAGATCCTATGGGAGCTGGAGGATCTAAAAACTCAGCTGTCACCCCATGCCAGCAGGTGAGTGGAAGATCGGCGACGACCTGCATGAGCACCTGGGGCTCTGCCTGGACCTCTTGAGCATACCTGCTGCTGTTTTGATTCTATCTTTCAATCCTCATGTAGATTTTTCTTATAGTTCACCCTAACCCACAGCCATGCCAGGAAGGAAATACAGGAACCACAGATCCAGTTTAGCCGAGTTGACAAAGAATAAAATTACCACAAGTCTCTTAGCTCATGGTTCCTGTCTAAAAGAAATACTTAATAAATGTTCAATATTTATTCATATTCTTATCACCCAGCCCAAAGCTTAACACATAGCCATGACTTGTCTTTTAAAATAGTGGTCCCCAATCTTTTTGGCACCAAGGACCAGTTTTGTGGAGACAATTTTTCCACAGATGGAAGGGGGTAGGAGGGAAGGTTCAGGTGGTAATGCTAGCAATGGGGTGATGGTGCAGGTGGCAATGTGAGTGATGGTTCAGTGGGTAATGCAAGCTACGGTGAGTGATGGGGAGTGGTAGATGAAGCTTTGCTCTGTCTCCCACTGCTCACCTCCTGTTGTGTGACCCAATTTCAGGGATTGGGGACCCCTGCTCTGAAACATTTCCCCCAACTCAAATTGTCTTTCTTTTCGTAAAGAAACAAGAATCTTCTGAACCACCCTAATATTTGGTTAATTTCCCTCTCAGTGGGACAGTTTATTGCTTAGAACTAAAGCCTGCTATATACTACTTAACTCCAGAAGCCAGCAGCATTAAAATTCATTCAGACTAAGTAGTAAGAAGAAAGATGATCTCAAGGTGTTACCATTTTCAACAGAGCCTGAGTGACAGGGCAGGATCCAAGCTTGAACACTTTCTCCTCATTAGCACTTTGGTTCCTGCACTCAACTCAGAGCCCCACCTCGATGACCCTGCCCAGACAAGGGGAACTGAGTGATGAGGTGATAATGAGGAGAAAATGTCCTGCCCTGTTCTGGGTCTGGCTAGTACAAAGCAGGACCACAGGGATGAGATTGTACCTGGCTCTTTTAAGATCTTCCCTCATTTGGGAAGCAGCATGATGAAAATTCATCATCATAATGAAGAAGAAGACACTGCAGCAACAATGACCAAAGTGAAGAGTGTAGGTGCAAATGTACTGGCCTGGGCTCGCAGGATAAACTCAGACTCTTTTTCTTAAATATTTTTTAACTTTCAGTTTCATATTGGATTCTACCCAACTAACAATGTTGTGATAGTTTCGGAGGACAGCAAAGGGACTCAACCATACATATACATGTCTTCATTCTCCCTCAAACTCCTCTCCCATCCAGGCTGCCACATTACACTGAGCAGGGTTCCCTGTGCTATATAGTAGGACCGTGTTGATTATCCGTTTTAAAGATAGCAGTGTGTACATGTCGATCCCAAACTCCCTAACTACCCCTCCTCTGATTTTCACTGCCTGGCAACCATAAGTAGATGTGGGTTCTTGTTACGACGTCTTTAATTTTATTTTAAAATTGATATAAGTCTTCTAGCATTGCTTTCTGCTACTTAACAACACTGGCTTCATGATTCTATTACTACTGGGAAGGAAGGAGAGAAGAAGGGAGGGAGGGAAGGAGGAAGAAAGAAAAAGGGAAGGCAAGATTCTTCCCAGGAGATAAAAAGACCTTTTCATACCCTGAGCCATCAAGAAGCCCAGTTTCATGTTATTTAAACTCTGTTCCAAAGTGCTTTTTCAGGAGGAAAATTCATAATTGCTCTTTTGACAACACATTCTCCTAGGCAAGCAGAATGCCTGCAGTATGTAAATAGTTTCCTAGGTCTCAAGCCCAAACTGGGGGGTGGGGGGGCCAGGGGCAACTTAACTTTTTCCAAGGTGGCTCCCTGTCACAATATAGGGGTTCTGATAGTGAAGAAGAGGGGAGAATGAAACTTTGGTGTGCAGATAGCAATCTCTGATACAGCTCTTAGGAAGACTTTCAGAAAGACTCCCTGGTGTTTTTCAGGTGGAAGAGGGACCCTCCAAAGATATTGCCTCTAGGCCAGTTTCTGGTTCTATTATACCTTAATTTCTCCCACCATTCTTACTGGCACCTTCTTATTATTCTCTTTCTCTGTCTCCTTTCCACTACCCCAGACTTCCTCTCCTTTATTTCCAAAGTGTTCATGCCGTATTTGGCACCTCAGCAATCAAATGGGGCAGAAACATGATGATGACTCAATTTTTAGACAAGAAAATCAAGGCTCAAAGAAGATAAAGGACTTGCCCAAAGTCACTCCTCTAGTTTGTAGCAGAATCAAGACCAGAGAAACCAGGACTTTGGACTCTAAAGACTTCTGTTCTTCCAACTCTTTTGATGGGATCCCCATTTACTACTGAGTGTACATGTAAAACCACATATTAAAGGAAGGGCACACATTTCTCAAGCCCACAATTTAGCACTGAACTGTGGCTTTTTGTGTCTTGGACACGGTATCCTCTAATACTGTAAAACATGTGTCTCTAGGTTCATAAGTTGTGCTACTAAAGAGTTATGATCCCATGGACTGTCCATAAGAATAGCCCAATCTCGAAATTCTAGCAAAATTCCCAGATACCTCTAAAAGGAATTTTTCTTTTCTTCTGTTTGGACAAATAATGTATCTATTGTGAGTGCTTCACTAATTAATTTATTTATTCACTGATTGTGTTGGCCTCTACCATATCCAAGTTTCAATATTCAGTAACACAAGAAGAAACAAAATGAATAGTAAGTCATAGTCCTGTTCTCAAGGAGTTAATAGTTGGGAACATAGTTAGAAAGATGTCTAAACAGACAAACTAATTCTCATATGAGCCATGATGGAATAAGTGTTCTGAATGCCAGAGAAGATTTCACATGATGAAGCAACTGTTTCTGTAGAGAGTCACTAGAAAAGTCCTCACTAAAGTAATGGAATCTGAATGGAGTCTTGAGTGATGGTTGAGATTTTGGTAGACAGAGATGTTTCCTGCAAGCATCTCTGATTAAAAAAATAATGAAAAAGAGCATTCTGGTCAGAGCCAACAGCAGCTCTCAGAATCTATTCCATGTAAAACTTGAAACAATCTACTATCAAAATGAAAGACTGAGAATAAATTGTGGCAGAGTTATAAAATAAATAAAATATATCCCAATTGTCAAAAAAAAAAAAAAAGGATTCCTGCAAGCAGAAACAATAGCATAATCAATGACCAGAATTTTAAAAAAAAAAAAAGAAAAGAAAAGCAAACACTGCCATCTGGTAGTGGCATTAGAGTATTGGGAATACAACTGGAAAGTGGAGCCATAATATAGAAAGTCTTGAATGCTAGAGTCCAAGGTTCACAATTTTTCCCAAACATAACAGGAAGCCATTAATAATTTTTGAGTAGGGTGATGAAGCCACCAGAGGAAAAAGCCAAGAAGATAGAAACAGAGACCAATATGATTCCTACAAGTGTGACCCTATAAATTCTAGCAAGTATATAATGAGGTTGTGATGGTTAATTTTATGTATTAATTTGACTGGATTAAGGAATGCCCAGCTAACTGGTAAAAAGTTATTTCTGGCTGACTGTTTCCAGAAGAGATTAGCATTTGAATAGATGGGCTCACTGACTGGGGATCATCCAGTCAGTTGAGGGCCTGAATAGAACAATAAAAAGGCAGAGGAAGGGTGAATTTGCTCTCTACTTGAGCTGAACATCCATCTTCTTTGCGCTTGAACATTAGTTCTCCTGGTTTCGAGTCCTTCAGGAGATCACAGGATTTCTCAATCACAAGTCAGTTTTTCAGGGGGAAAAAAAATCTCTTTCTGTATATCTATATAAATCTTATTGGTTCTATTTCTCTGGAGAACTCTGACTAATAAAAGTTGTAAATGGAGAATAAGTGTAAAATACAGCAAGGCTGAAAGTGCTACCTAGAGAAAGCCAGATAATCAAGCAGAGTTACCCTGGAAAATATACCATTATCCAGGGTTCAGGGCCTGATACTCTCTGCTTTGCAAACTCAGAAACCTGGATCTCATTAGAGTATAACAGTGGGCTAGATTCAGAAAAACCAAAATACCATTTATTACTTCACAGTTAAAAAAAAAAAAAGTCCACCTGAATAGATCAAAAATTTTGGTTGTGAACCATAAAACCGATACTAACCAGCTGAAGCAAAATCATTAGCAACATTATGAAACTTTACAGAATTTCTAGAAACTCAGAGACAGTGAATTAAGCTCAAAGTCTCTACAGTTAAGTGTGTGATGAGTTGCTTCAGTCGTGTCCGACTCTTTGTGACCCTATGGACTGTAGCCCACCAGGCTCCTCTGTCCATGGGAATCTCCAGGCAAGAGTACTGGGCTGGGTTGCCATGCCCTTCTCCAGGGGATCTTTGCAACCCAGGGATTGAACCCACGTATCTTAGTCTCCTGCATTGGCAAGCAGGTTACCACTAGCACCACCTGGGAAGCCCCTACAGCCATGACGAAAACCCAAGTGCCAACACTGGACCAGTCACAGGCCAGTCCCACGGGCAGTGAATGCAACACCACAGCTCCCCTGCTGGACACAGACACGAGACACTGGTGCAGTATGTCAACCACAAGATTTCACTCTGAAGAGCTTCGTGGCTGTTTCGTGTTTGTGGTTATGTTACTAAGTCATTTCTGACTCTTGTGACCCCATGGACTACAGCCCTCCGGGCTCCTCTCTCTATGGGATTTCCCAGGCAAGAATTCTGGAGTGGGTTGCTATCTCCTTCTCCAGGGGATCTTCCTGAGCCAGGAATTGAACCCACAATTCCTGCAATGCAGGTGGCTTCTTCACAGCTGAGCCACCAGGGAAGCCCACTTGTTGCTGTCACTACTCCTGAAAGCCCAACCACTTCCTGTCATTTCCTCTAGAAAGGTGGGTTCTGAGTGTGGCCTTCTTCTTTATGTGGACCATTTCCCTCATGGAACTTGGTTCATAGATCAAGCCTCAGCCTCAGCAGTGGCCTGGAAGACAAGTTTTCTTGCCTCAACTGTTGGAAGGTCCAAATCTCAAAGAGAAAAATCACTAAAATAGATGACAGGACTCCAAAAGATGTAGTGTGAACATGATTATGACAAATACTCCCTGCCTACCTAGGACCTGGAGACAGACTTATTTCACCCCATAAAAAGGTTTTTGTTCAACATTTATTTGGCAGAACCAACAAAATTATGTAAAGCAATTATCCTCCAATTAAAAAAAAATAAATAAAATTTTAAAAAGAAAAAAAAAAAGGGTTTTGTCTAACATGAAGTTAGAGAAAGGGAAGTTATCAACGTATACAGGCCTTGAATTTTTCCATAATCCTAACTTTTAGGTTCTAATAACCTGTTGAATTCAGCGCCACGCTGTATTCATTCAGTGAGGAATAACTGGCATTCCCTGGTTTGCCCCATAGCATGCACGGCCCACAGTGCTGTGGGAAGGGACACCTCAGCCTGTTTCAATGACATCACTCTCTTCCTTTCTTCTTTCCCTCCCAAGTCTGCCTCCCAGGCTGTGTCTGTTCTTTTCTTTTTGCAATCCACAGAGCTAGTATAATCTTCCAGAATTTGGCCCGAAGAGAAGAAAGAGCATTTTTCCTATTAGCATAGAGATCTCTGGGGCAAAGAACTCGAGATCACCTTCCACATGCCAGAATGAGTCCAATTTTGACACCTGCTCTCCCAAAGCATCAGTAATAACCTCAACTCCCTGCAAAAGCTATAACTTTAATAAGAAACAGGTCACACATCAGACACCAGTATTGCCAGAACATGCAAACACACACGTACACTCTATCACCAATAACTCATAAAAGAAAATGAAATCTCCCACAGTATCCCCCAACTAGTTCCTCCATGGAATTCCCTGGGGAAGAGGGGAGGGGAGTGTCTAAACGCCCTCAACACTCCAGATGCAATGTGTAGCACTTTTCGGTTGCCATGGATATCGTCTTGATCCACAGCATAATTGGGACACATTTATCTCATTACTGAAACACATTTGGAGGATAGGTGATAAAGGAGCGGCAGAAAAGGTACACATTTGAAGTCACACAAACTTGGGTTCCAGTCCTGACTCCATCTTCAACTGGCTATAAGACATTAGACAGTTATTTCTTCTAGCTCAGTCTCAGTTTCTTCCTCTGTAGAATGGGAATGAGATTCCTACCTTACAGAGCTGTTTTGAGGATTAAATAATGGAACATATGCACTGCACCTCTTATCGTAGCCAGCAAATGGTAACTACCTCTAGCACTGTAATTACTGGTTTTATTATCATCACCCTTACTATGGAACCAAAGGGTCGTAATAGATCAGAGTGAAAACAGAGAGTCCCTCATGTCCACCTGTGAGTTCATTTCTAATAAATGGAAAAGTCACATTCTTGTCAGCTTGATTATGGAAGCATTCAAATTCTGCTGAACATAATGAACAGCCTGCCAGGACAGGTGTCGGCTCACAGAGGAAAAAAGCAGAGCTGCCTCTTAGGAACCCTGTGTGTAGCTTCACCTCTTCTCATCCCCACTCATTGCTCCCCCATCTCTCCTTATGCAGACACTCACCTCCTCATTACAAGCAGTTTGGGGGGTTTGTGGGGTGGAGCTGATAACTTTCTGTGCAGAAACAGTGACTGTACTTATGCACTGCTCTGTAGAAAGTGAAATTGCATGGCTGGGAGAATCCCATCATTGTTCCACCCCCTAATGAGAGAGACTGTCTGCAGGAAGATGAAATTAAATTGTAAGCTCTGTTGACCTCAACAACAGGTGCCATTTGGGCAAACTCAAAGGGGGCCATTGAATTGTTAAAAAGATTTAACTCTTCCTGATACTGCAGCACTGGTTGATAGCGTCTCACCAATTCTGCTGCTAGAAATGTCACCACTGGAGGTCCATTCCACTGGGTTCTTGCCCTGAAATCCTTTAAAAAATGTTAATCCCTGGGGAGAAGAAGCAGACAACTCAATCATGCTAAGGTGTTAGTGTAGAGCCTGGGTCCCAACCCTGGCTGAGTTCTTTGGCCAAGTTTCCTCATCTGGAAAATAGAGGAATGCTGAGAATTACAACTTCCTCCTAGGGTTTGGGGAAGATAAAATGAGACCTATAGGGAAGACAGCATAAGACCGCACACTGTGTTTCACAATTCATTCATCACTGAAGGAATCTTTATTGAGCTTCCTCTCTGGCAAACACTCATGTGCTTGGGAAACACAGAGCCCTTGAATATCCTACATCAATTACTCTGGGTTGGGCCAGAACTCATCTACCTCCACCATGGAACCAATCCTTGGGTCTAGCTAATACGAATTCAATTTCTCCCAACAAGAAGTACCCGAGGGGAGATACCATTAAGTGATGGAAGGGGCAGATACAAGAGAAGGTCAGGGAAAGAGGAGGTAAAAGTTCTGAGAGCCAAATTTTGAATAATTTGTAGTTTTACCTCCCTCAGCCGGAGGCCTTCCTCCAGGAGATGGGTGAGGAGAGCACTGAGGGTTAACAGGGATAAGGAACAACCATGGGAACAAGTAGTAGTCTACACAGAAGAGAATGTGTTCAAAAAAACACAAGAAGAGTCACACACCAGTCACAGAAACTAAAATTCCAGTTTAAAGCAACTCAGCTCTGTTCCATTCAGCAGGCGATGAATTGCAGGCATTTGCACTTCTGTGGTACCTTTCATGCCAGAGCCTCTAAGCCCTTTTCAAACACAAATCTGTTCAGCCTCATAACCTCTCTGAGAGTTGGCAAAGGGATAGCGGGATCACTTCCCTCCTTACCTCAAGGGCAGCCTCTTGGGCGGTGGGAAGCAGAGGGGAGGAGGCAGAGGCTGTTTAACAGTCACTTAACCAGGCGTCCTGACAGCTCAGAGAAGGAGCCGCTTGGGATCAGGCGTTTCTGGGACACTTGTTCTGAGGCGTGGAATTACAGAAACACCTGGGTATCCACTTCTGCCTTTGGGGCTTTAGTTTTTCCCTCATTTAGGCTGACAGTGTCTGGGGATTTGGCAGACAGTGAGAGTGCCTACACAATGTCTCCCTCACTTACTCCTTGTAACAGAACCCCAATTTTCATCTAGGGTGAAACCATGATTCATGTAAGCCAAATTAGCAATCCTCTTCCCATTCCCCCAAGCTTTCCTTGCAGTAATGAATGACTGTATAACTCAGGTTTGGCCAATGAGATGGAAGGAGAAACCTGCTGGGGATAAATGTGTCAGAATTCGCCAGGGTAACAAACTCTACTTTGGTGACCTAACACAGCAAAGATTTATTTTTCTCTCACATTATAATTCTGATGCAGTCGGTGGGGAAATTGTTCGTCACTCACTGAGGATTCCAGGCTCCTGAAGACTTCATCCTGTTAGAATGAAACAGTCTAAAATGGTGGTCTCCAAGGTCACCATGAAAGAGACATGAAAGGCTGGAGTTGGAGACACTGATCTCAACTGCCTATGCCGGGAAATTATACACACCACTTTCTCTCACAACGGCCACACAAGTTACGTGACGACAGGGTGAGGGAGGCCTGAAACTACAGTATTACACACAGAATATTTGGTGATACTATGCCACAGAGGTGACTACATGACAAAGATGACCTCTAATGACACTTCACATACGCCTGTATCCTTGCAGGAAGCCCACTTAACAAAGGGCAATCCAGAATTTCTCTCATTTGAAGCTTAAACTGCCTAATGAGGTTGCGTTCACATCAGCTCAGCATCAGTGTATCTACACAACATGCTAGCTGCATGGATGATATCAAGAACTATAAGAATGGTGTGTATGACCAAGCGACCCAAGATGGCTGTCCTCTTGCTCTCCGCACATCCCCTACCAGACCAGTACCTGCTTCCTCTACACCCTCCTCACAGGACTGACCTTCCTACATACTTGTCCCTGACCCAATTGGTGACTGTTCTAACCTTACATCAGAACTATTCTAACTTTTAGATCAGAACATCTGATATGAACCTGATGCACAAAGGCCCATCCTTACGGAGCTTATGATGTCATCCCCCCATGGGCCATCCCCAACAGCCAGGTGTGGGCAGTGCAAATTCCACCCTGGTGGCCGAAGATATGCAGCCCAGTGCCACCGGGAGGTTTCACTGCTGAAGGAAGGCAAGAATCTTCAGGTCTTTAGAAACCCCTATGTATGGGGCCGAGTAAGCATCAGGACGAGGCTGGCAGTTTTGGGGAAGGCCCTCAGACCTGGCCCAGGTGAAGGTCTTCCTGGAAACCTGCAGTTCCCCTCCCCCATCTCCCTGCTAGATCAGGGCAGGTGGCGTGCCTCAGCCGTGAGACCCTTCGCTTCTGCCAGTGTTCTGGTGGATGTCTCGGTGCTGCCTACTCACTTCTCAGGGCTTGTGGAGTCCAGGAGCCAAGTCTGCTTCATGTCTGGGTCACCGCCTGCTGCCATGATCCAGCCAAATAGTGTTCTTCTTGAGCTGTCGGTCAGTCAGCACCTACATTCCCTGGAATCTTCTGAGAAATTCCTGCAACCTCGAGAGATTTTTGCAGGCACATCTCTCCGGGTCTTGCTCCTCTGTCAGGAAAAAGGGTGCCTGATAAACACATTTCTGCTTCAAAAAAAGAAGGAGAAGAAGAAGAACCTCTCCACGCGGTAGCTTATCAGAGAGGGCGGTGAGGGGCTGTGAAGGACGTGAAGGGCGTGCGGTGCGTGAGGGGCGTGCCCCCGGCTAGTTTCCCAGGTGAGCGATGAGCCAACCTGACGTCAATTCCCCCTGTAACTGGTTACGTCACACCCCCGCCCCAAGCTTGTTACAAAGCATGCTGCCACGTTCTGCCCGCTAACCTCCACTGCTCATAGTGGAATGTAGCTCCAGGACCTTGCTTCAGACATGTAAGTCCCCCCACCCATTAAACCACTGATGTCTCTGTCGCTGCCTCTGGGCCCTTTGTTTGGTCTTGACTGGGCGAGCACAGATCTGGCAGGCCCGCAGGGTGCAGCCCAAAAACCGGCGGAGTGGCCAAGAAACAGAGGAAACGCCTGTGTCTGGCCCAGATGTCTGGAAATGAGGGCGGGGAATGGGGGCCTGAAGTTGCAGCAGAAATCCCGGGGTGGCCGTCTACTAGTCTGTGGGGTCTTGTAGGGGCTGTCGTTGATGCATGGGGTCCACCAAGGGTGTATAGAGAACTCATAGATACCCCAAGACTTTTTGAGAGGTACTGGCCGCTATTACAGTGGGAAAAAGTGCCCGCAGCTGTGGGCTGGCTGTTGCTTTTTTCTTTTTAATTGGCGTATAGTTGATTTACAATGTTGTGTTAGTTTGCAATATATAGCAACGTGATTCAGTTACACGTATATATTCTTTTTCATATTCTTATCCACCGTGGTGTATTGCGAGATAGTGAATGTATTTCCCTGTGCTATCCAGTAGGTTCTTACTGTTTATCTATCTTGTATATAGTAGTTTTTATCTGTTAATCTCAAACCCCTAATTTATCCTTCCCCACCCTTTCTCCTTTGGTAATGTAAGTTTGTTTTCTATGTCTGTAAGTCTGTTTCTGTTTTGTAAATAAGGGTCATTTGTATATTTTAAAGCCCACATAAAAGTGATATATATGATGTATGATAGTGGTCTTGCTCTGACTTTACTGAATATGATAGTCTGTAAATTCATCCATGTTGCTACAAATGACATTATTTAATTCTTTTCTGTGGCTGAGTAATATTCCTTGTGTGTGTATGTGTGTGTATAATATATATTACATGTATTTTTTACATTCATCTATTGATGGACATTTTGGTTGCTACATGTCTTGGCCATTTGTATATAGTGCTGCTATGAACACTCGGGTGCATGTGTTTTTTTGAATAACAGTTTTGTCTAAATATATGCCCAGGAGTGGGATTGCTGAATCATGTGATAATTTCTATTTTTGATTTTCTGGGGAACCTACATACTATTTTCCATAATGACTCCACCAGATTACATTCCCGCCAGTGGTATAGAAGGAGTCCCTTTTCTCCATACACTCTCCAGCATTTGTTACCTGTCAATTCCCTCTGTAACTGGTAATCTCACCACACCTCCACCACCTCCTTGAGAAGCCTACCACCATGTTCTGCTGGTCATCCTCTGCACACAGAGAGAGATTGTTCCAGGACCTTGCTTCAGACAGGTAAGCTGACTAGGGTGAGGTGGTACTTCACTGTAGTTTTGATTTCTATTTCTTTAGTAATTAGCAATGGTGAGCATCATTTCATGTGCTTATTGACCACCTGTATGTCTTTGGAGAAATGTCTATTTAGGTCTTCTGCCCATTTTTTGATTGGGTTGTTTGGTTTTTTCATTATTGAGTTGCATGAGCTGTTTGCATATTTTGGACATCAAGCTATTGTTGATTACATTGTCTGCAAATATTTTCTCCCAGTCCATAGGTTGTCTTTTCATTTTGCTTATGGTTTTCTTTGCTGTGCCAAAGGTTATGAGTTTGATTATGTCCCATTTGTTTATTTTTGCTTTTATTTCTATTGCCTTGGGAGACTGACCAAAGAAAGCATTGCTACAATTTATGTCAGAGAATGTTTTGCCTATGTTCTCTCATAGGAATTTTATAGTGTCCTATCTTATAGTTAAGTTTTTAAGCCATTTTGAGTTTATTTTTATATATAGGGTAAAGGTGTGTTCTAATTTCACTGATTTACATGCAGCTGTCCAGCTTTCCCAACACCACTTGATGAAGAGGCTGTTATTCTCCATTGTATATTCTTGCCTCCTTTGTCAAAGATTAATCAACCATAGTGTGTGGGTTTATTTGTGTTTTCTATTCTGTCCCATTGATCCATATGTCTGTTTTGTGCAAATGCAATGTTGTTTTGATTACTATAGCTTTGTGGTATTGTCTGAAGAATGTTATATTTCCAATATCCTTCTTTTTACTCATGGTGACTTGGAAATTATGAGTTGTTTTGTGGTTCCATATAAATTTTAGAATCATTTATTCTAGTTCTGTGAAAAATGTCATGGGTAATTTGGTGATTGAATTAAATCTGTAGATTGCTTTGGGTAGTATTGGCCATTGGTTTTTATATTTAAAAAGGCTACAGAGGCTTAGCTAAATAGCTGATGCAAAGGTCAACTTGATTACTGATTCTTGTTCCTCTAAAATGAAGCATGTGAATGTGACTGAATAATATGTACTAATTTTCTATTACTATTATTTTTTAAACTGAGTGGGCAATTCAGAAACTGAAAGAAAAAACAAAAAACAAAAACCCCTGAATATCACCAAGATGAGACTCTTTAGATATTCAAAACTTGTTTTAGCATATGTCTTTAGAAAAGTAAGTGATCTACCTGGGCCCTCAGGAATTTTAGTCCCTGAGTTTAAAAAAAAATACAGCAGAGGGCTTTTAGACTCTAGCAGGAAAACTGAGAGATCTGTGTCTATATAGATACAAATATATCTATGTGTATCTTATAAATATGAGATGTCTCTGCCTCCAAATGGCACTATAAAGTTGGTGTGGTGACCCAAGGATGAAAGAGCAGATAAAACCAAGGACGGTCATGGAATGCAGGAACAGAAAAACCAGACTGTTATAATCGTTCCCTCCCCCGTGTTGTAACTATCAGTGGATTTCAGGTCCTCCTGAGCAGTATAACCTGTCTCCCCTCCTACCCCATAGGGAGAAGATATTCACCTTACTCTCCCCTGCCCCCACCCAGTATATGTGCCTCATCCAATCAGCAAGTGACCCGCAAGACCCCTATCCCACTCCTTGTACCCTAGGTATAAAAGTGGACTAAGGACCCCTGTTCAACGTCGGTTCTCCCTTGAGCTGGCCCACTGTTCTAAGAGTGTCTCCCACTCTAATAAATTTTATTTCCCTCTCATTGTCTCATGTCTGGAAATTCTTTCCCAACCCGCACCCAGACCATGACAGTTAGTTTGTGGATAAGCTCTGCTTAAGTGGCTGAAAAGAAATTAAAAGTTTATATAAATTCTTAGAAATATAAAAGAATTCTAAAAAATGTAAAATTCTCAGAAATAGAAAATAAAAGAAAGTGTCCCAAATGAATTTCAGGTTCACATGATCTGGGATATATTTGATACTGAATCAATACCTGGTATTGAAGCTACTTAAGCTTATTGGTTTGACTTAATAAAGATATATCTTTTGAGTCATCAGTGTTAAGTATAATACTTCTGTTGGACCTAGGTTTCCTAGAGGTTAGATAGAACCTTATTATATTTGTTGCAAATCTGTCAGCAAAGAAAGTAACTTGATAGGATGAACCTTTAAGTAAGTGAGATAAGAATCTTTAGGTAAACTCTATTGGAATAATTATGTTTGGGGAATATCTACCAGATTTTGGTAACTTGAAAGTAAACTAAATTAAATAAAATTCATTGACTATCTGAGTCATTTCAAATGGATAGAATACGGGAACATTAATTGGTGGATGGGTCTAAGTTTATCTACCTTTACTTTCTTAGGAGAGGAAGACTAAAGTGTAAGTTTTCCTATCAGAAAATTCTGGTATGACAAATAGTTCACAATTACTTGCTTCTTAGTTTTTGCCAGAGATTAAGATTTCTAAAGATTAAGATTAAAATCAGTCATAATTCTAGTTATTGTAAGCAAGTGTCTTTATTGATTATATTGCAGTCAAGTGGTTAGCCTTGCCTTTTTACATCTTTTGTCATTTATAGATGGTTATAGTCTGATACTTTTGCAAAAGTGCTTCATCTTCAAGAAGATTCATAGGAAGGTCTTTTTCACAAGTACAAGTCTCTGATAAACTTTAGAAAGATCATACCACTGAACTGGGTAAGAAATTTGAGAATCCTAATGGAAAACCTGATGGCTTCATAAAAAATTTAAAAGATTGGTTATTGAGTGAACTGCTGAATATTGGAATAATTTTTATGGCTTTTGTCTGGAATATTACTTGTTTTGAACTCTATTTTCCACATAGAAAGAAACCCTTCCCCTCAAGTTAGTTATGATTTATAGCAATTGGGTAAACTACCCCTGTGGGTGGAATTGAACCATTTTTCTTTTCTCTCTGCCTGGCCTCTCTGAAAATTGGAGACTTCTGGATTCTGAGCAGCCTTATCAGGCGAATGGGGAAGACGCTCTCCTGGGCAAGTGCAGGAATCTTGATGTTTTCCTGACTTCTAGAAGAGAGAAATTCACTAAGTGGAGCCTGATGGCACAACTTTGCCATGGTTTTCCTGGTCTTGAGAGACCTTTTGGGAATTCTGTCTGAGATTCCTTCTGAGGAGTCCCACCACAGCCTTTGTGGTCAATTGACCAGACTGACTTTGCAAACAAATTAGTCTCAATTTGACTGGTTGGTGAAGATGAGGGTAATTTTGAAAAGAAAAATATATTTCAGTGAATATTAAATTGTTTCTGCTAACTGAGGTCTGTATTTATGAGAGTTATTGTGCTAGCTGTTCTTTTGTCCTGATGTTCAGGATGGAAAGAAAATTATCTAGTGAAGTTGTCACAGAGTATAACTACTCATGATGTATCACTGCTTGCTTTTAAGGCTGCTGCTAAAAGCAGATGTACAATGTTTGTGTAATAATTTGGTATAAGTGATAAAATGTGTAGCCTATAAAATGTTTCCCCATTAATATACCTCTGATCCTGTTCAAAATATCTAATCAGTTTTCCTCCAATGTGGATAGCTAGGCAGACAAAAAGGAGGCCAGCACCAAGGGACACGATCTGGACCCAGGGCGAGCAGCATTCCTCCTTCGAGGGATATATGCTTTGGTGGAAATGATGGAAAAATCTTCATATGTGGAGGTATATTGGGTACATTCTGGCTAATATATGGTTAAACTTAAACTTTACTGATCAGAGTGGCCTGTTTTGTGGCCTATCAAACATTCATTACACATCTGCTCCGGCCATTGTGGAGAAGAATGCATTTGAACGTCAAAGTGGAGTAGCTGTGGTTCTGGCATCCAAGGTAACACTAGGTGACCATCGTAGAGGGTGACTCCGGATGTGCTCCCGTATCACAGAAAACTTGAGTTTTCTGAACTGTATTGCAGACCAGGACAAAAACTACAAGCAAGTGTGATATTATCTCAGAATGCAGGTACTGCTTGTATCTTCCTTAATGGTGAAGATCTCCTCTCTGTTGTGCCTATTAGATGTATTACATTTCATTCCTAGTGTGAGCAGAAAAAAACTTATTTGAGGACTGAGCCGAATTGCTGTGTCTACAGTGAGATGCCATTGTTGTCGTCCTCTGTACTTTCATGAAAAACTGACCTGATTAGTGACTGTGGGGACTGTTGACCATGGGGGGAATAGACTCTTGCCATCTTCTTATCACACATGCCAGTACATCAGAAGGACCCAAGTCAGTAAACATTATTGTACAACCGACTGCCCATAAGCCCCCCTGGGCTATGCTGTGTGGAATGGAATAGGCTGGCTTTTGGACACACAAGTCCAACTACTGGGATTAACAGATTTTTGTTTGGAAAGACCAAATGGAGAAGGGCATGGCAACCCACTCCAGTATTCTTGCCTGGAGAATCCCCATGGACAGAGGAGCATGGCGGGCTGCAGTCCTTGGGATCTCAAAGAGGTGGACATGACTGAGCGACTAAGCATAGCCTAATGGGTGCACACATAATGGCATGCATCATAACATAGGGCAGTAGATCTGTACTCTGACTGGTGACTCCTGGCTGGGGCCTCCCCACTGCCACCATGGGGTTGGCTTTGAGCTTGTGAAAGCCTGGGGTGACCCTCTCTTATAAACTGGACAAGATGCTGCCACCATTGACTCCCTCTCCATTGACCCAAAAAGTGCTTACCTCCAGAATCTGCCCACATCCTGGCAAGTGACTGTTCTTAGCATATTGGGTATCTTTCAGTTTATACTTCTGCTGCTGGCATCTGTACTGTATTTGTGATACCTGATTTCAGTGCCCTTCTACATACCTGACCCCCAGGTGTACCACAGAAGAGGAATGGACCAAGATTGCAAGGGTTATGCAGGGTATGTAGGAGTGGAGTATATTATCAGGCCACCAAAGATGTCTGTTCTCTTGCTCTCTGTCCATCCCCTGCCTGACTAGTGCCTGCTTCACCCACACTCAACCAACAGGACTGACCTTCCTACATACTTGCTCCAGGCCCAGTTGGTGATTGTTATAACCTTTAAATGGGAACATCTCCATTATGGAAGAGCTTATAAGAGAGGCAGTGAGGGGCATGTCCCGCTGTTAATCTCAACTACCTGGTAACCAGTGAGCCAACCTGATGTCAGCTCCCCTATAACTGGTAACCTCCCCTTCCCCTGGGAGCATAGACTGCTGCCGTGTCCTGCCAGCTGTCCACCTTACACAGTGGAGTGTCAGGTCAGGACCTCAACTGTAAGATTCCCCCCTCTGTTATAACATTGATGTCTCTGTTGCTGCCTCTGGGCTCTTTCTTTGTTCTTGAAGCTGGCAAGCACAGAGTTTGTAGGCCTGTGGGGTGCAGCCCAACATGGCACCATGGGAAAAGGCTAGTTACTTCTTTACTCGCAAGAAAGATATATCATTCTCATGCCTGCCTCTGTGCTGTGCTTGGGAGGCTCAGAGTAATAAAATGGAGCATATTATTTCTTGATGGTCCCCTGAGATGGTGAAGAAATCACGAAGGGTTTTCAAAAATCAGCCTGCTGTTGTTACACCTTCTCAGTACACACTGATTATTAATTCCTTCCATAGAACCTCTGAGACCAGAGACCTGTTCAATAAGAATTCTGGGGGAAAATGGAATCAATGACAGCTTTAAAGGTTATTTCAAAAAAAATTAAGTCTTTAATGAAAAGGGACAAAAGAAAAAAAAAAGAAAAAAACTAGAATTTTTGGATGCCTAGTTGTTTGGAATCATAAAATGTGGAGAAAACCTGCTTTTAAATAAAATTTGTCAAGTTCACCTCCTTCATGGGAACACTTTAAAAGGCCCAGCAGCACCCCTGTTGGCCCTGTCCTCTTTCAGGCCGCAAAGAGGCCCCCCTTTGTGAACTCCTGCCAATCATCTCGATCACCAATGGTTTCTCCCTAATCTGAGCTGTAATTTGATATGTCAGGAGTGTGAAGAACAATTAACCACTGGAGTATTGCATAACTTCAGAAGTCCCTTGAGATGAAATGTATGCAAATGATAGTGTCTATTATTGGTCTGATAACCATTCTTTAATTCCAACTTGAAAGAGGAGAGATTTCGAGACATTGTGATGCATTTGATCCAACAAAATATTCAAACTAACTTTTTATTACTTGGGTGGTAATTTATCTTCTCTGCCTGGAGCAGAAAGAGGTTTCAGTGCAGCAGTAATGAATTTATGTCATTTCTCCAAAGTCGGTTTCTTTCAGCTGGAGCACGAATGCTCAAAACTGTGCAGTCTTTTAGCATGAGTGGCTATGGGCATGGATTTGTTTAAAGGATCCTGAGATGAAGGTTGCCATTTCCTCCCAACTAACTGTTGTGGGGTAAACAGTTCATGAGAATGGAAGCTATTTCTTTTATTTATTTATTTATGGCTGTGCTGGGTCTTCACTGTTGCACATTGGCTTTCTCTAGTTTCGGCGAGCATTGTGGTGCTCAGACTGCTCATTGCAATGGACGCTAGACACATGGGCTTCAGTAGTTGCAGCAAGTGGGCTCAGCAGCTGTGGCATGCGGGCTTAGTTGCTTCGCAGCATGTGGAATCTTCCCAGGCCAGGGATCTAACCCATGTCCCCTGCACTGACAGGCAGATTCTTATCCACTGCACCACCAAGGAAGTCCCCAGAATCCATTTCGAGATGTCAGTGATATTCAGTGAGAAGCAGAGGCATAAGAGAGAAGAAAAGGGATGGGAAACAAACGAGTAAGCTAATGAAGCATGATGGGGAAGCTAAAGCGAAAGAGAGCACTCCTTATCACATCCCTCTGCTTTTCTCAGATTGGCTTTCCACCACACTGCCTCCCAGAAACAGAGATTCCTCCAAAACCTGCTGAGAAAAGGCGAGAGAGTCACATGGGCCCTGGTGGGATAATGCTTGTTTTATTTGAATAAGAAGGAAACTGTGTTAATAAACGCCTGTGACATTTAATGATGTGCCTTTCATTTTGAACACATCATTGCTCAATATTGAATCCATCCATTTTGATCATAAACACCAGGACCACGGAACTCTCGCTTTCACCCAGATATAAATAAATAATAGGGACTTATTTTGCACTCTGAGCAAGAGGGGGGATTGTAACTCCCCTGCATGCGTTTGCATCTTATGAACCCTGCTCAGCCGCATGGCCTCCCATTCGTCTCTCTGGAAATCCAATTTCCTTCTTGCAGGTTCGTCTGCCAGTTTTCTAATTTTCACATCAAACTGCATATTACTCATTGTCAGCTGGCTGTTCTGGAAGAATCGTTAGAGACTTAAACCCTTTACCAGTATTTGCAGTCCAGCCACAGGCATCACACTTTCCAAAAGACTGCTACCACCCCCAAAAGGGTCAGAATTTCAAACCTGCATTTCTAGGCCCAGGCCAGGCCCAGTGAGAATAACATTATACTTTCTGAAAGATAAATACAAATTCCTTAATACAGCAAAATGGTTCCTCCCAGCATATCCAGGAATGTGTGATTCATTTCTCCATCCCCAGCACTTAGCACACAATAGACCAATAAATCATTGATAAAAAAAAATGAGTAAACAGTTAAATGAATGTTACATTTTTAAACAAACACATATTTCTGCAAGATTACTTAGATATGTTACATATATTTCAAATACACCAAATCAAACTTTATTGCTTTTTGCATAAATTTTTATTTAACCCATTTATGCTAACCAAAAATATTTCTCTACTTTTAAAAGGATGACTAATTATGCTTTAAATGGTAGCCTTAATTAATATTAATTTTAATTTATATGAAGTTGGATCCTTAACAAGTCAACATGCACAGATCCTTCCCAGATCTGCAGATTCTAAGTCTGTACACTTGGCTCCAAGGTCCTTGTTTATCCCCACACTTCCAGATTCTCACAGCGATAGAGTCTTACATACATTTTCTCTTTAGGGCTGGGATCATCACAGAAAGGCATCTTTTGGGCTGACTGCAGCCAGAGAGTAAAGAGTTTGGGCTAGAAGTTCTCCTCTCTGGGGGTCTCCAAATGTGAGGCATGACCACCATATTCAGAGGAGGGGCAGGAAGCTGTCGGAGCCTACCTGCCTTCTAGAAACCCCATTTCATGGGCATTTCCCCAGTTCCTAGAAACTTCCCCCAGAATGTTCTAGGTGCTCCTCACGTATAAGCTCTAAAGGACCAGAGAAAAGGTTGCCTTTCCCCTACAGTTTTCTGGGAGATGAACTATAAAGGAAATGTTTCATTCCTTCATGGAATCAAACCTCAAAAGCCTAATGTTCACAACAAGTGAAGACAATTCCTGACCCTGAATGCCATACTGGAAGAGAAGAAATAGTGCAAAGGACATTACTGAAATATGGATGGTAGAGTAGATGAAAGTATGTATCAATATTGTCGTTCAGTCACTAACTCATGTCCGATTCCTTGTGACCCCATGAACTGCAGCATGCCAGGCTTCCCTGTCCTTCACTGTCTCCTAGAGTTTCTTCAAACTCATGTCCACTGAATCAGTGATGTCATCCAACCATCTTGTCCTCTGTTTCCCCCATCTCTTGCCCTCAATCTTTTCCAGCATCGGTCTTTTCTAATGAGTCATCTCATTACATCAGGTGGCCAAAGTATTGGAGTTTCAGCTTCAGCATCAGTCCTTCCAGTGAATATTCAGGGTTAATTTCCTTTAGGATTGACTGGTTTGATCTCCTTGCAGCCCAAGGGACTCTCAAGAGTCTCCTTCAGTAACACAGTTTGAAACGATCAATTCTTCGGCACTCAGCTTTCATTATGGTCCAACTCTAACATGCATACATGCCTACTGGAGAGACCATAGCTTTGACTATATGGACCTTTGTTGGCAATCAGTATAAACCTTACTAGAATTTAAGTGTACTTGGTTATGAAAAGAAAAAAATCTTAATTCTCAGGAAGCCTATACATACACATGAAGCATTCAGAAGTACAGAGCTTTGATGTACGTGACAGCCTCAAATGATTAAGAATATTATATATTATGAATAGAAAACAGAAAATATAAATACATAGAGTGTGAACACAATAATGCAAATGGTGTAAAATGTTAATAGATGAATCTGGTAAAAGGTATCTGATAATCTTTGCATTATTCTTGCAACTTTTATATAAATTTGAAATTACTTCTAAGTTAAAAGTTTAAAGTAAATAATTTAAGCTCACTAGCATAGATGAAATCAAGCTAGACCCTTTAAATATGACCAGGCCAGAGCCAGAGGCTGGGGATCATAAAGAGGAAATAAATGTTCCACTAAAGCAAGAGTCTACAAACTTTGTAGAGAACCAGATACAGTAATAAATACTTAGCCTCTATGGGCCTAACAGACTCTGTCACAACTAGTTAACTCTGCTGTCATGATGGTAAAGCAGTAACAGACAACATATAAATGGTCATGACTGTGTTCCAATAACATTTGGGGCTAGATTTGGCCTAGGGACCACAGTTTGCTGACCCCTGAAGTAGATACTTGGGCGTATGGAATCTGACTTACTCCCATTACATTGGGGTTCCCTGCTGGGAAGCATCCTTGCCTGGCTTCTTGTGGTGGGCTCCACCTTTAACCCCTGACACTCTGGAGAACCCTCGGCATGGTCTGTTTGCAGTGACTGACATCAGTAATCTCCACTCCCTTCAGGAGAAATCACAGAGGGAAGCCCTCTCTTCCACAGGCGATCACAAGACAGCTAGGAGAATGCAGATGATAACCTCCACATTCATGAGGGAGTCAGATAGGAACATCATTACAAACGCTGGTCTGGAAACAGAGGGAGAACCGCCCGTCCATACACACATTGGAGAAGACTTCTGCACTGAAACCACAATCCAAAACTGTACAGTGAATGTTTGGTTTGCTTTATTTGAAGAAAAATAAGTTTCTACTTCAGTCCATGGTCCTGATCGCAAATGGTCACGTGATGGGTACCACATCAAGACCTGGAGAATAAGAGCAACAGTGAGGTCTGGAGAGAAGCGAAGGGAGAGAACTTGGAGTGAATACAGGTAAAATAGCTTCCTTTGGCTGCTGCACCCACTGTCACTGGGTTGTAACCCTGAAGTCCTCCTGCTGGGCCCCCTGCTCTCACAGTTATCTGGCTTCTGCCCCATTTCATTACACTTCCTGTGCTGTGTCATAGGTTCCCACGGAGAAGACAATGCACCTGCCCCACCACGGGCTGTCGGAGCACCCACTGAGGGGCAGAGACTTGCCGAAGCTCAGCCAAACCTAGTCACTAACACAGAGCCACCAACCGCCCCCAGACCAGCTGTCGCTCCTGTCCCAGAGCACTTCTTCCAGCTTATGGTGCCTGTCCTGGGCCCCAGGGTCCCAGCTTCTTTAGAGGCAATTTTATTTGGAAGGCAGTGAACCTCCAGGAAATGCAAAGAAGCAAGCAAACAAACAAGGCGAAAGGCTGGAGCATCTAGTGCAGCTGACTTTGGAGATGAGTAGGAGCAGGGAGGCAGAGGTCAGTCCCTGGGCAGTTCTCTCGGGCCAAGTCCCCTCCCTCTTTCTTACCTTTGTTTTTCAGATTCCACATGGAACGGACAGAGCACCCATCATGGGCTTGGCAGACACAGAGGTGATGAGGACAGAGAGAGCCCTTCTCCATGGAGCTGACCTCTGGTATAGGGCCCAAACAGTAAACAGGCAATTACATTAGAGCAAGCAGTGGTTCTCAAACTGAATGAGTACCGGGATAACCTGGAGCCTTGTGAAAGCACGGATTTCAGGGTCCTACCCGAGAGTTTTTTGTTTCAGTGAGTGTGGGAAGGGAGGTCTGAAATTCTGCATTTCTAACAAATATCCAGATTAGGCTGATGCTGCCCAAGGGCCTAAGGATGTCTAAGGACGATCTAAGGACACGTCTAACGATGATTGTGTTATAGTGGGATTAGTGTCAGGAAGGTGAAAGCATAGGGTGGTAGCAGAATGTAAGTGGAGGGTGACGGGGGGATACTGCCCAGACTCAAGTTAGGAAAAGCTTAAGCAGGAATAAGCCAGGTGAGATGAATTCCAGGCAGAGAGAAAAGCATATGCAAAGGAATGAGAGCAAGACTGGGTGGGGTGCAATTAATTTAATATGGCTGTAATTCAGACCAAGAGGGGCTCTGGTGAGAACAGTACTAAGGAAGCAGTATCTTCTTCTATTAGAATTTACCAAAATAAATGGTGGGAGCATGTTGTAAAAATAGGAAAAGCAAATGTGCATTTCTGTATGAGCCTAGAGGTCTCTTCTGCAAAAAAAAAAAATTTAAAAATAACAAATCAGAAACCTTAGACTATGGGGATGGTACTTTCTTCACTCCTGAGATTCAGAATGGTGGTACTAATTCTCCTCCCTTTGAAAATAAGCCAGACTAGCTTCTCAATTTTAATAGAAACTGATGCTATGTGATTTTTGAGGTTTGACCATAAAAAGAATAGCTTTTTGGGGGGATTTCTCTTCCTCTTGAATCACTCTAAGGAAAGCCAGCTGCCATGCTGTAAGGACACACAAACATCCTGTGAAGAGGCCCCCGTGGGGGATAAACTGAGGCCTCTCTCAGCAACCAGCCCCAACTTGGTAGGCATAAGTAATAACCTTAGATGTGACTCTCCAGCTCCAGTCAAACCTTCAGATGATAGCAGCCCTGGCTGACAGCTTGATTTCAATTTCATGAGTGATCCAAATCAGAAAATACTCCCACATTCCTGATCCATATTACTGTGAAGATAACAAATGTTTATTGCTGTGTTAAGTCACTGAGGTTTGTTTTGTTCTTGTTCAGTCACTCAGTCATGTCTGACTCTTTGTTACCCCAGGCTTCCCTGTCCTTCACTGCCTCCTGGAGTTTGCTCCAACCCTATTTGAGCTATTGAATCACGTCTATCGAGTCAGTGATGCCATCCAACCATCTCATCCTCTGTCACCCTCTTCTCCTGCCTTCTATCTTTCCCAGCATCAGAGTCTTTTTCAAGGAGTCAGCTCTTCACATCAGGTGGCCAAAGTACTAGAGCTTCAACTTCAGCATCAGTCCTTCCAATGAATATTCAAGGTTGATTTCCTTTAGGATAGACAGGTTTGATCTCCTTGCTGTCCAAGGGACTCCCCCGAGTCCACTCCAGCAATATGGTTCAAAAGCATCAATTCTTCAGCACTCATCATTTTTTATGGTCCAACTCTCACATCCATATTTGACTACTGGGAAAACCATAGCTTTGACTATATGGAACTTTGTCAGCAAAGTGATGTCTTTTCTTTTTAATATACTGTCCAGGTTTGTCATAGCTTTTCTTCCACGGAGCAAGTGTCTTTTAATTTCATGACTGCAGTCACCATCTGCAGTGATTTTGGAGCCCAAGAAAATAAAGTCTATCACTCTTTCCATTGTTTCCCCTTCTATTTGTCATGAAGTGATGGAGCTGGATGCTATGATCTTAGTTTTTTGAATGCTGAGTTTTAAGCCAACTTTTTCACTCTCCTCTTTCACTTTTTCTGTGATCCAACAGATGTTGGCATTTTATCTCTGGCTCCTATGCCTTTTCTAAATCCAGCCTGTACATATATGTTCTCAGTTCACATACTGTTGAAGCCTAGCTTGAAGAATTTTGAGCATTACCTTGCTAGAATGTGAGATGAGTGCAAATGTGTGGTAGTTTGAACATTCTTTGGCATGGCCCTACTTTGGGATTAGAATGAAAACTGACTATTTCCAGTCCCCTGACCACTGCTGAGTTTTTCCAATTTTCTGGCATACTGAGTGCAGCCCTTTAACAGCATCATCTTTTAGGATTTGAAACAGCTCAGCTGGAATTCTATCACCTCCACTAGCTTTGTTCATAGTGATGCTTCCTAAGGCCCACTTGACTTCACACAGCAGGATGTATGACTCTAGGTGAGTGATCACACTGTTGTGGTTCTCCAGGTCATTAAGGTCTTTTTTGTACAGTCCTTCTGTGTATTCTTGCTTCTCCATCTTCCCTATTGAACTCTATGGGGAAAATTATAAATAGCTAGAGATTAGAAAAGGAAATGGCAACCCACTCCATTATTCAGCAGGGAAATCCAGTGGAAAGAGGAAGCTAGCAAGCTACAGTACATGAGATTGCAAAGGGCTGCACATGATTTAGCTACTGAGTATGAGCATTAAGAGATATTAAAGAAAACCTAAATAAATGGAGAGAACTATACCACATTCATAAATGTGAAGACAATATTGTCAAGATGTTGATCCTCCTCAGGTTGGTCTATAAATTTAATACAGTTCCAGTCACAAACCCTAAAAGATTTTCCTTGGAACCTGATAAGCTGATTGTAACATTTATAAGGAAGAATATGGCCTAAGAGTTATCAGAACCTTTCTAGAATAAAGTCAAAGAAAAAAGTTTTGCACTAGCAGATATTAAGACTGAATGACTACCTGGCTTAAAGCCAGTTTAATTTGAGTGTCTCTCAATTCTTCTGCCAAGAATTCCAAGCTTTTGCCATAGGATGTGAATCTCAAAGGATCTAGCTTTGGTTGCTGGAGAAAACCGTTTTATAACTCTGAGAAGAGAAGCTGGTTGAGAATGCCCTCTACAGAGGAGAATGTGAGCCCAAAGGTGAGGAAAGAAAAGTCATTTAGAACTGCTCCTAAAGCTAGGTCTACCTCTAAGTTTTCAGTTATATAAACAATAAGCAGAAATTTTCTCTTGGCTTTAAACAAGTTTGGATAGTTTTCCAGTAGTTGAAAGAAGATTCTGACTGATATTCACCCATTTGTCAAACAACCTGAAATGCCATCATTAAAGATTTATTTAATGCATCTACTTCTTCACACTTTTGTCCAGTGCAGTTTTGGATGAAAGTTAGTTTTCTGATCCTACTGTCTGGGGGTCAAATCTGGCTCATTGTCTGTCTTTGTAAATAAAGTTTTATTGGAACACAGCCATGCTCATTCATTTACGTATGACCATGGCTGCTTTTGGGCTTCCCTGGTAGCTCAGCTAGTAAAGAATCCTCCTGCAATGCAGGAGACCCCCATTTGATTCCTGAGCTGGGAAGGTCCCTTCGAGAAGGGATATGCTGCCCACTCCAGTATTCTTGGGTTTCCCTGGGGCTCAGATGGTAAAGAATCTGCCTGCAATGTGGGAGACTTAGTTTCGATCCCTGGGTTGGGAAGATCCCCTGGAGGAGGGCATGGCATCCGTATTCTTGCCTGGAGAATCCCCATGGACAGAGGAGCCTGGTGGGCTACAGCCCATGGGGTCACAAAGAGTCGGGCAAGACTGAGCCACAGCACAGCCGTGACTGAAAAATGGCAGACTCGGGCAGTTATGACAGAGGTCATGTGGCTAAAATATTTACTATCTGGCCCTTCATAGAAACACGTGTATACCCTAGTCCCTCTGATGTCCTGCTCAATATAGTGTTTTAGAGTTGTCTTGCCTGTTGAAATTTAGCCTGCCCAGCCCTGCATTCTGAAGAGGACTATGTAATATGGAAAAAATTAGTTCCTGAGGGTGACTATTGAAACATCTCTTGTAATCTTTTAAAATGAAAGCCCAGTAGTGTGGGCTAATGCAACAATTGTCTGTCCTTTCAGGTTGGATTTCTTTAGAGAAGTCTCTGAACTGTGTCCCTGGATCCCCTCTCATTCCCTGCTGCCTGCCTACTCCCACCCCAATCCGTTCCTAATTAGCTGCCACTGCTCATTTTCCTTGAATCTAATGACTCTGGGGCAGGAAGGGTCACTAACAGGATAGAGAGCGCAATTTGTCAGCCTTTCTATCCATCCCTTGGGGAATTGCCCAGAGCTGGGGAGAAGACTGCTCAGAACAAAATATGACTCAGGAATGACCAGATAGAGCTTCAAGATCAAACATCCCATCCTGTTTGTCTGATGAGACTGGGGTGCACAATTCAGTCCATGTCCCAAGTATATGGATGGCAGGAACTGATGAAAAACCTGTGGTTGAAGATTTTCCTTTCTTTTTCCAAAGCTTAGTCAGTCATTCACCCCCAGGCACCTCTCCCTTCCCCAGCATTCAGTACTGGCTTTAAAATCTGACAATACGAGGAAACTTCATGTGGTCAAGATGAGTTTTTATGCACAGGAAAAGATATTCAGGAGTTACTTTATATATACACACACACACACATATCATTAAATTTATTCAACTTAATTAAACCTAATTCTTCCTTGGGCTTTAACATTCCACTTACAAGCGTCATTATTTTATAAATAATCTTAGCAACCCTGGGAAGCACTTTTAGGAGACTTTGGTTAAACCTAAATCCATTTACAAACTTATTTGAGCATTAAACATTTTAAGTAGTATTTATAAATTTAATATATTCTATTTTGTTATTTTTATTTTTGTTAACTCTGCACAATATCACAAATAATACAAAAAGGCTTATAATAATAATTATTTTTTAAAAAGATAGCTTCCTTGCCCCACTGCTCCCTCTTTGCTTTTACAAAGGCAGCTACTCTTGACCCTTTCAGCCATTCTTTTGGAATATACACTTCTCCACGTTTCTAAATAATATGCATCTCCTGGTAACTTTTGGCAGCTCAATGTGACTCATTTCTCCTGACCTGTAATAACTGAGGAGGACTGCACTCTCTCTTGCCACCATTCTCTGTTTCTCCAGAAGGCTATCTCTTTATATCAAGTTATACATCTCAGTTATATCAAGATCTTTGGTTGAGGCAAGTCTCAGTGGTCACAGTATTTGTCTATATAAATGTTATTCTGTTATAATGTATGGCACTATGATTCTTATTATTTTGTTTTCTTTAAGTTAGCAATTGCTTCCTTTTTTTTTAAATAAAAGTTTGCCTAGAGGTTTTTTTTTTATACTCTGCTAATTTGTCCCATAATTTTCACAAATCTCTCAGTATGGTATTTCATAAATTTTATCATGCTAGGATCTAACACTGCTGTTTTTTTTTTTTTTTTCCCCCTGTGGAAACTGCCCTTCAGCAGAAATTTATCCTCCTCCTACCTGGACTGGTCCAGGCCTGCCATATATTGTCACCTGTGACTTCTCTTTAATGTCATCTAATGAATTCCCTTTATCTTCTCATGAGTAAGATCCCTGTTACCTGGATCTCATGTTTCCCTCCTTCTTGGTTTATTCCCGTTTTGTTGGATCATATCCTCTAGTAGTTCAGCTGATTGAGAAAGACAGTATGAAGATAAAGACCATTACAGTATACTAACACATATATATGGACTTTAGAAAGATGGTAACGATAACCCTATATGCAAAACAGAAAAAGAGACTCAGATGTATGGAACAGACTTGTGGACTCTGGGAGAAGGCGAGGGTGGGATGTTTCAGGAGAACAGCATTGAAACATGTATATTATCTAGGGTGAAACAGATCATCAGCCTAGGTTGGGTGCATGAGACAAGTGCTCGGGCCTGGTGCACTGGGAAGACCCAGAGGGATCAGGTTGAGAGGGAGGTGGGTGGGGGGACTGGGATGGGGAGTACATGTAAATCCATGGCTAATTCATATCAATGTATAACAAAAACTACTGTAATGATGTAAAGTAATTAGCCTCCAACTAATAAAAATTTAAAAAAAAAACTGTTAAGGTCAAAAAAAAAAAAAAAAAAAAAGAGAGAAAGACAGTATGATGGCTGGTGATGTAGTAATGACAATCTGTCTGCATATGGAGTCTTACTGCTATAATCTCCATGTAGTCTCTACCTGCGACTCTCTGACACCTCCCTTCACTACTGTCTTGGAGATTTCCTCCACCTGCATCTATGTGCTGCACCCCAGTTTCCTTATCCCTGTATACTTTACATAACATTTTAGAATTATCTCCTCCTATTAAAATCCTGTTGTTGTTGTTGTCCAGTCACTAAGTCATGTCTGACTCTTTGTGACCCCATGGACTGCAGCATGCCAGGTTTCCCTGTCATTCATCATCTGAAGTTTGCTCAAACTCATGGCCATTGAGTCAGTGACATCATCCAACCATTTCCTCCTCTTTTGTTCCTTCTTCTCATGCCCTCAATCTTTCCCACCATCAGGGTCTTTTCCCATGAGTCAGCTCTTCACATCAAGTGGCCAAAGTGTTGGAGCTTCAGCTTCAGCATCAGCCCTTCCAATGAATATTCAGGGTTGATCTCCCTTAAGATTGACTGGTTTGATCTCTTTGTTGTCCAAGGGACTCTCAAGAGTCTTCTCCCACACCACAGTTCAAAAGCATCAATTCTTCAGTGCTCAGCCTTCTTTAAGGTCCAACTCTCATGTCTGTACATGACTGTTGGAAAAAACATAGCTTTGACTCTATGGACTTTTGTCAGCAAAGTGATGTTTCTGCTTTTTACTATGCTCTCTAGGTTTGTCACAGCTTTTCTTCTAAGGACCAAGCATCTTTTAATTTCATGGCTGCAGTGACCTGGCTCCAAAATCACTATGGAGCCCAAGAAAATAAAGTTTGTCACTGTTTTCATTTTTTCCCCCATCTGTTTGCCATGAAGTGATAGGACTGGATGCCATGATCTTAGTTTTTTGAATGTTAAGTTTTAAGCCAGCTTTTTCACTCTCCTCTTTCACTTTTATCAAGAGGCTCTTTAGTTCTCTTTGTTTTCTGCCATTAGGGTAATATCATCTACATAATCATTATTAAATGTTCCACATTCTAACATAGAGCCGAGTGTCCTGCTTTCTCACCCTAAAAGAAGTCAAAATAAGGAACTCAAAATTCCCAGTTATTTCTTGATAGGGTGAACTAATTCCCTTGTTTTGATAATGTCCATCCTCCACTAGCTTCCTGAGCATGTGTGCATGAGAGCTAAATGTTTTAATATTTCTGTTCCTGAAAATACCATTTTTATACCCATCCACTAATTGTGGTTTGTATGGGTAGGAAAGTATAGGTTGGAAATTATTTCACTCCAAATTTTGAAGTCATTGTTGAGGTGTCTTATAGTTCCCATTTTATGGTTTTTGCAAAGTTTCATCCCATTTCAAATATTAATTCTAGGAACCTTATTTCTTCCTAGCAGCTACCTATCTCCACAATTGAATTGTGATATTCTACAATGCTATGGCTAGATGTGTATTATTTTCAAGTATCATGCTGGGAACCTGATGAGTTCTTTTAATAGAACTGTCTTACAGATCTGGAAATTTTTCTTAATTATTTCTTTGATTAACTCAGTTAAGTTTTTATACTTTATTTCCATTTCTCTCTTTCTAGAACTCCCATTATTCAGATGTTTCTTGTCCGAAATTTGTCCCTTATTATTTTTCTTTTATCTTCTTCTTCCATCTCTATTAACTGGAGGAATTCTTCATCTTCACTTCCTAGTTCTTTGGTTTTCTTTCACTTGTGCTGTCAGTTTTCATTTCAGGAGCTCTGTTTTGTTCCCTGCATGTTACTCTTATCCCACCTTGTTCTTTCATGGCTGCAGTACCTGTGCTTATTTCTGATTATTATGGAAGTCTCCTTCCCCTGTGTAGTCTCTGCTCCCACTCACTAGTTTGTCAGCTTTTACCTCTGCCTTCCGTGTTAAAGCATTTTCTCAGATGTCTGGCAAACCTTGTTTCTCTGCTCATGTTTAAAGTGGATAAAAGAGAAAACTGGAAGTCCTGAGGATATGGGTGGGGTCTGTCAACTTTGAGCTTCACTTAGATGGTTCTAGCTGGGCTGTCAATGAGGAATCCCTGATGCTGCTATCTCTAGGGGTCTTTCCTCTTGAACTTGTGTGATTTCCCAATTTCCTGACTGATAGATAGAGGCCTAGTGCTCAGTGGTTCTTGGAAGTGAATGGGAAAGACTGGGATAGGGGCTGGGGAAGTAGTGATGATGTGAGGGTCGTAGCACTCAGCATGCCACACACATATATTCATTTCCTCTCCCTTCTTCAGCACAGTACACATACTGTCACTTAAGGCTTAGTGTCTCCCATCCTGGAGACCCTCTGATTCTGCTCAGAGAAGAAACCTCCACATTTATTCTGCCAGGGATGGGGAGAGGCACTCCCCTAGAGGCATTCAGGGCTGAGGTTGGGGGTAAGATCCAACTACTTTTAACCAGTGCTCCTTTTTTGGCCGCTATGTCCCACCTCCCTCCCCGGTTTCTGCTCTGAGTCTTTTGAGGGTTCTGTGGTTTAGATCAGGATATTCTTGGCAATCTCCATTTCAGGTTTAAGATTCAGGTTTTGTACATATGCTAAGTAAATTAAGGGTCATCATCTGCTTTTTAGCTTCCAAAATTTATTGCCATTGTCTCCTTGCCTTTTCTCTCCATCCTTTTGGGCTTCTCTATTTAAAAAAAAAAAAAAAAAAAACCCTTTTCTATTGTTTTAGTGGAGCTTCAAGAGGGAAGTTATGTGAGTATTATATCCACATATATTACCATCCTATAGCCTTTTCAAGGTATCAATTGTCTGACTTAGCTTATAAAACTACTTAATCTTTGTAAAGCTATCAATCAATCTCAACCCTTGTAAAGCTATCAACCAAACTCATAAATTCACTGAATCTTACTTTTACATGCTCCAATACTATTTATAAAGTAACTTAAACTTAAGATCATAAATTTAAATAAATTAACTGAATAATATATATGAAATTAGAATTACCAGACATGCCTTTATTCTAACAGGCTAAATTATTTTTAACTTTTGCTAATAACAAAATATTCACAGATTCCTTAAGGTAAAAATAATAATGTATATTTAGCTTTCTTTATAAATTCTATTCTTAATTATATATCTGAGGTTAAAAGAAGCTAACTGTAAAATCCCAAACTATTTTGAGATTATCTTTCCAAATATTTTTGGACTTGCCATCTCTTTGTGCTGTGATTTATGAAGTACAGAAAAGTTCCTCGTGGGTGGCATGATGACTAAATTTTTGCTACAACACTGAAGGGACACTTAAGATTCCCAATTGTCTATGGCAGGGACCATTTTGCAATTCTTTCATCTCTTCACCAAATTTACTACATCTACTAAAGATTCTATATTGATTGAATTTTGCATTTCTTTAGCTTTTAGAAAATTTATTTTCATGTGTTTCCGTGAAAACCCTTGAATTGGAGGGAATTCGAGGATCTTTTCACCTTCTCCTGGTTAGGGCTAAGCTTCTTTTAGGAAATAAAATGACCTACAATTATCCTCTTGATCTCCTCGTTGATGACCACATCTGGGGTTATTCTATGGACATAATTACAGGAAAAACCTAGAGGAGCTAAGGCAAAACCAAGCTTTAAAATAAAAAGCGCAGTGTCTGAGGAGATTTGATCTCTGTCGCATACTTTCTTCACACGTAATCCCTGGGGGCTCTATTACTGAATGTAAAATGTGCTTGGCTGGGCTGTGAATCCACTGGGGCTGTCCCCGGAGGAATGTGGGAACACACGAAGGGAGGCAAATGTGCCTGACTGTAGGGCTGTGACTCAGGACACACCAAATGTGCTCACGGAGCCAACGGAAGGAAAATGGGAACCACCTCTCATGTCATCTTCATGTGAGACTCAAAGGAGCTTGATGGAAATTAGCTTTATGGATGGCCAAAGGTGGTCAGAAAAGAGCAAGGCTGCCAAGACAGATTTTGAACTCTAAGAATGTGCTAGTGATGTTTGCTGGAAGACTGAAGACCCAGGGGAACACTGATACCACCTTTTCTATTTACTGAGGGAAAAAGATAGAAGATCTGGAAAACCTAGCTTCAGTCTTTCTACTATAATTTATGGAGTTACTTTAAGTTATGACTGTTTAACTATCAAACGCACAAACATTTCCTCTGAGGACAACTGATTCCTAGTGACTGTATTTGTGTCTACTTATGCCCACACTTCATCTAACAACCCAGCAACTGCCTCAAAACCTTTAATATATATCTTCTCTGCATTGTGCTTTTTGCTTTCTCATAATTTTGGTTTATCCCAACTTCACCTGGTTAATGATCCCTCTTAGTTTGGAGA
The DNA here is from genome assembly GCF_023699985.2 of Odocoileus virginianus. Lineage (NCBI taxonomy): Eukaryota > Metazoa > Chordata > Mammalia > Artiodactyla > Cervidae > Odocoileus > Odocoileus virginianus. The sequence goes on along the minus strand of NC_069691.1, from coordinate 23,789,789 downwards.
TGCGTGCTTTCCACTTTTGATCTTTTCTATTTCAAATTCCTAGGAGCAAAAATCCCACTGTCCCTTCTCTTTCCTATTGAAACAGAGTTTCTAGCCCCACACCACTTCATGGACCACTGGCCAGCCAATGTTTTACCTGCCCTTGGGTCAGATCCCCCCGTCCTGGTCCAATCAGCTGTAGCAGAGGTGGCTCAGTGGTAAAGAATCTGCTGCCAAACAGGGGATGCAGGTTCGATCCCTGAGTGGGGAAGATCACCTGGAGAAGGAAATGGCAACCCAGTATTCTTGCCTGAGAAATTCTGTGGACAGAGGAGCCTGAAAGGCTACAGTCCATGGGGGTCACAAAGAGTGGGACACAACTTAGTGACTAAACAACAAACATGGCACTAAGGTAGGGCAGTGTCTTTTAGAAAGAGCTATGACTATGCCAGAAATCATGATGGACATTTCTGGTACACCTGGCTTAGAGACCAAGGAAGGACAAACTCATTTCTTGCCTCTCTCCTTGTCCTTAAGAAGAGCATTCAAAAGACTAGGAAATGGTATCTTTGGGAGCATCTCTAGATGAACCAGAAACAAAGACTTCTTTGTGTGCCTTTAATTATCCCAGGGAAGGACATTTGGGGCTCAAGCTTTTCAAAGAAATACCTCTTGCATTTGAAAATACTTGTTTAATTAGAAATTTAGTCCAATGTCCATCTTTGTATTTCTTGTTGCTACTCTATTTTTACAAAAAATTGGAAAAGGTCAGTTTTCACTCCAATCCCAAAGAAAAGCAATCCAAAAGAATGCTCAAACTACTGCACAACTGCACACATTTCACATGCTAGTAAAGAAAGGCTCAAAATTCTCCAAGCCAGGCTTCAGCAATATGTGAACCATGAACTTCCAGATGTTCAAGGTCGTTTTAGAAAAGGCAGAGGAACCAGAGATCAAATTGCCAACATCTGCTGGATCATCGAAAAAGCAAGAGTTCCAGAAAAACATCTATTTCGGCTTTATTGACTACGCCAAAGCCTTTGACTGGGTGGATCCCAATAAACTGTGGAAAATTCTGAAAGAGATGGGAATACCAGACCACCTGACCTGCCTCTTGAGAAACCTGTATGCAGGTCAGGAAGCAACAGTTAGAACTGGACATGGAACAACAGACTGGTACCAAATAGGAAAAGGAGTATGTCAAGGCTGTATATTGTCACCCTGCTTATTTAACTTATATGCAGAGTACATTATGAGAAACGCTGGGCTGGAAGAAGCCCAAGCTGGAAGCAAGATTGCTGGGAGAAATATCAATCACCTCAGATATGCAGATGACACCACCCTTATGATAGAAAGTGAAGAGGAACTAAAAAGCCTCTTGATGAAAGTGAAAGAGGAGAGTGAAAAAGTTGGCTTAAGGCTCAACATTCAGAAAATGAAGATCATGGCATCTGGTCCCATCACTTCATGGGAAATAGATGGGGAAGCAGTGGAAACAGTGGCTGACTTTATTTTTGGGGGCTCCAAAATCACTGCAGATGGTGATTGCAGCCATGAAATTAAAAGACTCTTACTTTCATTTTTAATGGTAAAAAAAAAAAAAAAAAAACTCTTACTCCTTGGAAGGAAAGTGATGACCAACCTAGACAGCATATTAAAAAGCAGAGACATTATTTTGCCAACAAAGGTCCATCTGGTCAAGGCTATGGTTTTTCCAGTGGTCATGTATGGATGTGAGAGTTGGACTGTGAAGAAAGCTGAGCACCGAAGAATTGATGCTTTTGAACTGTGGTGTTGGAGAAGACTCTTGAGAGTCCCTTGGACTGCAAGGAGATCCAACCAGTCCATCATAAAGGAGATCAGTCCTGGGTGTTCATTGGAAGGACTGATACTGAATCTGAAACTCCCAGTACTTTGGCCACCTCATGTGAAGAGCTGACTCATTGGAAAAGACCCTGATGCTGGGAGGGATTGGGAGCAGGAGGAGAAGGGGACGGCAGAGGATGAGATGGCTGGATGGCATCACCGACTCGATGGACATGAGTTTGAGTAATCTCCGGGAGTTGGTGATGGACAGGGAGGCCTTGCGTGCTGCAATTCATGGGGTCGCAAAGAGTCAGACATGACTGAGCGACTGAACTGACTGACTGAACTGACCTCTGCTAATCCCATTCCTTCCCTCCCCTAATCCATCCCTGCTTGGCAACCACAAGTCTATTCTCTATATCTGTGCATCTGTTTTTGTTTCATAGATATGTTGATTTATATCCCATTTTAATTCCACATAATTGATATATGGAATGATATCTTATGGTACTTATCTTTCTCTTTCTGATTTACTTTTGCTTAGTATGAGAATCTCAAGGTCCACCCATGTTGCTGCAAATGACATTATTTTATTCTTTCGACGGTTGAGTAATATCCCTTGTATGTGTGTGTGTACACACACACACATACGCCGCATCTTGTCCATTCATCTGTCAGTGGATAGTTAGGTTGCTTCCTTGTCTTGGTTATTGTACACAGTGCTGCTGTGAATACTGGGGTGCATGTATCTTTTTGAATTATAGTTTTTTCTGGGAGTGAGAGTGCTGGATCATAAGGCAACTCTATTTTTATTTTTTTGAGGAAACTCCATAGTTTTCCATAGTGATCTCACCAGCTTACATGTCCACCAACAGTATAAGAGGACTCCTTTTTCTTTACACCGTCTCCAGCATTTGTTGTTTGTAGACTTTTTTTTTAATGATGACCATTCTGTGTGATGTGAAGTGACACCCTCATTGTAGTTTTGATTTCAATGTCTCTAATAATTAGCAATGTTGAACATCTTTTCATGTGCTGATTGGTCATCTGTATGGCTTCCTTGGAGGAATGTCTATTTAGGTCTTCTGTCACTTTTTGATTGTGCTGTTTTTTTTAAAGTTGTATGTGCTCTTTGTATATTTTGGAAATTAAGTTCTTGTTTGTCGCATCTTTTGCAAATATTTTCTCCCATTCCTAGGTTGCCTTATCATTTTGTTTATGGTTTCCTTTGCTGTGCAAAAGTTTGTAAATCTGATTAGGTTCCATTTGTTTATTTTTTGCATTTATTTCTATTGCCTAGGGAGACTGACCTAAGAAAACACTGGTACAATTTATGTCAGAGAATATTTTGCCTATGTTGTCTTCTAGGAGTTTTATGGTGTCATAACTTACATTTTAGTCTTTAAGTCATTTTGAGTTTATTTTTGTGCATGGTGTGAGGGTGTGTTCTAACTTCACTGATTTATATGTGACTGTCCAACTTTCCCAGTGCCACTGATCACTTAAGGTAAACTGTGTCAGATTCCTGATCTCCGAAGAAGACCAGGCTTGATCACTCAAGAGCTTTTGTATAGCAGAGTTTTTTTAAAGTATAAAAAGGGACAGAGAAAGCTTCTGACACAGACATCAGAAGGGGGACGAAGAATGCCCCCCCTCACTAGTGTTAGCAAGGGAGTTATATACTTTTTAATTAGTTATTACAGTAAATCAAAGGAATGTCTCAAGTTTGTGAAAATTTTACCAGACCCACTCCCATAATTTACATTTTAAGATAACAGGATTAGCCAGAAGGTTTTCAGGAAGGAGAAACTGTCCTCCAGCACTATACACTGTTGTTATATAATCCTTAGTACAGAGTTTAAACTGAGTTGTTTGTTGTGTAATCATCAGTTCTGGGCTTAAAGAAAAAAAAAAAGTTTTATGTGGCTAAGACTAAGGAATGTGGAGAAAAAAATGTTTGTCCTTTCCTCCTCCTTGAGAATTCCAGACCCCTGTCTCCACTTCGAGACCAGACCCCTTTCTCCTCCTCGGGAACCCCAGACTTCTTATCCACCTGCCTAGGAATTGGCTCTGTCACGACTTGCTGAAGAGACTGTCTTTTCCCCATTTTATATTCTTGTCCCCTTTGTCAAAGATTAATTAACCATAGGTATCTAGATTTTTCTTCTGGGCTTTCTATTCGGTTCCATTGATCCATATGTCTTGTTTTTGTGCCAATACCACACTGTTTTGATTACTGTAAGCTTTGTGGTATTGTCTGAAATCTGGGAGGATTATGCCTCCTGCTTTGTTTTTTTCTCAAGGTTACTTTGGAAATTCTGCATCTCTTATGGTTCCACATAAATTTTAGGATTATTTGTACCAATTCTCTGAAAAATTTCATTGGTAATTTGATAGGGATCACAATAACCTGTGGATTATTTTGAGTAGTATTGCCATTTTAACTATTAATTCTTCCAATTCAAGAACATGGTATATATCTTTCCATTTCTTTGAATTATCTTTAATTTCCTTTATTAATGTTTTGTAGTTCTCAGCAGATAAGTCTTTCACTTCCTTTGTCTGGTTTATTTCTAAGTATTTTTTGATAATGATTTTAAAAGGGATTGTTAGATTACATGCCCTTTCTTATCTTTCACTGTTAGTGTAAAGAGACATAACAGATTTCTGTATGTCAATGCTTATATCTTGCTACATTTCTGAATTCATTTATCAGTTCTAATAGTTTTCATGTGGAGTCTTTACTTTCTACATAGTTATCATGTCATCTGCATAGAATGACATGTTTACCTCTTCCCTTTCAATCTGAATACCATTTTTTGTTTGTTTGTTTGTTTCAATCTGATTGCTTTAACCAAGACTTTTAATAATATGTTGAAGAGAAGTGGTGTGGTGAGAGTGGGCATCCTTGTCTTGTTATAGATTTTAGCAGGAAGTCTTTCAGCTTTTTACTGTTGAGTATTATATTAGCTGACAATATCTATGGTTTGTCATAAATAGCTTTTCTTATGTTGAGGTATGTTCCCTCTATACCTACTTTCGTAAGGATTTTTTATCACGACTGGATGTTAAATTTTATCAAATGCTTTTTCTGCATTTATTTAGATAATCATATGGTTTTTGTCCTTTCTTTTGTTGATGTGGTGTATCCCACTGATTGATGGAATATGGTAAACCATCTTTGTGACCCTGGGATGAATCCCATTTCATCATGGGGTATGATCTGATCTTTTTGTGTGTTGTTAGGTTCAGTTTGCTAATATTTTGTTGAGAATTTTTGCATCTATATTCATCAAAGATATTGACCTGTAACTTTCTCTTTTAATAGTGTCTTTGGTTTTGGTATTGGTGTGATTGTGGCTTCACAGAATGTCTCTGGGTGTGTTCCTTCCTCTTAAATCTTTTGGAAGCGTTTCAGGACGATCATTGTAAGTTCTTTCTATATTTGGTAGAATTCCCCAGTGAAGCCATCTAGACCTGAACTTTTGTTTGTAGGGAACTTTTTTTTTCATTATTATTACAGATTATATTTCATTTTTAGTGATTGGTCTATTCAAGTTATCTATTTATTCTTGATTCAGTTTTGGTGGGCTATAAATTTCTAGCAAGTTGTCCATCTTGTGTACATCTCAGTGATCTCCTCCCCTAAAATAATAATAAAAAACAATAATAATTCAGAGGAAGAGAGAGAATTCTCTTTACTACAGTCTTACATTCAGGCAGATGCTATGCCAAGCTTTGATATCATATTTTACTTAATTCTCACAACAACCCAATAATCTAAATAGTGTCTCCATTTTAAAGAGACACAAAGATGGTAATAAGTTTGCCCAAGGTTACACAACAAGAAAAGAGTGAAACCAAGATTCAATCTCAGGTTTATCTGCCTCCAAAATACCTTCATCTTTGTAAAAATAATATATTCTTATTAAAATATCCATGCCCTAGGAAAGGATAAAGAAGACAGTAGAAAAATCACATGTAATTCCATTGCTCAGATATAATCACTCTTAATATTCGGTGCATTTCTTTTTAGATCTTTCCCCCCATGCATCCACATAATGCACACATACATGAAGCATATATCAGTTCATATATCAAAGAACTCTTGAGCATCTGCTATGTTGTAGATACTGTTCTACCTGTGGGGGTACTCCCAAGTCCCCATCTTAGGGGAGCATACATTATAGTGGGGGAATCAGAAAATAAATAAATAAATATGTTTGCACTATTCTGTATACTAGCATGTATGTCATATATGGCTATGTGGGTTGTATACTGCTGACCTCTGGGGGAGCTTATTACACTGTCACTGAGGTGAATGATCTCCTCAAGAGTTAGGCACAGCTCCTAACCCACACATAATGGATACTGATATGAGACATAAAGCAGCATAAAGGAGAAATGTTATGAATGAGAAGTCAGAGAATACCTCTTTGATTAAGCAATATTTGAGAATTACCTAAAAAAAGAGAACAAGCTCAGTAGGAATCTGAGAGAAGAAGGGAAATAGCAAATGCACAAATCCTAATGCACAAATTTTCTGGGCATGATCAAGGAACAGACAAGAGGCTAGTATAGGTGGAAAGCAGTGCTTAAGAGGGAGAGGGTGGGAGATGAGGTCAGAGAGGCAGCAGGGGCAGAGGACAGGGCCTTGTGAGTATGATAAGGACTTCAGATTTTATCCTTTGTGATAAAAGCCCCTGGGGAGTTGTAAGTAGAGTTGAATGTCTTAAAGGAATGAGCATGTTTGCTTTACAGGGAAAGTGAAAGAGGAGGCAGTTCAATCACATAGAAGTATATTGGTAGCTTAGACTAGATGAGAGTTGTGGAGTGATGAGAAATATTCAGGAAGAAATATTCAGATTCAGGAAGTGTTCTAAGATGTTGCTGGCATTTGGAGCAGATTTCAGATAGTACCAGCAAGATTTACTGATGCTTTGCTGTGGAATATTAGAGAAAGCTAGGAGTCCAGATGACCTGAGTGGATAGAGGAATGTTTTATGGGTTACAGAGCATAAGAGGAGCAGGTCCAGGGAAAAGCCAAGGTTCCACTTGGGGAATCTAGTTTTCAGATGCCTCTTTTTTATTGTTATCTTTTTCTTCTTGAAAAAAATTTTTTAATTTATTTTTTTTTAAACCAAAAATATTTTGTGTTGGGATATAGCTGATTAAGAATGTTGTGGTAGTTCAGGTGAACAGTGAAGGGACTCAGCCATATGATACATGTATCCATTCTCCCCCAAACCCCCTTCCTACCCAGGTTGGCACATAACACTGAATAGAGTTCCATGTGCTATACAGTAGGTCCTTGTTGGTTATCCATTTTAAATATAGCAGTGTGTACATGACCTTCCCAAAGTCCTTAACTATCTTTCCCGCCTCCCCCCGCCCCCTACCCCTGGCAAAACCATGAGTTCATTTTCTAAGTCTGTGAATCTCTGTTTTATAAGTAAGTTCATTTGTATAATTTATTCCACATATAAGGGATGTCATATGATATTTCCTTGTCTGACCTACTTCACTCAGTATGACACTCTCTAGGTCTATCCATGCTGCTACAATTGGCCTTTTTTTTTAATGACTGAGTAATATTCCATTGTATATATGTAGCACATCTTCTTTATCCATTCCTCTGTTTATGGACAACTAGATTGTTTCCATGTCTTGGCTATTGTGAGCAGTGCTGCAGTGAACACTGGGGTGCATGTATCTTTCTGGGCCGTGTTCTTCTCTGGATACATGCTCAGGAAAGGGATTGCAGGGTTATATGGTAGCTCTAGTTTTAGTTTTCTAAGGAACCTCCACACTGTTCTCCATAGAGGGTATAGCAATTTACGTTCCCATCAACAGTGCAGGAGGATTCCTTTCTCTCCACACCATCTCCAGTGT